>NC_090648.1:512088784-512432534 GCF_040937935.1 Hyperolius riggenbachi | reverse complement strand
GGGAATCCAGCGCTGGAAGACATGAGTGCTAACCACTACGCCTCTGTGCTGCCCAGGGTGCATAATAAAGTTTGTTGAACTTAAAGGAAAACTGTAGGGAAAAAAAGTGCCATAAAGGGTTACTCCACCAGGGAAGAGGGTCCTCCACAAGCTTTCCCCGTCCCCTCCCAGTAGCCAGTTCCAGCGCTGTCCCCTCCGCACTGCAGCACAGACCCCCTCGGGCTTTGGCGGAAAAAGCAGAGCCTGATTGAGTCCGTGCTCCTGCACTTGCGTGAGCCATCTTCCTCTGTGCAGCAGGCATTGCCCGGGTATGTATTTGGCTGGTGTCGGCTCCGTCCACTTTTTCTAACCCTAACACACAATTACTCAATGACCAAGTTTGTGAGCTTTGTGGTCTTTGGCATCAATATTTTGTTTGTACCAGGTTTGAGAATAACAGTGTAAGAATGGCAGCAATTAGATATTCCCCTTAAATCAACAGGTGAATTTTGATTGGCTATTATAGGCTCCACCCACTTCCCTGAATATTAAGCTCAGTCACCCAGTGACCATTTGGGCAAAGTTTGAGAACACTGCCATTAATGGCTGCCGTTTACATTTTCCTGGTGAAATTTGTATTTGTCTCTGTCCCCTTTTTGGTTAGGAGGATAAAAAGTACCCTATACTTTATTCCAGGTAATGTACTATGTGTGTGCCAAATGTCATTCACATCCGTTCAGCCATTGTTACGTGATCGAGTAACAAACATCCAAACTTTCCCATTTATAATATTAGTGAGATATAGGAATGTCCCAGGTAGCTGGCGCTGGCGTAACCCGTTGTACAGGAACCTCCTCCTCTGACTCTCGCATGATCCGCTTTAGGGGAGAGGAGACTGAAAGCTGAAACCTGTGAGAAGACAACGCTGGGGATTTCCAAACCTTATATTACACCAGCTTCCTCCTATAGAAAGGTTTAGCACTGAATACACAAATACCCCATCACATGACCTGGGCTTCCCGGGAGAACTCAGAAGGATGGAAACCAACACATTCTCATCTGGGGAGCATAAGAGTAATTTGGGGATCCGGAGGTTGCCAGACCGCAAATTACATCTCCATCCGAGGGGCTACGAATTTAATGAGTGTATTCTCGCTACAGGTGTGCTTTAAAGTGTACCTGTGATAAAGGCAGCAAAAGGAATCATACTTACCTGGGGCCTCTTCCATCTGCCTGTAGTCTTGTAAAACCCTCCCCCCCCCCCCCGTGTCATTCCCGGATGCCTCCGTGGCACCCCATTCAGCCCCAATACTGTCTGCTCCTCGGCTTAGGCGCAAACTACTGTGTATGCATGCTTCTGGCCGTGCACAGAGTAACTGCGCTTGTGCAGAACGCTTCTGGCTGCAGGAGAGCGATGGAGGCGGCACATGGCCTGGAATAGTACATACGCAGCGGCCCGCATCCCAGCTGGATCTGGGACTTCACAGCAGCATTACGGAGGGGACTAAAAGGACGTCGAGGGAGCAGGAGGACTACAGGGGACCTGGAGGAAACCCCAGATCAGCAAAAATTCTCTTTCCATCATCTCAGGTTTACTTTAACTACTTAAAGAGGAACTCCAGTGAAAATAATGTAATTAAAAAAATGCTTCATTTTTACAGTAATTACGTATAAATGATTTGGTCAGTGTTTGCCCGTTGTAAAGTCTTTCCTCTCCCTGATTTACATTCTGACATTTATCACATGGTGACATTTTTATTGCTGGCCGGTGATGTCACTGGGAGGAGATGCTGCTATGCTTTTTTTGGCAGCTGGAAACAGCTCTAAACAGCTATTTCCCACAATGCAACGAGGTTCACAGACAGGAAACTGCCAGGACCATGGTCCTGACATCACACTGTGGGAGGGGTCTCACCACAATATCAGTCATACAGCGCCCCCTGATGATCCGTTTGTGAAAAGGAATAGATTTCTCATGGGAAAGGGGGTATCAGCTACTGATTGGGAGGAAGTTCAATTCTTGGTCACAGGTTCTCTTTAAGGACCTTAGTAGTTCAAATTTACGCCCTGTTTTGATGGCTATCTGGCTGCCATGGCGTATATTTCAATGCATCGCCTCTGCGCGCATTCAACGTTTTTGTTGCTCCTGATCTCGCCGCTGAATCCCCGCCGCAGCTCATTCGCCCTGTCGTCTCTATGACGGCAGAGCCATGCGAGCGGGTCAGGAGGTCCCATTGGCTTGCATTGATAGACAGGGTCAGGAACCAATGAAAGCGGCTCCTTACCGGCTCACATGACTCCGCCGTCATAGAGACGGCAGAGTGGGTGGCCCAGGTTCCCGATGTATGGCGGTGATGGCGGATATGTGCGGCAATCTTCGGGATTCCGCCGTTTCTGGACCAGCGGTCTCTGGTCCTTAACCACCCTGGCGTTCTGATTAAATCGCCAGGGTGGCTGCGGGAGGGTTTTTTTTAAATAAAAAAAAAACTATTTCATGCAGCCAACTGAAAGTTGGCTGCATGAAAGCCCACTAGAGGGCGCTCCGGAGGCGTTCTTCCGATCGCCTCCGGCGCCCAGAATAAACAAGGAAGGCCGCAATGAGCGGCCTTCCTTGTTTTGCTTATATCGTCGCCATAGCGACGAGCGGAGTGACGTCATCGACGTCAGCCGACGTCCTGACGTCAGCCGCCTCCGATCCAGCCCTTAGCGCTGGCCGGAACTTTTTGTTCCGGCTACGCTGGGCTCAGGCGGCTGGGGGGACCCTCTTTCGCCGCTGCTCGCGGCGAATCGCCGCAGAGCGGCGGCGATCAGGCAGCACACGCGGCTGGCAAAGTGCCGGCTGCGTGTGCTGCTTTTTATTTCATAAAAATCGGCCCAGCAGGGCCTGAGCGGCAGCCGCTGGCGGTGTTGGACGAGCTGAGCTCGTCCAGACCGCTCAGCTGGTTAAGAGGGCAGAGACCGCTGGCACTTAAAGCGGAACTGTAGATAGAAAATAAGCACTAGTGTTGTCCGGATCATGAACGATTCGGATCTTTGATCCGAATCTATTTTATGAGTCGATCATCCGAATCATCAAAATGAACGATTCGGATCGCAAAAGGGGCGGGGCCAGAAGCGACACGCCCCCTCTCAGCGGGCAGCGGGGTCCTGGAAGCAGAGCTGAGATGGATCGCTCTGTTGGATGGGAGGCAGCCTTGCAGGGACAGCAGGTAGATGAGAGAGAGGGGACATGGGTGCCACTGCCAGATATGTGTAGAGCACACATACTGGCTATAACGTGCTTCTCATTATAGGCTGTCTGTTCCGTAGTTGTGCCCAGTGATCACATTGGAAGCTTTTGGCTCAGCACAGCTCAGTAACTTTGCAGGCACTGTGATTGCAGCGTAATATGATCCTCCTGCACTCGGCACTAAACAGCTGCACTTATCTTCTGGGAATGCTTTCCTTCACTGTGCGACGTTTGCAGTCAAAGTATACAGATTAGCATATAGGTGAAATACATGTAAAGCATGACTGCACCATGTGGGTATTGTGTGCAAACAAACATTTCTGCTCTCTGCTCGTCCCTCCTCCCTTCTCTGCCCACTCCTTGCCCTCTGTCCATCTTCTCCCCTTCTCTCTGTGTGTCCACCCCCTTCTCCTGTCCACAGCAGGGAAAGACCTGTCCTGCTAGTCATTTCACCCCGAATGCTTCGGTAGTAAAAAATGATCCGAGATTCGGATCAAAGATCCGGATCTTTTCAATGATCCGATTCGAATCATCCGGATCATTGAAAAGATCCGAACTTCCCATCTCTAATAAGCACATTGTTTCACTTACCTGGGGCTTCCCCAAGCCCCCAGCAGCTGTCCTGTCCCGTGCCGGTCTTGCCCGAGCCTCCGTTCTCCCGCCGCCGCTCCGTCCCTCGACTTGTAAGTCAATGCCAGCGCAGCCCTGCCAAGCGTATCCTTTCTTCGCGTTCCCCTCTGCAATAGCGGGGATCGCGAAGAAAGGATACACGTGGCCAGAGCCGTGCAGGCGCAGTGGCCCGGCAGCAAAACCGAAAGTAGCTGGCGGCGGGAGAACGGAGGCTCGGGCAAGACCGGCGCAGGACAGGACAGCTGCTGGTGGCTTGGGGAACCCCCAGGTGAGTGAAACAATGTGTTTATTTTCTATCTACAGTTCCGCTTTAAGTGGTTAGAGGACAGTCAGAGGTATATGGAGGCTACCATATTTATCTCCTTATAAAAAAAACACCACCCTGCTGATCTCTCTGGCTGCAGTAGTGTCTGAATCACACCAGAAACAAGCATGCAGCTAATCTTCTCAGATCAATGACCTGATCTGCTGCATGCTTGTTCAGGGGCTATGGCTAAATGTATTAGAGGCAGAGGATCAGCAGGACAGCCAGGCAACTGGTATTGTTTAAGAGGAAATAAATATGGCAGCCTCCACATCTCTCTCACTTCAGTTGTCATAAGTTTGCTGTATTTGCATTATTTGCATTATATGCAGAACCCAAAGTACAGGCAGCACAAGGTTTCAGTTGGCGCTCTGAAACAGAGATCCATAGCTCAGACACAGCCTCGTATTGCCCTGAGGAAGAAAAAACATATTTCTAAGTTTTTACCAATTCCAGCTTAAAAATAATTATTGTAGATAAGACACAAATTTTGTTTGGCTATTCTTACTGCTTATCACAAAACTTAGATTATGTTCCTGTCACAATTTATGGTGAAGATATTTGATTCTGAAATAATGCTACAGTGTGTATTTTTCACTATGAACTGAGAAAATAAAAGTATTTTTAATGGTAAAAATCAATCTCATTAGCTCAGGAAACATATATTCCCATTCACCAATTAGGCCCCGTTCACACTTGCGGTTCGAGTCCGCAAATGTCCGGGGGCCGCAAAGAGACCGTACGGGTCTCTGCGGTGGCCCCCGAAAACCACAAGTTGCGGATCCGGAATTTATCAGTTCCGGCTACAATAAAGTAGCCGGAACTAGATACATTGCAGTGCCGGAAAGGCACCGCAAGCATGGGGGATACCGGCGTGTAGTCCGGGCCCCCCCAAGTGGCATAGGACCGGTGCTGAAAGCATCCGGTCCTATTGCCAGTGTGATGAGAAACATCCGTTTCTCATTGCACCGCATGGGCCGCCTGTTCGGGTCAGGATCCGGCCCGGGTCCGCAGCCGCACCGGGACGGACTGAAAAATAGCGCATGTTGGAAAAAAGCCAGATCGTCCCGGAGCTGCGTTCCCGGATCGGATCCGGACGGTCGCACGAGTGTGAATGGATACATTGATTAACAATGTATCCATTCACCATCCGCTGTGTACGGAGCGTTCCGGGGAAGCCGGACCTGGAACGCTAATGTGAACCGGGCCTAAGTGCTGCATCAGATAGTGCCAGAAATGTGCACAGGAGCAAGCCCAATCCTGCACAGCACTGCTTCTGCTACAAGACGTTACGTATATATACTGACTCGGGGCTTAGATGTAGTCACAGAGGATGTAGATATACTGACTCATGGATAAAGTGGTTAATGTCCCTTCTGTAACCCTGCACAGAACATACGCAGGAGGCGTGGCCAGTACTCACGTTGTGCTGCTGCTCCCGTGCTCCCCCACTCGCTCATACTGGCTGGAGATTCTCGGGGGGTCTTCATCGCTGGGTGTGGAGTCTGTGGAGCTGTAGTCATTGTAGGAGTCGTCCCTCAGCCTGGTGGTGGACATGGTACCTGAAGGAGTAGGAATAACCATGAATTACTGGAATCTTAAAGTATACCAGAAGTGAGAGGGATCTGGAGGCTGCCATATTTATTTCCTTTTAAACAATACCGGTTGCCTGGCAGTTTTGCCGATCTCTTTGGCTGCAGTAGTGTCTAAGGTCAGGTGTGTGATTTAGCCACTACTGCAGCCAAAGAGATCAGCGGGGCTTCCAGGCAACTGGTATTGTTTAAAAGGAAACATCCATATCCCTCTCAGTTAAAGGGGAACTGAAAAGAGAGGTATATGGAGGCTGCCATGTTTATTTCCTTTTAAGCAATACCAGTTGCTTGGCAGCCCTGCTGATCCTCTGCCTCTAATACTGTTAGCCATAGCCCCTGAACAAGCATGCAGCAGATCAGGTGTTTCAGACTTTAAAGTAAGATCTGACAAGACTAGTTGCATGCTTGTTTCTGGTGTTATTCAGATACTACTGCAGAGAAATAGACCAGCAGGGCTGCCAGGCAACTGGTATTGATTAAAAGGAAATAAATATGGCAGCCTCCGTATACCTCTTACTTCAGTTCCCCTTTAAGGTGCACTTTAAAGCAAATTCCAAAAGTTCTTAAAAGCAAACCTGCAGTAAAGGAAAAACTCTTCAGATTAGATACTTACCTATGTATGTTGGGAACCGGAATACTTCCATAGGCTACCCGAGAAGTGCCAAAGAGGTATTCAACCTAGCAGGTCAAAAAAACAGACGGGGGATAGCCCAGGGGTGACGGGGCGAACTGAGGATTGGGAAGGCCCTATAGTATACAGAGGCTTCCCCCTACATAGGTAAGTATCTATCTAGAAGTTAGCTTTAGGTTCACTTTAAAGAGAATCTGTATTGTTAAAATCACACAAAAGTAAACATACCAGTGCGTTAGGGGACATCTATTACCCTCTGTCACAATTTCGCCGCTCCCCGCCGCATTAAAAGTAATCAAAAATAGTTTTAAAAAGTTTGTTTGTAAACAAACAAAATGGCCACCAAAACAGGAAGTAGGTTGATGTACAGTATGTCCACACATAGAAAATACATCCATACACAATCAGGCTGTATACAGCCTTCCTTTTGAATCTCAAGAGATCATTTGTGTGTTTCTTTCCCCCTGCAGCTCACTGAAGAGTTACAAGCTGATTGTTTGTTTACTCTTGCAGACAGCTCTGCCTGGTTGTCTGTAATTCTGCAGTATGTGACTCATCAGTATGTGAACAGAGGATTTATCCAGCTTGTAAAAGATAAGAGCAGAGAAAAGCTGGCTAATGTAAATAACACACACACACAGGGGAGTGTGCATAGAGGGGGCATGCATAGCAGATCACACTGAAGAGTTGGCAGCCTTCCAGACACAGGATGACAAGTCCGACAGGGGAAAGATAAGCTGATTTATTACAGAGATGGTGATAGTATAAAGTGCTGCAGTAAGCCAGAGCACATTATAATAGGTTTAGGAACCTGTAGGATGGTAGAAAACACAATGACATTTTTGTTACAGAGTCCCTTTAAGCAAATTACAATTTTTAACCACACCACTATCAGATAAACATCAAGACAGAAAGCAAAGACATGACAGCTAAGAAAAGACATCAATTCAAGTATACCTGACCCGAGGCAAAGCTAATGAAGCTAGTGCAGAGGTGTATTCATGCTGGCTCCTCCTACCTCTGTGTGTTGTCCGTCCCTGTCCTCCTTCCCTCATAATCTCTCCTTGCAAAATATGATTTTCAGCTAAAGCCAAATTTTCAGACAGGAAGAGGTGGGCTTACCGTGATGTTCACTCCCATAACCCTCCCCTAAGTGGCCCGCCTCTTCCTGTCTGAAGATTCAACTTCACCCCAAGCTGTCTATTTTCTTCTGCAGTGTGTCATTATCCTGCGGTGTGTTAATAAATCTCTGAAGGGCTGCTGCTGCCAAAACCGTTCTGCATTTCAGTAATCACACTTCAATAAAAACTCCATCTGCACTTAATGAGCTCAAATCTTGGGTATTTTCCTTCCTCTACTGTGGATTCTATATTTAGGATTCATTGAACGAGGCTCCCAGCCTGACGCTTGCATGCCAAGAATCTGGCTGCCAAAAACAAACGCTGGTAAAAAGTTGGACGATTTCCAGCGTTCGTTCAGCATTTCTGTATTTGAAATGTAGGAGAACAAAGATTGACTTTTTTAATTTTCTTTTTTAGGAAATGCTCTGCCAGAATAGGAAAAGTATTGATTTTTGTGTAGCTGTGTGCTTCGTTCATGGAGATAGTGTATTTATATAGCACTGGCATCTTCTGCAGTTTATCGATTTGAATTGAGATGAGGTTTCCTGGTGCTTCTTAAGATCTCCGGGCCCCGCTACGAAACAAACGCCTGGAAGAGCAGAGCACAGTGTACCCCACTTGTATACGATACAGTCTAGGTTATGTTTCTATGTTTTTTTTCTGCATATTAAATGGTTTAGTCCCATACCAGGATGAATTCAGGCACCCACAAGTATATGTTTTTACCTGCTCAGTAACATCCCCAGTAAATCTCAAAATCCTGCACGGTTACGCACAGAGCAGGAGGCATTGCAAGCTGAAGTAACCACCAACGGTAATCAACAAACTCACTTATACCCTCAACATGCATCGTATTCTCTGCAATCCTGGGACAAGGCTGTAGCTGTCTCTGCACATCAACTCAAGGTTAAAAAACAAAACAAAAAAAACTTAAATAATCTGTGCAATAACCCTTGCAACGTTAACATCTCACATGGAAGGGGGGGGGGGGGGGGTCAAACTTGTAATTCACAGGAAGTAACTGTACAACCACAATCTGTTCCCAAGAAAGTGCTGACTAATAGTCTTCAGTCTGCATGGACTTGTGCACAGCTGAAAGCAAGGACAGCAAAGAGAATCAGCAAGATTGCTTTGAGAATTTGCAGAGTTTGATTCTAGATTAGTTGTGCCTTAAAGGACTACTGTAGGGGGGAATGAGTTGAACTTACCCGGGGCTTCTAATGGTCCCCCGCAGACGTCCTGTGCCTGCGCAGCCACTCACCGATGCTCCGGCTCACTTCTGGAATTTCAGACCATACACTTAACCACTGCGCCTGCGTTGCCATGTCCTCGCTCCCGCTGATGTCACCAGGAGCGCACTGCGCAGGCACAGACCATACTATTCCTGCGCAGTACGCTCCCGGTGACATCAGCGACAGCAAGGACACGGCAACGCAGGTGCAGTGGTTAAGTGTATGGACTTTAAAGTCGGAAATCCCAGAAGTGAACCGGAGGCGGGGCCGGAGCATCGGTGAGTGGCTGCACAGGATGTCTGCGGGGGACCATTAGAAGCCCCGGGAAAGTTCAACTCATTTTCCCCCGACCCCCCCCCCCCCCCTACACTGTATCCCTTTAATAATATATCAGGTTACTTAAACACAGGCGGCCCCGACTTACAAACAAGTTCTGTACATGGAGATTGTTTGTAAATTGAATTTGTAAGTTGAGTCCTGTGTTAACCACTTCCTTCAAAATGTACTATTTTTGCATGAATTAGTGCAAATAGGACATTTTATAATCATCCATCTTGTTTGGAGGGGAATGGAGTAGAATCAGTATTCATGCTTTACACGCTATGCGGGAGGGTACAAAATGCCATGGACACGGCACATGTGGTTGTAGAAGGGGGAGGAGTCAGGACAGTGACACAGAATCACTATAGCGGCTCATAAGTTCTAACACTGTCTAGAAAAGAGAGGCACTTACCTAAAACGAGGCTTCCCACGTCACCCCGGCACTCACCATTACCACGTGTGGATTCTCTTTAAAGAGAATCTGTACTGTAAAATTCTTACAATAAAAAGCATGCCATTCTATTCATTATGTTCCCCTGGACCCCTCTGTGCTGTCTCTGCCTCTCCCTGCTGCAATCCTGGCTTGTAATTGACAGTTTTAGACAGTGTTTACAAACAAAAGACATGGCTGCTAATTAGAGTGTGATAGGCTGAGAGGAGCACAGTCTGTGACTCACACAGAGCCTGCAGGGGGTGTGGAGAGGGTGTGTATAGCTTCTATCCTATCACAAGCAGAGCAGCACATTCCTGCCTGAGTGCCCGAGCCTGACAAAGCTGACAAAGGAAAGACGATTAGATTAAAAAACAGAGATAATACAGCCACTGTGCAACTAGGAAAGGCTGCAGTAAGACAGAGCACATTACAACAGGTATAGGAACTCATGGGATAGAAGAAATAAGGCTGAAAATTTTGTTAGAGAGTCTCTTTAAGGGGACCCTAAAGTGAGAGGGATATGGAGGCTGCCATATTTATTTCCTTTTAAGCAAAACCAGTTGCCTGGCTGTCCTGCCGATCTTCTGCCTCTAATACTTTTAGCCACAACCCCTGAACAAGCATACAACAGATCAGGTATTTCTGACATTACTGTCAGATCTGACAAGATTAGCTGCATGCTCGTTTCTGGTGTGATTCAGACACTAATGCAGCCACATAGACCAGCAGGGCTGCCAGGCAACTGATATTCTTCTCACTTTAGGTGCCCTTTAAATCACTGTCCTGCTATCAGCAGTGTTTGCACAGCTACACAGAAGTGTTATAACCACTATTTAACAGGGATCTGCCCCTGAGGTCCACCATCCCCAAATGGAAAAATAAAGCACTGGTTTCATTAACCTTGGCAATGAAAAAGAGATAAATACAAAGTAAACATGGAATGATACTAGCTGTACATGTTTATCTCATCGGTTACCTGCCATGCTAGTGCCCATAGGTGGATTAGCATAGTGTATATGTACTGTAACCTAATGAAATATGGCAATCTTCTCTAATAGCCTCGCTACATAAAGGCCCCATCAGGTTATTCCTTCAGATTCAAATATGTATTCCCTAACGGGTAAGGCCCCTAACGTGTAAAACTTAACTTTTATTTGTTAATATTAAAATACATATGTAGAAACAGAATCATATTTATTTCGCCAAGTGCGGCAGTTGCCACACCAGGAAATGTTTGTGGTACACATTGGCATAGAGCAGTGATGGCTAACCTTGGCAATCCAACTGTGGTGGAACTACAAGTCCCATGAGGCATTGCAATACTCTGACAGCTCTAAGCATAACTCGGGGAGGCAGAGGCATGATGGGATTTGTAGTTTTGTCACAGCTGGAGTGCCAAGGTTAGCTATCACTGGCACAGAGCATAGTGCAAGAACAACATCAAAACATAACTGGCAATACAAAAATGCGTTGAAGAACAGATATAGGCCTTGAAACATAGTAGTGCAAGTGCAAGGAAGAGACATAGAACAGGTACGTAGCAGCTAGTCCTGCTACTTAGTTAATAGTCCTAGGTGCAAATACACATGGAATTAGGAATCGCCCCAGGCCATTTAGGCCTGGGTGACAGTCCTGCTCTTTAGCGGACAGTTTGGGGGTTAATACATACACCCAGTGTACTACATGCAATCAGCTCAACATGTTTCAGCAACCCCCAAACTGTCCACTTATTTATGTCAGATATGGGAGCACTTTTGCAAACATGAACCTTATATGCGCTGGATACTTGAACACCAGACAGACCTACCCTCGGGTTATGGTGTGTACACACTTGAAAGATAAGTGAAAGATATCAGACCAATTTTACCCCCTTCCATGTAGTATGAGAGCCACACCTACACAGTCTATTCTATGGAGCTGCACTCCCCATCAGACAGAAATCTTACCCCCTTCCATGTAGTATGAGAGCCACACCTACACAGTCTATTCTATGGAGCTGAACTCCCCATCAGATAGAAATCTTACCCCCTTCCATGTAGTATGAGAGCCACACCTACACAGTCTATTCTATGGAGCTGCACTCCCCATCAGACAGAAATCTTACCCCCTTCCATGTAGTATGAGAGCCACACCTACACAGTCTATTCTATGGAGCTGCACTCCCCATCAGACAGAAATCTTACCCCCTTCCATGTAGTATGAGAGCCACACCTACACAGTCTATTCTATGGAGCTGCACTCCCCATCAGACAGAGATCTTACCCCCTTCCATGTAGTATGAGAGCCACACCTACACAGTCTATTCTATGGAGCTGCACTCCCCATCAGACAGAAATCTTACCCCCTTCCATGTAGTATGAGAGCCACACCTACACAGTTTATTCTATGGAGCTGCACTCCCCATCAGACAGAAATCTTACCCCCTTCCATGTAGTATGAGAGCCACACCTACACAGTCTATTCTATGGAGCTGGACTCCCCATCAGACAGAAATCTTACCCCCTCACATGTAGTATGAGAGCCACACCTACACAGTCTATTCTATGGAGCTGCACTCCCCATCAGACAGAAATCTTACCCCCTTCCATGTAGTATGAGAGCCACACCTACACAGTCTATTCTATGGAGCTGCACTCCCCATCAGACAGAAATCTTACCCCCTTCCATGTAGTATGAGAGCCACACCTACACAGTCTATTCTATGGAGCTGCACTCCCCATCAGACAGAAATGTTACCCCCTTCCATGTAGTATGAGAGCCACACCTACACAGTCTATTCTATGGAGCTGGACTCCCCATCAGACAGAAATCTTACCCCCTCACATGTAGTATGAGAGCCACACCTACACAGTCTATTCTATGGAGCTGCACTCCCCATCAGACAGAGATCTTACCCCCTTCCATGTAGTATGAGAGCCACACCTACAGTCTATTCTATGGAGCTGCACTCCCCATCAGACAGAAATCTTACCCCCTTCCATGTAGTATGAGAGCCACACCTACACAGTCTATTCTATGGAGCTGGACTCCCCATCAGACAGAAATCTTACCCCCTCACATGTAGTATGAGAGCCACACCTACACAGTCTATTCTATGGAGCTGGACTCCCCATCAGACAGAAATCTTACCCCCTTCCATGTAGTATGAGAGCCACACCTACACAGTCTATTCTATGGAGCTGCACTCCCCATCAGACAGAAATCTTACCCCCTTCCATGTAGTATGAGAGCCACACCTACACAGTCTATTCTATGGAGCTGCACTCCCCATCAGACAGAAATCTTACCCCCTTCCATGTAGTATGAGAGCCACACCTACACAGTCTATTCTATGGAGCTGCACTCCCCATCAGACAGAAATCTTACCCCCTTCCATGTAGTATGAGAGCCACACCTACACAGTCTATTCTATGGAGCTGCACTCCCCATCAGACAGAAATCTTACCCCCTCACATGTAGTATGAGAGCCACACCTACACAGTCTATTCTATGGAGCTGCACTCCCCATCAGACAGAAATCTTACCCCCTTCCATGTAGTATGAGAGCCACACCTACACAGTCTATTCTATGGAGCTGAACTCCCCATCAGACAGAAATCTTACCCCCTTCCATGTAGTATGAGAGCCACACCTACACAGTCTATTCTATGGAGCTGCACTCCCCATCAGACAGGAATCTTACCCCCTTCCATGTAGTATGAGAGCCACACCTACACAGTCTATTCTATGGAGCTGCACTCCCCATCAGACAGAAATCTTACCCCCTTCCATGTAGTATGAGAGCCACACCTACACAGTCTATTCTATGGAGCTGCACTCCCCATCAGACAGAAATCTTACCCCCTTCCATGTAGTATGAAAGCCACACCTACACAGTCTATTCTATGGAGCTGCACTCCCCATCAGACAGAAATCTTACCCCCTTCCATGTAGTATGAGAGCCACACCTACACAGTCTATTCTATGGAGCTGAACTCCCCATCAGACAGAAATCTTACCCCCTTCCATGTAGTATGAGAGCCACACCTACACAGTCTATTCTATGGAGCTGCACTCCCCATCAGACAGAAATCTTACCCCCTTCCATGTAGTATGAGAGCCACACCTACACAGTCTATTCTATGGAGCTGAACTCCCCATCAGAGAGAAATCTTACCCCCTTCCATGTAGTATCAGAGCCACACCTACACAGTCTATTCTATGGAGCTGCACTCCCCATCAGACAGAAATCTTACCCCCTTCCATGTAGTATGAGAGCCATACCTACACAGTCTATTCTATGGAGCTGCACTCCCCATCAGACAGAAATCTTACCCCCTTCCATGTAGTATGAGAGCCACACCTACACAGTCTATTCTATGGAGCTGAACTCCCCATCAGACAGAAATCTTACCCCCTTCCATGTAGTATGAGAGCCACACCTACACAGTCTATTCTATGGAGCTGCACTCCCCATCAGACAGAAATCTTACCCCCTTCCATGTAGTATGAGAGCCACACCTACACAGTCTATTCTATGGAGCTGAACTCCACATCAGACAGAAATCTTACCCCCTTCCATGTAGTATGAGAGCCATACTCTACACAGTCTATTCTATGGAGCTGAACTCCCCATCAGACAGAAATCTTACCCCCTTCCATGTAGTATGAGAGCCATACCTACACAGTCTATTCTATGGAGCTGAACTCCCCATCAGACAGAAATCTTACTCCCTTCCATGTAGTATGAGAGCCACACCTACACAGTCTATTCTATGGAGATGAACTCCCCATCAGACAGAAATCTTACCCCCTTCCATGTAGTATGAGAGCCATACTGTACACAGTCTATTCTATGGAGCTGAACTCCCCATCAGACAGAAATCTTACCCCCTTCCATGTAGTATGAGAGCCATACCTACACAGTCTATTCTATGGAGCTGAACTCCCCATCAGACAGAAATCTTACCCCCTTCCATGTAGTATGAGAGCCATACCTACACAGTCTATTCTATGGAGCTGCATTCCCCATCAGACAGAAATCTTACCCCCTTCCATGTAGTATGAGAGCCACACCTACACAGTCTATTCTATGGAGCTGCATTCCCCATCCGACAGAAATCTTACCCCCTTCCATGTAGTATGAGAGCCACACCTACACAGTCTATTCTATGGAGCTGGACTCCCCATCAGACAGAAATCTTGGCAAGATGCTGCACACACAGATGCTGTACACATTCAAAAGATCAGTTCCTGCAAAAGATCCGTTCCTGCAAAATGCATTTATAGTCTGAGATCTGCAGATCCTCATACACACCTTGTTTAACTGACATTCATCTGCAGATCACATCCACCAGGTTGGATCTTCAGATCTGCAGATGATTGTCAGATATGCAGATGAAGTCTGTTAAACAAGGTGTGTATGATGATCTGCAGATATCATAGACTATGAATGCATTTTGCAGGGACGGATCTTTTGCAGATACTGATCTGTTGCATGTGTACAGCATCTGTGTGTACATCATCTTGCAAAGATTTCTATCTGATGGAGAGTTCAGCTCCATAGAATAGACTGTGTAGGTATGGCTCTCATACTACATGGAAGGGGGTAAGATTTCTGTCTGATGGGGAGTTCAGCTCCATAGAATAGACTGTGTAGGTATGGCTCTCATACTACATGGAAGGGGGTAAGATTTCTGTCTGATGGGGAGTGCAGCTCCATAGAATAGACTGTGTAGAGTGTGGCTCTGATACTACATGGAAGGGGGTAAGATTTCTGTCTGATGGGGAGATCAGCTCCATAGAATAGACTGTGTAGGTGTGGCTCTGATACTACATGGAAAGGGGGTAAGATTTCTGTCTGATGGGGAGTGCAGCTCCATAGAATAGACTGTGTAGGTATGGCTCTCATACTACATGGAAGGGGGTAAGATTTCTGTCTGATGGGGAGTGCAGCTCCATAGAATAGACTGTGTAGGTGTGGCTCTCATACTACATGGAAGGGGGTAAGATGTCTGTCTGAGGGGGAGTGCAGCTCCATAGAATAGACTGTGTAGGTGTGGCTCTCATACTACATGGAAGGGGGTAAGATTTCTGTCTGAGGGGGAGTGCAGCTCCATAGAATAGACTGTGTAGGTGTGGCTCTCATACTACATGGAAGGGGGTAAGATTTCTGTCTGATGGGGAGTGCAGCTCCATAGAATAGACTGTGTAGGTGTGGCTCTCATACTACATGGAAGGGGGTAAGATTTCTGTCTGATGGGGAGTGCAGCTCCATAGAATAGACTGTGTAGGTATGGCTCTCATACTACATGGAAGGGGGTAAGATTTCTGTCTGATGGGGAGTGCAGCTCCATAGAATAGACTGTGTAGGTGTGGCTCTCATACTACATGGAAGGGGGTAAGATTTCTGTCTGATGGGGAGTGCAGCTCCATAGAATAGACTGTGTAGGTATGGCTCTCATACTACATGGAAGGGGGTAAGATTTCTGTCTGATGAGGAGTTCAGCTCCATAGAATAGACTGTGTAGAGTATGGCTCTCATACTACATGGAATGGGGGTAAGATTTCTGTCTGATAGGGAGTGCAGCTCCATAGAATAGACTGTGTAGAGTATGGCTCTCATACTACATGGAAGGGGGTAAGATTTCTGTCTGATGGGGAGTGCAGCTCCATAGAATAGACTGTGTAGGTGTGGCTCTCATACTACATGGAAGGGGGTAAGATTTCTGTATGATGGGGAGTGCAGCTCCATAGAATAGACTGTGTAGGTGTGGCTCTCATACTACATGGAAGGGGGTAAGATTTCTGTCTGATGGGGAGTGCAGCTCCATAGAATAGACTGTGTAGGTGTGGCTCTCATACTACATGGAAGGGGGTAAGATTTCTGTCTGATGGGGAGTGCAGCTCCATAGAATAGACTGTGTAGGTGTGGCTCTCATACTACATGGAAGGGGGTAAGATTTCTGTCTGATGGGGAGTTCAGCTCCATAGAATAGACTGTGTAGGTGTGGCTCTCATACTACATGGAAGGGGGTAAGATTTCTGTCTGATGGGGAGTTCAGCTCCATAGAATAGACTGTGTAGGTGTGGCTCTCATGCTACATGGAAGGGGGTAAGATTTCTGTCTGATGGGGAGTGCAGCTCCATAGAATAGACTGTGTAGGTGTGGCTCTCATGCTACATGGAAGGGGGTAAGATTTCTGTCTGATGGGGAGTGCAGCTCCATAGAATAGACTGTGTAGGTGTGGCTCTCATGCTACATGGAAGGGGGTAAGATTTCTGTCTGATGGGGAGTGCAGCTCCATAGAATAGACTGTGTAGGTGTGGCTCTCATGCTACATGGAAGGGGGTAAGATTTCTGTCTGATGGGGAGTGCAGCTCCATAGAATAGACTGTGTAGGTGGGGCTCTCATGCTACATGGAAGGGGGTAAGATTTCTGTCTGATGGGGAGTGCAGCTCCATAGAATAGACTGTGTAGGTGTGGCTCTCATACTACATGGAAGGGGGTAAGATTTCTGTCTGATGGGGAGTGCAGCTCCATAGAATAGACTGTGTAGGTGTGGCTCTCATACTACATGGAAGGGGGTAAGATTTCTGTCTGATGGGGAGTGCAGCTCCATAGAATAGTCTGTGTAGGTGTGGCTCTCATACTACATGGAAGGGGGTAAGATTTCTGTCTGATGGGGAGTGCAGCTCCATAGAATAGACTGTGTAGGTGTGGCTCTCATACTACATGGAAGGGGGTAAGATTTCTGTCTGATGGAGAGTGCAGCTCTATAGAATAGACTGTGTAGGTGTGGCTCTCATACTACATGGAAGGGGGTAAGATTTCTGTCTGATGGAGAGTGCAGCTCTATAGAATAGACTGTGTAGGTGTGGCTCTCATACTACATGGAAGGGGGTAAGATTTCTGTCTGATGGGGAGTGCAGCTCCATAGAATAGACTGTGTAGGTGTGGCTCTCATACTACATGGAAGGGGGTAAGATTTCTGTCTGATGGGGAGTGCAGCTCCATAGAATAGACTGTGTAGGTGTGGCTCTCATACTACATGGAATGGGGGTAAGATTTCTGTCTGATGTGGAGTGCAGCTCCATAGAATAGACTGTGTAGGTGTGACTCTCATACTACATGGAAGGGGGTAAGATTTCTGTCTGATAGGGAGTGCAGCTCCATAGAATAGACTGTGTATGTGCGGCTCTCATACTACATGGAAGGGGGTAAGATTTCTGTCTGATGAGGAGTGCAGCTCCATAGAATAGACTGTGTAGGTATGGCTCTCATACTACATGAAAGGGGGGTAAGATTTCTGTCTGATGAGGAGTTCAGCTCCATAGAATAGACTGTGTAGGTGTGGCTCTCATACTACATGGAAGGGGGTAAGATTTCTGTCTGATGGGGAGTGCAGCTCCATAGAATAGACTGTGTAGGTGTGGCTCTCATACTACATGGAAGGGGGTAAGATTTCTGTCTGATGGAGAGTGCAGCTCTATAGAATAGACTGTGTAGGTGTGGCTCTCATACTACATGGAAGGGGGTAAGATTTCTGTCTGATGGGGAGTTCAGCTCCATAGAATAGACTGTGTAGGTGTGGCTCTCATACTACATGGAAGGGGGTAAGATTTCTGTCTGATGGGGAGTGCAGCTCCATAGAATAGACTGTGTAGGTGTGGCTCTCATACTACATGGAAGGGGGTAAGATTTCTGTCTGATGGGGAGTTCAGCTCCATAGAATAGACTGTGTAGGTGTGGCTCTCATACTACATGGAAGGGGGTAAGATTTCTGTCTGATGGGGAGTGCAGCTCCATAGAATAGACTGTGTAGGTGTGGCTCTCATACTACATGGAAGGGGGTAAGATTTCTGTCTGATGGGGAGTTCAGCTCCATAGAATAGACTGTGTAGGTGTGGCTCTCATACTACATGGAAGGGGGTAAGATTTCTGTCTGATGGGGAGTTCAGCTCCATAGAATAGACTGTGTAGGTGTGGCTCTCATACTACATGGAAGGGGGTAAGATTTCTGTCTGATGGGGAGTTCAGCTCCATAGAATAGACTGTGTAGGTGTGGCTCTCATACTACATGGAAGGGGGTAAGATTTCTGTCTGATGGGGAGTGCAGCTCCATAGAATAGACTGTGTAGGTGTGGCTCTCATACTACATGGAAGGGGGTAAGATTTCTGTCTGATGGAGAGTGCAGCTCTATAGAATAGACTGTGTAGGTGTGGCTCTCATACTACATGGAAGGGGGTAAGATTTCTGTCTGATGGAGAGTGCAGCTCCATAGAATAGACTGTGTAGGTGTGGCTCTCATACTACATGGAGGGGGGTAAGATTTCTGTCTGATGGGGAGTGCAGCTCCATAGAATAGACTGTGTAGGTGTGGCTCTCATACTACATGGAAGGGGGTAAGATTTCTGTCTGATGGGGAGTGCAGCTCCAAAGAATAGACTGTGTAGGTGTGGCTCTCATACTACATGGAAGGGGGTAAGATTTCTGTCTGATGGAGAGTGCAGCTCCATAGAATAGACTGTGTAGGTGTGGCTCTCATACTACATGGAGGGGGGTAAGATCTCTGTCTGATGGGGAGTTCAGCTCCATAGAATAGACTGTGTAGGTGTGGCTCTCATACTACATGGAAGGGGGTAAGATTTCTGTCTGATGGGGAGTGCAGCTCCATAGAATAGACTGTGTAGGTGTGGCTCTCATACTACATGGAAGGGGGTAAGATTTCTGTCTGATGGGGAGTGCAGCTCCATAGAATAGACTGTGTAGGTGTGGCTCTCATACTACATGGAAGGGGGTAAGATTTCTGTCTGATGGGGAGTGCAGCTCCATAGAATAGACTGTGTAGGTGTGGCTCTCATACTACATGGAAGGGGGTAAGATTTCTGTCTGATGGGGAGTGCAGCTCCATAGAATAGACTGTGTAGGTGTGGCTCTCATACTACATGGAAGGGGGTAAGATTTCTGTCTGATGGGGAGTGCAGCTCCATAGAATAGACTGTGTAGGTGTGGCTCTCATACTACATGGAAGGGGGTAAGATTTCTGTCTGATGGGGAGTGCAGCTCCATAGAATAGACTGTGTAGGTGTGGCTCTCATACTACATGGAAGGGGGTAAGATTTCTGTCTGATGGGGAGTGCAGCTCCATAGAATAGACTGTGTAGGTGTGGCTCTCATACTACATGGAAGGGGGTAAGATTTCTGTCTGATGGGGAGTTCAGCTCCATAGAATAGACTGTGTAGGTGTGGCTCTCATACTACATGGAAGGGGGTAAGATTTCTGTCTGATGGGGAGTGCAGCTCCATAGAATAGACTGTGTAGGTGTGGCTCTCATACTACATGGAAGGGGGTAAGATTTCTGTCTGATGGGGAGTGCAGCTCCATAGAATAGACTGTGTAGGTGTGGCTCTCATACTACATGGAAGGGGGTAAGATTTCTGTCTGATGGGGAGTGCAGCTCCATAGAATAGACTGTGTAGGTGTGGCTCTCATACTACATGGAAGGGGGTAAGATTTCTGTCTGATGGGGAGTGCAGCTCCATAGAATAGACTGTGTAGGTGTGGCTCTCATACTACATGGAAGGGGGTAAGATTTCTGTCTGATGGGGAGTGCAGCTCCATAGAATAGACTGTGTAGGTGTGGCTCTCATACTACATGGAAGGGGGTAAGATTTCTGTCTGATGGGGAGTGCAGCTCCATAGAATAGACTGTGTAGGTGTGGCTCTCATACTACATGGAAGGGGGTAAGATTTCTGTCTGATGGGGAGTGCAGCTCCATAGAATAGACTGTGTAGGTGTGGCTCTCATACTACATGGAAGGGGGTAAGATTTCTGTCTGATGGGGAGTGCAGCTCCATAGAATAGACTGTGTAGGTGTGGCTCTCATACTACATGGAAGGGGGTAAGATTTCTGTCTGATGGGGAGTGCAGCTCCATAGAATAGACTGTGTAGGTGTGGCTCTCATACTACATGGAAGGGGGTAAGATTTCTGTCTGATGGGGAGTGCAGCTCCATAGAATAGACTGTGTAGGTGTGGCTCTCATACTACATGGAAGGGGGTAAGATTTCTGTCTGATGGGGAGTGCAGCTCCATAGAATAGACTGTGTAGGTGTGTGGCTCTCATACTACATGGAAGGGGGTAAGATTTCTGTCTGATGGGGAGTGCAGCTCCATAGAATAGACTGTGTAGGTGTGGCTCTCATACTACATGGAAGGGGGTAAGATTTCTATCTGATTGGGAGTGCAGCTCCATAGAATAGACTGTAGGTGTGGCTCTCATACTACATGGAAGGGGGTAAGATTTCTGTCTGATGGGGAGATCAGCTCCATAGAATAGACTGTGTAGGTATGGCTCTCATACTACATGGAAGGGGGTAAGATCTCTATCTTATGGGGAGTGCAGCTCCATAGAATAGACTGTGTAGGTGTGGCTCTCATACTACATGGAAGGGGGTAAGATTTCTGTCTGATGGGGAGTGCAGCTCCATAGAATAGACTGTGTAGGTGTGGCTCTCATACTACATGGAAGGGGGTAAGATTTCTGTCTGATGGGGAGTGCAGCTCCATAGAATAGACTGTGAAGGTGTGGCTCTCATACTACATGGAAGGGGGTAAGATGTCTGTCTGATGGGGGAGTGCAGCTCTATAGAATAGACTGTGTAGGTGTGGCTCTCATACTACATGGAAGGGGGTAAGATCTCTGTCTGATGGGGAGTGCAGCTCCATAGAATAGACTGTGAAGGTATGGCTCTCATACTACATGGAAGGGGGTAAGATCTCTGTCTGATGGGGAGTGCAGCTCCATAGAATAGACTGTGTAGGTGTGGCTCTCATACTACATGGAAGGGGGTAAGATCTCTGTCTGATGGGGAGTGCAGCTCCATAGAATAGACTGTGAAGGTGTGGCTCTCATGCTACATGGAAGGGGGTAAGATTTCTGTCTGATGGGGAGTGCAGCTCCATAGAATAGACTGTGAAGGTGTGGCTCTCATGCTACATGGAAGGGGGTAAGATTTCTGTCTGATGGAGAGTGCAGCTCCATAGAATAGACTGTGTAGGTGTGGCTCTCATACTACATGGAAGGGGGTAAGATTTCTGTCTGATGGGGAGTGCAGCTCCATAGAATATACTGTGTAGGTGTGACTCTCATACTACATGGAAGGGGGTAAGATTTCTGTCTGATGGGGAGTGCAGCTCCATAGAATAGACTGTGTAGGTGTGGCTCTCATACTACATGGAAGGGGGTAAGATTTCTGTCTGATGGGGAGTGCAGCTCCATAGAATAGACTGTGTAGGTGTGACTCTCATACTACATGGAAGGGGGTAAGATCTCTGTCTGATGGGGAGTGCAGCTCCATAGAATAGGCTGTGTAGGTGTGGCTCTCATACTACATGGAAGGGGGTAAGATTTCTGTCTGATGGGGAGTGCAGCTCCATAGAATAGGCTGTGTAGGTGTGGCTCTCATACTACATGGAAGGGGGTAAGATTTCTGTCTGATGGGGAGTGCAGCTCCATAGAATAGACTGTGTAGGTGAGGCTCTCATACTACATGGAAGGGGGTAAGATTTCTGTCTGATGGGGAGTGCAGCTCCATAGAATAGACTGTGTAGGTGTGGCTCTCATACTACATGGAAGGGGGTAAGATTTCTGTCTGATGGGGAGTGCAGCTCCATAGAATAGACTGTGTAGGTGTGGCTCTCATACTACATGGAAGGGGGTAAGATTTCTGTCTGATGGGGAGTGCAGCTCCATAGAATAGACTGTGTAGGTGTGGCTCTCATACTACATGGAGGGTGGTAAGATTTCTGTCTGATGGGGAGTGCAGCTCCATAGAATAGACTGTGTAGGTGTGGCTCTCATACTACATGGAAGGGGGTAATATTTCTGTCTGATGGGGAGTGCAGCTCCATAGAATAGACTGTGTAGGTGTGGCTCTCATACTACATGGAAGGGTGTAAGATTTCTGTCTGATGGGGAGTGCAGCTCCATAGAATAGACTGTGAAGGTATGGCTCTCATACTACATGGAAGGGGGTAAGATTTCTGTCTGATGGGGAGTGCAGCTCCATAGAATAGACTGTGTAGGTGTGTGGCTCTCATACTACATGGAAGGGGGTAAGATTTCTGTCTGATGGGGAGTGCAGCTCCATAGAATAGACTGTGTAGGTGTGGCTCTCATACTACATGGAAGGGGGTAAGATTTCTATCTGATTGGGAGTGCAGCTCCATAGAATAGACTGTAGGTGTGGCTCTCATACTACATGGAAGGGGGTAAGATTTCTGTCTGATGGGGAGATCAGCTCCATAGAATAGACTGTGTAGGTATGGCTCTCATACTACATGGAAGGGGGTAAGATCTCTATCTTATGGGGAGTGCAGCTCCATAGAATAGACTGTGTAGGTGTGGCTCTCATACTACATGGAAGGGGGTAAGATTTCTGTCTGATGGGGAGTGCAGCTCCATAGAATAGACTGTGTAGGTGTGGCTCTCATACTACATGGAAGGGGGTAAGATTTCTGTCTGATGGGGAGTGCAGCTCCATAGAATAGACTGTGAAGGTGTGGCTCTCATACTACATGGAAGGGGGTAAGATTTCTGTCTGATGGGGAGTGCAGCTCCATAGAATAGACTGTGAAGGTGTGGCTCTCATACTACATGGAAGGGGGTAAGATGTCTGTCTGATGGGGGAGTGCAGCTCTATAGAATAGACTGTGTAGGTGTGACTCTCATACTACATGGAAGGGGGTAAGATCTCTGTCTGATGGGGAGTGCAGCTCCATAGAATAGACTGTGAAGGTATGGCTCTCATACTACATGGAAGGGGGTAAGATTTCTGTCTGATGGGGAGTGCAGCTCCATAGAATAGACTGTGTAGGTGTGGCTCTCATACTACATGGAAGGGGGTAAGATCTCTGTCTGATGGGGAGTGCAGCTCCATAGAATAGACTGTGAAGGTGTGGCTCTCATGCTACATGGAAGGGGGTAAGATTTCTGTCTGATGGGGAGTGCAGCTCCATAGAATAGACTGTGAAGGTGTGGCTCTCATGCTACATGGAAGGGGGTAAGATTTCTGTCTGATGGAGAGTGCAGCTCTATAGAATAGACTGTGTAGGTGTGGCTCTCATACTACATGGAAGGGGGTAAGATTTCTGTCTGATGGGGAGTTCAGCTCCATAGAATAGACTGTGTAGGTGTGGCTCTCATACTACATGGAAGGGGGTAAGATCTCTGTCTGATGGGGAGTGCAGCTCCATAGAATAGACTGTGTAGGTGTGGCTCTCATACTACATGGAAGGGGGTAAGATTTCTGTCTGATGGGGAGTGCAGCTCCATAGAATAGACTGTGTAGGTGTGGCTCTCATACTACATGGAAGGGGGTAAGATTTCTGTCTGATGGGGAGTGCAGCTCCATAGAATAGACTGTGTAGGTGTGACTCTTATACTACATGGAAGGGGGTAAGATTTCTGTCTGATGGGGAGTGCAGCTCCATAGAATAGACTGTGTAGGTGTGGCTCTCATACTACATGGAAGGGGGTAAGATTTCTGTCTGATGGGGAGTGCAGCTCCATAGAATAGGCTGTGTAGGTGTGGCTCTCATACTACATGGAAGGGGGTAAGATTTCTGTCTGATGGGGAGTGCAGCTCCATAGAATAGACTGTGTAGGTGAGGCTCTCATACTACATGGAAGGGGGTAAGATTTCTGTCTGATGGGGAGTGCAGCTCCATAGAATAGACTGTGTAGGTGTGGCTCTCATACTACATGGAAGGGGGTAAGATCTCTGTCTGATGTGGAGTTCAGCTCCATAGAATAGACTGTGTAGGTGTGGCTCTCATACTACATCGAAGGGGGTAAGATCTCTATCTGATGGGGAGATCAGCTCCATAGAATAGACTGTGTAGAGTATGGCTCTCATACTACATGGAAGGGGGTAAGATTTCTGTCTGATGGGGAGCGCAGCGCCATAGAATAGACTGTGTAGGTGTAGCTCTCATACTACATGGAAGGGGGTAAGATTTCTGTCTGATGGGGAGTTCAGCTCCATAGAATAGACTGTGTAGGTGTGGCTCTCATACTACATGGAAGGGGGTAAGATCTCTATCTGATGGGGAGTTCAGCTCCATAGAATAGACTGTGTAGGTGTGGCTCTCATACTACATGGAAGGGGGTAAGATTTCTGTCTGATGGGGAGTGCAGCTCCATAGAATAGACTGTGTAGGTATGACTCTCATACTACATGGAAGGGGGTAAGATTTCTGTCTGATGGGGAGTGCAGCTCCATAGAATAGACTGTGTAGGTGTGGCTCTCATACTACATGGAAGGGGGTAAGATCTCTGTCTGATGGGGAGTGCAGCTCCATAGAATAGACTGTGTAGGTATGGCTCTCATACTACATGGAAGGGGGTAAGATTTCTGTCTGATGGGGAGTTCAGCTCCATAGAATAGACTGTGTAGGTATGACTCTCATACTACATGGAAGGGGGTAAGATTTCTGTCTGATGGGGAGTGCAGCTCCATAGAATAGACTGTGTAGGTATGGCTCTCATACTACATGGAGGGTGGTAAGATTATTGTCTGATGGGGAGTGCAGCTCCATAGAATAGACTGTGTAGGTGTGGCTCTCATACTACATGGAAGGGGGTAAGATTTCTGTCTGATGGGGAGTGCAGCTCCATAGAATAGACTGTGTAGGTGTGGCTCTCATATTACATGGAAGGGGGTAAGATTTCTGTCTGATGGGGAGTGCAGCTCCATAGAATAGACTGTGTAGGTGTGGCTCTCATACTACATGGAAGGGGGTAAGATTTCTGTCTGATGGGGAGTGCAGCTCCATAGAATAGACTGTGTAGGTGTGGCTCTCATACTACATGGAAGGGGGTAAGATTTCTGTCTGATGGGGAGTGCAGCTCCATAGAATAGACTGTGTAGGTGTGGCTCTCATACTACATGGAAGGGGGTAAGATCTCTGTCTGATGGGGAGTGCAGCTCCATAGAATAGACTGTGTAGGTGTGGCTCTCATACTACATGGAAGGGGGTAAGATCTCTATCTGATGGGGAGATCAGCTCCATAGAATAGACTGTGTAGAGTATAGCTCTCATACTACATGGAAGGGGGTAAGATTTCTGTCTGATGGGGAGTTCAGCTCCATAGAATAGACTGTGTAGGTGTGGCTCTCATACTACATGGAAGGGGGTAAGATTTCTGTCTGATGGGGAGTGCAGCTCCATAGAATAGACTGTGTAGGTGTGGCTCTCATACTACATGGAAGGGGGTAAGATTTCTGTCTGATGGGGAGTGCAGCTCCATAGAATAGACTGTGTAGGTGTGGCTCTCATACTACATGGAAGGGGGTAAGATTTCTGTCTGATGGGGAGTGCAGCTCCATAGAATAGACTGTGTAGGTGTGGCTCTCATACTACATGGAAAGGGGTAAGATTTCTGTCTGATGGGGAGTGCAGCTCCATAGAATAGACTGTGTAGGTGTGGCTCTCATACTACATGGAAGGGGGTAAGATTTCTGTCTGATGGGGAGTGCAGCTCCATAGAATAGACTGTGTAGAGTATGGCTCTCATACTACATGGAAGGGGGTAAGATTTCTGTCTGATGGGGAGTGCAGCTCCATAGAATAGACTGTGTAGGTGTGGCTCTCATACTACATGGAAGGGGGTAAGCTTTCTGTCTGATGGGGAGTGCAGCTCCATAGAATAGACTGTGTAGGTATGGCTCTCATACTACATGGAAGGGGGTAAGATTTCTGTCTGATGGGGAGTGCAGCTCCATAGAATACTGTGTAGGTGTGGCTCTCATACTACATGGAAGGGGGTAAGATTTCTGTCTGATGGGGAGTGCAGCTCCATAGAATAGACTGTGTAGGTGTGGCTCTCATACTACATGGAAGGGGGTAAGATTTCTGTCTGATGGGGAGTGCAGCTCCATAGAATAGACTGTGTAGGTGTGGCTCTCATACTACATGGAAGGGGATAAGATTTCTGTCTGATGGGGAGTGCAGCTCCATAGAATAGACTGTGTAGGTGTGGCTCTCATACTACATGGAAGGGGGTAAGATTTCTGTCTGATGGGGAGTGCAGCTCCATAGAATAGACTGTAGGTGTGGCTCTCATACTACATGGAAGGGGGTAAGATCTCTGTCTGATGGGGAGTGCAGCTCCATAGAATAGACTGTGTAGGTGTGGCTCTCATACTACATGGAAGGGGGTTAAGATTTCTGTCTGATGGGGAGTGCAGCTCCATAGAATAGACTGTGTAGGTGTGGCTCTCATACTACATGGAAGGGGGTAAGATTTCTGTCTGATGGGGAGTGCAGCTCCATAGAATAGACTGTGTAGAGTATGGCTCTCATACTACATGGAAGGGGGTAAGATTTCTGTCTGATGGAGAGTGCAGCTCCATAGAATAGACTGTAGGTGTGGCTCTCATACTACATGGAAGGGGGTAAGATTTCTGTCTGATGGGGAGTGCAGCTCCATAGAATAGACTGTGTAGGTGTGGCTCTCATACTACATGGAAGGGGGTAAGATTTCTGTCTGATGGGGAGTGCAGCTCCATAGAATAGACTGTGTAGGTATGGCTCTCATACTACATGGAAGGGGGTAAGATTTCTGTCTGATGGGGAGTGCAGCTCCATAGAATAGACTGTGTAGAGTATGGCTCTCATACTACATGGAAGGGGGTAAGATTTCTGTCTGATGGAGAGTGCAGCTCCATAGAATAGACTGTAGGTGTGGCTCTCATACTACATGGAAGGGGGTAAGATTTCTGTCTGATGGGGAGTGCAGCTCCATAGAATAGACTGTGTAGGTGTGGCTCTCATACTACATGGAAGGGGGTAAGATTTCTGTCTGATGGGGAGTGCAGCTCCATAGAATAGACTGTGTAGGTATGGCTCTCATACTACATGGAGGGGGTAAGATTTCTGTCTGATGGGGAGTGCAGCTCCATAGAATAGACTGTGTAGGTGTGGCTCTCATACTACATGGAAGGGGGTAAGATTTCTGTCTGATGGGGAGTGCAGCTCCATAGAATAGACTGTGTAGGTATGGCTCTCATACTACATGGAGGGGGTAAGATTTCTGTCTGATGGGGAGTGCAGCTCCATAGAATAGACTGTGTAGGTGTGGCTCTCATACTACATGGAAGGGGGGGTAAGATTTCTGTCTGATGGGGAGTGCAGCTCCATAGAATAGACTGTGTAGGTATGGCTCTCATACTACATGGAGGGGGTAAGATTTCTGTCTGATGGGGAGTGCAGCTCCATAGAATAGACTGTGTAGGTGTGGCTCTCATACTACATGGAAGGGGGTAAGATTTCTGTCTGATGGGGAGTGCAGCTCCATAGAATAGACTGTGTAGGTGTGGCTCTCATACTACATGGAAGGGGGGGTAAGATTTCTGTCTGATGGGGAGTGCAGCTCCATAGAATAGACTGTGTAGGTATGGCTCTCATACTACATGGAGGGGGTAAGATTTCTGTCTGATGGGGAGTGCAGCTCCATAGAATAGACTGTGTAGGTGTGGCTCTCATACTACATGGAAGGGGGTAAGATTTCTGTCTGATGGGGAGTGCAGCTCCATAGAATAGACTGTGTAGGTGTGGCTCTCATACTACATGGAAGGGGGTAAGATTTCTGTCTGATGGGGAGTTCAGCTCCATAGAATAGACTGTGTAGGTGTGGCTCTCATACTACATGGAAGGGGGTAAGATTTCTGTCTGATGGGGAGTGCAGCTCCATAGAATAGACTGTGTAGGTGTGGCTCTCATACTACATGGAAGGGGGTAAGATTTCTGTCTGATGGGGAGTGCAGCTCCATAGAATAGACTGTGTAGGTGTGGCTCTCATACTACATGGAAGGGGGTAAGATTTCTGTCTGATGGGGAGTTCAGCTCCATAGAATAGACTGTGTAGGTGTGGCTCTCATACTACATGGAAGGGGGTAAGATTTCTGTCTGTTGGGGAGTGCAGCTCCATAGAATAGACTGTGTAGGTGTGGCTCTCATACTACATGGAAGGGGGTAAGATTTCTGTCTGATGGGGAGTGCAGCTCCATAGAATAGACTGTGTAGGTGTGGCTCTCATACTACATGGAAGGGGGTAAGATTTCTGTCTGATGGGGAGTGCAGCTCCATAGAATAGACTGTGTAGGTGTGGCTCTCATACTACATGAAGGGTGGTAAGATTTCTGTCTGATGGGGAGTGCAGCTCCATAGAATAGACTGTGTAGGTGTGGCTCTCATACTACATGGAAGGGGGTAAGATTTCTGTCTGATGGGGAGTGCAGCTCCATAGAATAGACTGTGTAGGTGTGGCTCTCATACTACATGGAAGGGGGTAAGATTGGTCTGTGATCTTTCATTTATCTTTCAAAGTGTGTACACACCATTAGTGTTTGCGCTGTGAGTACCTATAGACACGGTCCATGTGAAACATATGACCACTATTTATAGTGAGATATAGGTCGATGTATTGATACTGACACAGTCTGTCCGTTTATGTATGTGCCGTACTCATAATTACATATGTATTTTAATATTAACGAACAAAAGTTACGTTTTACACGTTAAGGGGCCTGTCCCGTTAGGGAATACGTATTTGATTCTTATCCCCGAGTGTTCTGTAATTGTATTTGATACTCTTTCAGATTAGCAGCAAGCAGTAAGGCCTCTTTCCCACCAGGACGTTGCGTTTTAGGGGACGTTATGGTCGCATAACGTGCCCCTAACGCAACGCCTGGTGGTGTTGGAGGAGGACGCCAGAGTGAGCCGCGTTATGCAGCTCTTGGTGCGCACTGCGCAGTACAGACTGAGGAGACCACGTGATCGTTCAGATCACGTGGTCTCCGTGGCGCTGATTGGCTGGCGGGACCACGTAATGCGGAGTGTTCCAATACCGCATCACATGGTCCCGCCAGCCAATCAGCGGCCGCTCCAGGAAGACAGTGAATATTAAGTAGCCATGTGCCTGGCTACATTAGCGGACTTTCCCCACCTCCCCTCCGGCAGCATATATATAAAAAAAACATTACTGAGCATGTGCACTAATGCGGCTAAAGCTGCATATAACATGCTGCACTTTCCCAGAACGTGCAGCGTTACCCTGTAAAGCAACGTGGGCACTGTGAACAGCCCATTGATTTTACATTGCTGTGAGTTAGGCTGTGTTACAGGCTGCACTAACGTGCGCCTGTAACCTCCCACTGTGAAAGCAGCCTAAATCTCAGATCAATGTAGTGATTGGAATCCACGGTACACATCTGTGCTGGGATTGCACAACGCCAGACCTCTGAAGTGAATACTAACCAAGAAAAGAGAACTGAAGCAGCGATACAAAGAAAACAAGACTGTGCAGCCGGGAAGTCACCGAGCAGAGGAAGATAATCCCTCATTACCGCAACCCTGACTCATGGATTACTCAGACACACACTCAGCAAATACACTCTCCTTATCAGTGAGAGGAAATATAGCGGAACCAGTGCCAGCCCCGAGCGTCAGCTCACTGGGTGAGGGATCGTATGATAGAGGCAAACACATCCATGTCAAACAACTATACACAACAGTACACTTCATAAAGGTGATGATGCACCAGAGACGAATCACCCTCATGTATTTTACCATATATATATCAGCGGGAACATTAGAGAAAACACCTACCCTGCTCTCCGTTTCATCATTCACTGCTCAGCCTGCCTGTTAGCAGCCCTGATAAAATCCCCCACTGAGCATTCAGTCTGGCTTTGCTCAGGAATCATTATAGCTGAGTTTGTCTTCTCTGATGTCTTTTCAAGCCCAAGCCTGCCCCCTTCTGGCTCTGCTATAATGACTCAGCTATAATGATTTCTGAGCAAAGCCAGACTGAGTGCTCAGTAGGGGATTTTATCAGGGCTGATAACAGGCAGGCTGAGCAGTGAAGGATGAAGCAGAGAGCAGGGTAGGTGTTTTCTCTAATGTTCCCGCTGATCTATATGGTAACACACACGAGGGTGCTTCCTCTCTGGTTCACTTTAAAGTGAGCCCGAAGTGAGAGGGATATGGAGGCTGCAATAATTATTTTCATTTAAGCAATGCCAGTTGCTTGGCAACCCTGCTGATCCTCTGCCTCTAATACTATTAGCCATAGCCCCTGAACAAGCATGCAGCAGATCAGGAGTTTCTGAAAATTTTGACAGAACTGAAAAGCTTAGCTGCATGCTTGTTTTTGGTGAGATTCAGACACTTCTTCAGCCAAATACATCCGCAGGGCAGCCAGGCAACTGGTATTGCTTAAAATGAAATAAATATGGCAGCCTCCATATACCTCTCACTTCAGTTCTCCTTTACAACTACACATGAATTATATGTATCGGTAGTTAAGTCACTGGTTGTCCTGATTGTACAGTGTGTTGCATTGCTCCTCCTTGCTGTATGATGTTATACATAGTACAGGGCTGCAGAAGATGCAGGTGGTCTATAAATGGAATAATAAGGTGGTAATAGCCGCCCCAGAAGCTGTTAGCAGTAAATGAAGCTATAATGATACTCCTGAGCACAGTATGTACAGTGTGTTGCATTGCTCCCCCTTGGTGTATGATGTTATACATAGTACAGGGCTGCAGAAGATGCAGGCACTCTATAAATGGAATAATAAGGTGGTAATAGCCGCCTCAGAAGCTGTTAGCAGTACATGAAGCTCTAATGATACTCCTGAGCACAGTATGTACAGTGTGTTGCATTGCTCCCCCTTGGTGTATGATGTTATACATAGTACAGGGCTGCAGAAGATGCAGGCACTCTATAAATGGAATAATAAGGTGGTAATAGCCGCCTCAGAAGCTGTTAGCAGTACATGAAGCTATAATGACACTCCTGAGCACAGTATGTACAGTGTGTTGCATTGCTCCCCCTTGGTGTATGATGTTATACATAGTACAGGGCTGCAGAAGATGCAGGTGGTCTATAAATAGAATAATAAGGTGGTAATAGCCGCCTCAGAAGCTGTTAGCAGTAAATGAAGCTATAATGATTCTCCTGAGCACAGTATGTACAGTGTGTGCATTGCTCCCCCTTGCTGTATGATGTTATACATAGTACAGGGCTGCAGTATGATGTTATACATAGTACAGGGCTGCAGCAGATGCAGGTGCTCTATAAATGGAGTAATAAGGTGGTAATAGCCGCCCCAGAAGCTGTTAGCAGTAAATGAAGCTATAATGATACTCCTGAGCACAGTATGTACAGTGTGTTGCATTGCTCCCCCTTGCTGTATGATGCTATACATAGTACAGGGCTGCAGAAGATGCAGGTGGTCTATGAATAGAATAATAAGGTGGTAATAGCCGCCCCAGAAGCTGTTAGCAGTACATGAAGCTATAATGACACTCCTGAGCACAGTATGTACAGTGTGTTGCATTGCTCCCCCTTGGTGTATGATGTTATACATAGTACAGGGCTGCAGAAGATGCAGGTGGTCTATAAATAGAATAATAAGGTGGTAATAGCCGCCTCAGAAGCTGTTAGCAGTAAATGAAGCTATAATGATATTCCTGAGCAGAGTCTGTACAGTGTGTGCATTGCTCCCCCTTGCTGTATGATGTTATACATAGTACAGGGCTGCAGTATGATGTTATACATAGTACAGGGCTGCAGCAGATGCAGGTGCTCTATAAATGGAGTAATAAGGTGGTAATAGCCGCCCCAGAAGCTGTTAGCAGTAAATGAAGCTATAATGATACTCCTGAGCACAGTATGTACAGTGTGTTGCATTGCTCCCCCTTGCTGTATGATGCTATACATAGTACAGGGCTGCAGAAGATGCAGGTGGTCTATGAATAGAATAATAAGGTGGTAATAGCCGCCCCAGAAGCTGTTAGCAGTAAATGAAGCTATAATGATATTCCTGAGCAGAGTCTGTACAGTGTGTTGCATTGCTCCCCCTTGCTGTATGATGCTATACATAGTACAGGGCTGCAGAAGATGCAGGTGGTCTATGAATGGAATAATAAGGTGGTAATATTCCTGAGCAGAGTATTTATGGGAGTGTCCCTGTGAGGCTGATCTCTACCTGCTGCCTGAGCTGCAATAATCACCCTATAATCTCTATACACAGCAGCAGCACTATCAGCCAGGCCCCGCCCCCTCCAGGACCACCAGACTCCCCCCTCCCTGCAGGGACCCCCGGCCGCCCCTCTCACCTCTTCCCCGGACACTTCCTGCTCTCCTCTGGTCGCTTCACTCAGCTCCATCCATCTGCAGCGCTCTCCCGTCACGTCACGTGACCCACCTGTCAGCTGATCGTCGCCATGACAACCGCCGGGGGAGACTTTTTTTTCTATTTTTTAATTCAAATCCAAAACTTTATTGTTCCGCGAACACTGAGGTGACTCCGCTTTCCCTTCACATTCAGCAGCGCAGGAGCTTCTTCCTTCCATAGTAAAATGTCCATGTATCATATTACCCATGTCTATGCCTCAGCAGAGCAGCTAATATGTAAAACACAGAATGTTAACCCTATGTCTGCTTCCATGAAAGCAGGAAGTAGACACTGCAGATTTATTGCAGGATTTCTATCAGCTGTAACAAAGAAATGTTTTTCTTTAAAGGTTATTATGCTGTTGCTTATCTTTTAAAGCAGAGAGGAAGTTCTGAGTTCAGGTCCGCTTTAAAAGAAAACAAATATGCCAGCTTCCATATTCTTCTCAATTCCGTTGACCTTTAGGCACGGTGACCATACCTCCCACATTACCCGGGACGCGTCCCGCATTCCGGGTCCGCTGTCCCAGGCTGCATAAGGTCCCGGGAAACGTCCTGCTTTTAGCTGCAGGACGTCCCGGCCTCGGGACTCTGGTCACTGTACTGAATGAACTGGCCGCGGCGGCTGATAGACGCTGCGCCAGTTCATTGCCCGCAGCCCCGCTCCAGCCTGCATAGTCTCTGGCAGGCAGAGCAGGGCTACAGGAAGATGGCTGACGAAAGCCCTGTATTGGAGACTATTGGTGTCTCCAGTACAGGGCTTCGGGCGCCATCTTACCTTAGCCCTGCTCTGCCTGTCAGCGCGGGAGACTGCAGTGCAGGAGCAAGATGGTCCTGGAAGTTGCGCGCCAGAGGCCGGAGACTTCTGTCAGGTGAGTAAATGCTTTTTTTTCCAGGTGAAATGTTGCCCACAATGCGTTTATTTTGTACTGAAATGTTGCTCACATTGCGTTTATTTTGTGCTGACATGTTTGCCCCATTGCGTTTATTTTGTACTGACATGTTGCCCCCATTGCGTTTATTTTGTGCTGACATGTTGCCTCCATTGCGTTTATTTTGTGCTGACATGTTGCCCATTGCGTTTATTTTGTGCTGACATGTTTGCCCCCATTACGTTGATTTTGTGCTGACATGTTGCCCATTGCGTTGATTTTGTGCTGACATGTTTGCCCCCATTACGTTTATTTTCTGCTGACATGTTGCCCATTGCGTTTACTTTGTGCTGAAATGTTGCTCACATTGCGTTTATTTTGTGCTGACATGTTGCTCACATTGCGTTTACTTGGTGCTGAAATGTTGCCCCCATTGCGTTTATTTTGTGCTGAAATGTTGCTCACATTGCTTTTACTTTGTGCTGAAATGTTGCTCACATTGCGTTTATTTTGTGCTGACATGTTGCTCACATTGCGTTTACTTGGTGCTGAAATGTTGCCCCCATTGCGTTTATTTTGTGCTGAAATGTTGCCCACATTGCGTTTATTTTGTGCTGACATGTTGCCCCCATTGTGTTTATTTTGTGCTGACATGTTGCCCCCATTGCGTTTACTTTGTGCTGAACTGTTGCTCACATTAGGTTTATTTTGTGCTGACATGTTGCTCACATTGCGTTTATTTTGTGTTGAAATGTTGCTCACATTGCGTTTATTTTGTGCTGAAATGTTGCTCACATTGCGTTTATTTTGTGCTGACATGTTGCACACATTGCATTTATTTTGTGCTGAAATGTTGCTCACATTAGGTTTATTTTGTGCTGACATGTTGCTCACATTGCGTTTATTTTGTGCTGAAATGTTGCTCACATTGCATTTATTTTGTGCTGACATGTTGCCCATTGCGTTTATTTTGTGCTGACATGTTGCCCAATTTGCGTTTATTTTGTGCTGACATGTTGCCCATTGCGTTTATTTTGTGCTGACATGTTGCCCACATTGCGTTTAATTTGTGCTGACATGTTGCCCACATTCAGAGCCGGGACAAGGTCCTCCAGCACCCAAGGCTGAGACACCAAAGTGCGCCCCTCCATCCCTCCACCCCAGCCGTCACACACTGATTGCTATTAGACTAAGAGGCACCCCAGGGCCCCCAACACCTTAATCTCTAGTTTTCTGGCTTGTAGTCACTTCCATGTATCTACTTTTCTTATTTCTTTCTGCTTCAAACACAATTAGGAATGACAGCTGAATGAATTGTGCGCCCCCTCCTACACTGCGCCCTGAGGCTGGAGCCTCTCCAGCCTATGCTTCGGCCCGGCCCTGCCCACATTGTGTTTATTTTGTGCTGACATGTTGCCCATTGCGTTTATTTTGTGCTGCCATGTTGCCCATTGTGTTTATTTTGTGCTGACATGTTGGCCATTGCGTTTATTTTCTGGTGTCTGGGGTAACTGTTGCTGCATTTATTGGTCAATGGCCTCGATTCATAAAGCATTCCCGTATGCGGAAATGCTGAAAACAGCCGACTTTACCGAACACTGAACAAAATGTGTATTCATAAAGGCTGTTTCCGCATGCGGAGCTGACATTCCTGAGCAGAGTGATAAATCACCGCCTTATGCGGCGATTCTAAGCGGAAATGTAACAAAATGTCCATTCATAAAAATTAGAGCAAGCGGTATGCGGAGGGGAAATACCGCTTGCTCGGATGTAGCGAAAAGCGTGCGGAGTACATGTAAGTCAATGGGACAGACCTCTCAAGCAGCAGCAGAGAGAGCAGCGCATGGAGGAACTCAGCCAGCTCCTGTGTTTCCGCAAGCCTACCGACAGCTTACCACCAGCATACAGCGGGAAATCTCCGCTCTGCTATCACAACTAGCAACATTTTATGAATGCCCACCTTGGAGTCAGAAATACCGAGCGCGGAGTTTCCCTGCACTGATTTACTTCACCGAACACATTTTTATGAATCGAGGCCATAGTTGGCTATGCTTGCTGCTTTGGGGTTACGGTATACTATTAGCATCACACAGTTTCTGCACACCCATGATGCGAATCCTCGTTTGACCACATCATGGCGTAAACACTGCTCTCTTATGCCTCGCTGTTACATCATTATGCTAGCTCCGCCCATACAATGTCATGACCACACCCATTTCCGGTGCCCCGAAGCCCCCCCCCACACACACACACAATTTTTTGGCACGGAGAAGTCACTCCCGCAAAACGCTAGCGGTAATCGCTAGCGTTTTGCGATTTTAGGTGTGAACGGGGCCTTAGGCTTTGTTCATATCTAAAATTAAACCCACTGACGGCAGCGTTTGGCGATTTTGTGCGCGTTTTTAGCGCCTTCCGTTTGCACGCTGCATTTTTAGGCAGGCATTTTGTAAAAAAAAATTGGGGGGGGGGCAATTTCCAATTTTTAGCTAGTTTTGGCCAGATTTAAAGAACCCCTTACCTAAACACTTCACATTTAAATAGCCGCGGAACAAAAAGCGCAAATGCAATTGCCGCATAAAGCGGTTTTGTGAGCGTTTTGCGCTTTTCCTGTACCTTACATTGTAGCAGAATTGCCATAAAAATGGTACAGGCAGCGCTATGCTCAGCAGAAAGCTGATGAAACGCTCAGATATGAAGTGTCCCATAAGGATTCATTGCACCAGCGATTTTAGGGCAATTTGGAAAATCGCTGGCGCTTCAAAAAAAGGCGAAACCGCCCTGGGTGTGAATGAGCCCTTAGTGCTGTTCTTTGCTGGTTTTGGAAGACAAATGAATGAAGTGATTTTTACTGAACCGGTACCCAGAATCACTCTTTATGGTCATTTTCACTTTTATCACCAGTGATGGTCAGTGTGATGTCAGTAAGTATGCCTTGCATGCATATTGCATGTAGCTCCGCTTTACACTTCCTGCTGATGGTTATTGACCCAATTATAAGTTGCATACAATTTGTGTGCAAAGTTCTCACCATCTCATTGGCCATCGCTAATGAGAGGTCTGATGTATGTCTGATCCAAGATGGCCGACTATCGGTATGCCGAACTTGCAGTCATCGTTTGTCAGCAGACTTATTGCTCCTTCACAAACTCCTTCAATAAGTCCTCATTCACCCCCAACCACCACCTCTTACCATTACCAAAGGCTTGGTCCTTGGCCCCTTACTGTTCCCCTTCATAATTATTATTATGTATTTATAGCATAGTAGTAGCAGTAGGGTATTGTACCGTGTTAGCCATCAGTAAAAGCAAGAAGTTTTAAATCAGGATGATACCATTTATTGGCTAACTACAAATGAATAAGAATAAACAAGCTTTTGGCCTTGCACCCTTCGTCAGGTTTACGTATTTATAGCACTGACATCTTCTGCAGCACTTTACAGAGTACATAGTCATGTCACTGACTGTCCTCAGAGGAGCTCACAATCTAATCCTATCATAATCATAGCCTAATGTCCTACCATATTATTAGTATGTATTTATATAGCAGTGACATCTTCTGCAGCGCTTTACAGATTACATAGTCATGTCACTGACTGTCCTCAGAGGAACTCACAATCTAATCCTACCATAGTCATAGCCTAATGTCCTATCATATTATTATGTATTTATACAGCACTGACATCTTCTGCAGCACATTACAGAGTACATAGTCATGTCACTGACTCTCCTCAGAGGAGCTCACTATCTAATCCTACCATAGTCATAGCCTAATGATCTACCATATTATTATGTATTAATATAGCACTGACATCTTCTGCAGCACATTACAGAGTACATAGTCATGTCACTGACTGTCCTCAGAGGAGCTCACAATCTAATCCTACCATAGTCATAGTCTAATGTCCTATCATATTATTATTATTATGTATTTATATAGCACTGAGATATTCTGCAGCACATTACAGAGTACATAGTCATGTCACTGACTGTCTTCAGAGGAGCTCACACTCTAATCCTACCATAGTCATAGTGTAATGTCCTACCATATTATTATTATGTATTTATATAGCACTGACATCTTCTGCAGCACTTTACAGAGTACATAGTCATGTCACTGACTGTCCTCAGAGAAGCTCCCAATCTAATCCTACCATAGTCATAGTCTAATGTCCTACCATATTATTATTATGTATTTATATAGCACTGACATCTTCTGCAGCACTTTACAGAGTACATAGCCATGTCACTGACTGTCCTCAGAGGAGCTCACAATCTAATCCTACCAGAGTCATAGTCTAATGTCCTACCATATTATTATTATGTATTTATATAGCACTGACATCTTCTGCAGCACTTTACAGAGTACATAGCCATGTCACTGACTGTCCTCAGAGGAGCTCACAATCTAATCCTACCATAGTCATAGTCTAATGTCCTACCATATTATTATTATGTATTTATTGCAGTATTTGCAGTATTTGTATAGCGCCTTTCTCCTATCGGACTCAAAGCGCTTGCGAGGCAGCCACTAGAGCGCACTCAGTAGGCAGTAGCAGTGTTAAGGAGACTTGCCCAAGAAACTCCTTACTGAATAGGTGCTGGCTTACTGAACAGGCAGAGCTGAGACTTGAACCCTGGTCTCCTGTGTCAGAGGCAGAGCCCTTAACCATTACACTTTCCAGCCACTGCACTGACATCTTCTGCAGCACATTACAGAGTACATAGTCATGTCACTGACTGTCCTCAGAGGGGCTCACAGTCTAATCCTACCATAGTCATAGTCTAATGTCCTACCATATTATTATTATGTATTTATATAGCACTGACATCTTCTGCAGCACTTTACAGAGTACACAGTCATGTCACTGACTGTCCTCAGAGGAGCTCACAATCTAATCCTACCATAGTCATAGTCTAATGTCCTACTATATTATTATTCTGTATTTATATTGCACTGACATCTTCTGCAGCACTTTACAGAGTACATAGTCATGTCACTGACTGTCCTCAGAGGGGCTCACAATCTAATCCTACCATAGTCATAGTCTAATATCCTACCATATTATTATTATGTATTTATATAGCACTGATATCTCCTGCAGCACTTTACAGAGTACATAGCCATGTCACTGACTGTCCTCAGAGGAGCTCACAATCTAATCCTACCATAGTCATAGTCTAATGTCCTACCATATTATTATTATGTATTTATATAGCACTGACATCTCCTGCAGCACTTTACAGAGTACATAGTCATGTCACTGACTGTCCTCAGAGGGGCTCACAATAGTCACTAGTCACATAGCATACAGGAGAACAATGTACATCTCTAGATGTTTTTGGTATGTATAGAAAAAAAAACATGACTAGAACATAGTAAATGCATGCAGACAGTGAAATGTTATCTGTCTGTCAAGAGAAGAAACTGCTCCACATCTATGTGTGATAGCAAGAACTTTCCAGCAGGGGTCTCTCACACCCTGCAAATCTGGGACACTGGCTATGAGAAAAAAAACTGAGGGCATAATTCAGGAAAGGCTTGTTCACACTAAGGGAGTTTTCACCTTTTTTTAAGTGCCATCGATTTTCAAAATCGCCCTAAAAACGCTTGTGCAATGATTCCCTATGAGAGAGTTCACACCTGAGCGGGTCGATTCCGATCCGCTCAGCAAAGTGCCGCCTGTACCATTTTGGGGGCGATTTCCCTAGATAGAATGACTGGTATAAGGAAATCGCAAAGCGCTTGAAAAAACGCTTTGTATAGCGATTTCCCGAGCACTTTGATGAATAAATACATTGTATTTATTCATTAGCGGCCGAAAGACTGACTGACTAACCTCAGGAAGTGAAAAAACAGAATTGCTCTGCAAAAGCGATTAGAAAAGCGCTTTATAAAAATTGCAGAGCGCAGGTAAGTGCTGGGAGGCGCTTAAAAAGCGCAAAAAATGTAAAAATTGCTGTGCAGATCCGCTGTGAGTGATGAAAAATTGCTCACTGATAATACAGGTTTTAAAGGGAACCTTAACTCTCAAAAAAATGAGTTTCATTTACCTGGGGAATCTACCAGCCCCCTGCAGCCATCCTGTGCCCTCGTAGTCACTCACTGCTGCTCCAGTCCCCCGCCACCAGCTAATTCTGCTTCTACCAGCCCCATGCAGCCACCCTGTGCCCTCGTAGTCACTCACGGCTCCTCCGGTCCCCCGCCACCAGCTACCAGCCCCCTGCAACCGTCCTGTGCCCCGGCAGTCACTCACGGCTCCTCCGGTCCCCTGCCACCAGCTACCAGCCCCCTGCAGCCATCCTGTGCCCCCGCAATCACTCACGGCTCCTCCGGTCCCCTGCCGCCAGCTACCAGCCCCCTGTAGCTGTCCTGTGCCCCCGCAGTCACTCACGGCTCCTCCGGTCCCCCGCTGTCAGCTACCAGCCCCCTGCAGCCATCCTGTGCCCCCGCAATCACTCACGGCTCCTCCGGTCCCCCGCTGTCAGCTACCAGCCCCCTGCAGCTGTCCTATGCCCCCGCAGTCACTCACGGCTCCTCCAGTCCCTCGCTGTCAGCTACCAGCCCCCTGTAGCTGTCCTGTGCCCCCGCAATCACTCACGGCTCCTCCGGTCCCTCGCTGTCAGCTACCAGCCCCCTGTAGCTGTCCTGTGCCCCCGCAGTCACTCACGGCTCCTCCGGTCCCCCGCTGTCAGCTACCAGCCCCCTGTAGCTGTCCTGTGCCCCCGCAATCACTCACGGCTCCTCCGGTCCCTCGCTGTCAGCTACCAGCCCCCTGTAGCTGTCCTGTGCCCCCGCAATCACTCACGGCTCCTCCGGTCCCTCGCTGTCAGCTACCAGCCCCCTGTAGCTGTCCTGTGCCCCCGCAGTCACTCACGGCTCCTCCGGTCCCCCGCTGTCAGCTACCAGCCCCCTGCAGCCATCCTGTGCCCCCGCAATCACTCACGGCTCCTCCGGTCCCCCGCTGTCAGCTACCAGCCCCCTGTAGCTGTCCTGTGCCCCCGCAGTCACTCACGGCTCCTCCGGTCCCCCGCTGTCAGCTACCAGCCCCCTGCAGCCATCCTGTGCCCCCGCAATCACTCACGGCTCCTCCGGTCCCCCGCTGTCAGCTACCAGCCCCCTGCAGCCATCCTGTGCCCCCGCAATCACTCACGGCTCCTCCGGTCCCCCGCTGTCAGCTACCAGCCCCCTGCAGCTGTCCTATGACCCCCGCAGTCACTCACGGCTCCTCCGGTCCCCCGCTGTCAGCTACCAGCCCCCTGCAGCCATCCTGTGCCCCCGCAATCACTCACGGCTCCTCCGGTCCCCCGCTGTCAGCTACCAGCCCCCTGCAGCTGTCCTGTGCCCTCGCAGTCACTCACGGCTCCTCCGGTCCCCCGCTGTCAGCTACCAGCCCCCTGCAGCCATCCTGTGCCCCCGCAATCACTCACGGCTCCTCCGGTCCCCCGCTGTCAGCTACCAGCCCCCTGTAGCTGTCCTGTGCCCCCGCAGTCACTCACGGCTCCTCCGGTCCCCCGCTGTCAGCTACCAGCCCCCTGCAGCCATCCTGTGCCCCTGCAATCACTCACGGCTCCTCCGGTCCCCCGCTGTCAGCTACCAGCCCCCTGCAGCCATCCCGTGCCCCCGCAATCACTCACGGCTCCTCCGGTCCCCCGCTGTCAGCTACCAGCCCCCTGTAGCCGTCCTGTGCCCCCGCAGTCACTCACGGCTCCTCCGGTCCCCCGCTGTCAGCTACCACCCCCCTGCAGCCATCCTGTGCCCCCGCAGTCACTCACGGCTCCTCTGGTCCCCTGCCGCCAGCGACCAGCCCTTGCAGCCGTCCTGTGCCCTCGCTGTCACTCATGGCTCCTCCGGTCCCCCGCTGTCAGCTACCACCCCCCTGCAGCCATCCTGTGCCCCCGCAGTCACTCACGGCTCCTCTGGTCCCCCACCGCCAGCTAGTATTCTTTTTGTCGACTCGGAGTCGGCCGGCCGCCACACGTACCTTTGCATGCATTCCCGCTGGTGCAGGACGCTATCGCGGACATTAACACGTACATTTTTACACGTTGCAGAAGTTTTGCAGCAGGAATGCGTGCAAAGGTACGCGTGGCGGCAAAGATACTCCAAGTCAGCAAAAACGAAACCAGCTGGCGGCGGGGGACCGGAGGAGCCATGAGTGACTGCGGGGGCACGGGACGGCTGCAGGGGGCTGGTGGATGCCCCAGGTAAGTGAAACTCGTTTTTTTTTTTTTAGAGTTAAGGTTCCCTTTTAAAGGGAACCTTAATTGAAAGATAAAAAAAAGTTTCACTTACCTGGGGCATCTACCAGCCCCCTGCAGATGTCCTGTCCCCACGCTGTCTCAAACTGATCCTTCGGTACCCCGCATGCAGCTAGTTTCAATTTCGGCAGTGCGTCTACGCAACAAGACAGCCATGGCCGCAGGAGAGCTATCGAGTATGCGCATGTAACGATTGGGTGCTGCAACTCAGACGTCTGATTATTTGTGATCTGCAGAATCACCAATAATACAGACGCTATACCTGATTATGTGGTGATCTGCAGTATCACCAATAATACCAGTATAGCTAGCAGAGAGCAAAGTGTGGTATTTGGTGCAACAGTATAGACTCCTCCAGTGAAGCTGGAGGGTCTACCAACACAAGTAACAATAGACCTTTACCAGAGGAGCTGGCAAAGTACTAACAATGAGAGAATCAAAGAAGTTTGGCTAAACCTTACCAGAGGAGCTGGTAAGGTACTAACAGCACAAATGACTGAATAGTTTAATTAGACCTTTCCAGAGGAGCTGACAAGGTACTATCAGTCACTGGAGCTATGCAAGTAAGTCTGGACCTCACCAGAGGGGCTGGTATGTTCTAATAGCAAAGAGCACCTCACCAGTGGCTAGGGCCTACTGGTGAGTAGAGTAGTCAGACAGACTAGGTTCGATAACAGGCAGACAGGTATAGATAGTACAAAATCGGCAGGCGAGAGAGTAGTAAATATCAGGCAGAGGTTCAGCAACTAAGTCAGAAAGGCAGAAGTACAGAATATTTTGGCAATAGCAAGGTCAGAGAGTAGCCAGAATCATACACAGGTTATCAGAATACAATGTAATAATAACCAACTATAGATAGATGTATATTGCAAACACTGCATATACATCTATCATCAACTGGAACCTCACTAGGTCTGAGCGCTAACACGAGTGTATTCGCAACAGCAGACCAGTTGCCAATGATCTGTGAAGGCTTAAAAAGCCGAGGAGAGCCCAGCGCCACGCCCCTTAGCAATCAGCCAATCCGAGGGGCGCGAGTCACTCCTGACGCCAGCCGACCGGCAGGTCAGCTGACGCGCCTTCTTCCAGCATAAAGGTCCTGTCTCTGTGCGCGCCCCCGCGCGATACAGAGACCCTATGAGCCAGAGACAATGCCGTTCCCGGCGTGCTGGACGCCGCCGGGACAGATGAGGCCTGTGGACAGGGATAAAAGGCGGCTGCGGGTATAGCCTGCGCATCCGCAGCCTCCATAGTCTCAGATGTTACAGCGCACAGCCAGAGCCGTGCATGCGCACTGACCGGCCACTGGTCAGTTGACGAGATTGAAACTAGCTGCCTGCGGGGGATCAGTGGATCAGTTTGAGACGGTGCAGGCACAGGATGTCTGCAGGGGGCTGGGGAAAGCCCCAAGTAAGTGAAACTTTTTTTGTATCCTTAAGCCCGGGTCCACACTATAAGCGCTTTTGTGAACGCTTGCGTTTGATTAGCGCTTGCTGAGCGCTTGTTAAAAAATCGCTCCCATTCACATTGTCAGTGTCTGAGTCAAAACCCTGGAACAAGCATATGGCTAATCTAGTAATACCTGAGTCAGCTGAGTCAGAGTACCTGATGTGCTGCATGCTTGTTTAGCGTCTATGGGTAAAAGTATTAGAGGCAGAGGATCAGCAGGACAGCCAGGCAACTTATATTGTTTAACCATTTCAGCCGCCCGGGCGTGATCATCACGTCCAGGCGGCTGCTCTGCTGCAGTGGCGCTCTTCGGTGCGCTCCCGCGCACGATCGCGGGCGCCCCCCTGTGCTGTTCCCTGGTAGCCCTCAGATCAGTGAACGGGAACATGGTACCCGTTCACCGATCTAAGTCCCCAGCAGAAAAACCAACGGTCTCTTATCAGAGGCCGAAGTCTTTCTAAAAAAAAAAAAGTTTTCCGTTTTCCTTATGCTTCCGGGAAGCAAGGAGGACATTAAAAAAAAAAAAAAAAACTCAATGTGGCCATCTTGTGGCCACATAGTAAAACTACATCTACATACATTTTTCAAGGCAATTTACACACATTATAACACTTAAAATTAACTGTTTATTTCCCAACACCCAAACATTTTTAATGGGAAAAAAAATCCAATTAAGAAAAAAAACATAAATAGTTACCTAAGGATCTGAATTTTTTAAATATGCATTTGAACGGGGTATACTAGGAACATTTTTAAATTATAAGCTTGTAAATAGTGATGGACGCAAAACTGAAAAAATGCACCTTTATTTCCAAATAAAATATTGGCGCCATACTACACTGTGATAGGGACATAATTTAAATGGTGTCATTACCGAGACAAATGGGCAAATACAATACAATACATAGGTTTTAATCATGGTAGCATGTATTATTTTAAAGCTATAATGGCTGAAAACTGAGAAATAATGATTTTTTTCAATTTTTTTCTTAATATTCCTGTTAAAATGCACTTATAAGAAAATAATTCTTACCAAAGAAAGCCTAATTAGTGGCGGAAAAAACAAGATATAGATCAAAAAATTGCGATAAGTAGTGATAAAGTTATTGGCGAATTAATGGGAGGTAAAAATTGCTCTGATGCAAAAGGTGAAAAATCCCCGCGGGCTGAAATGGTTAAAAGGAAATTAATATGGCAGCCTCCATATCCCTCTCACCTTGGTTTCCCTTTAGTTAACATTTTTTTTATTTTTTATTTTTTTTTGCAGATGTGATCTATTGTGTGAAATCCACATTTCTGATTGGCAGCCCATTTCTGCAGAGGGAACCTACATGCTGGTCAAAGGGCCTAGTACAGAATGCTGTTGCATGCAAGTCATTTAAGAAGCTAATATCCTCTATATCTGCATCAGAATAGGATTTGCAACCCAGTTGTTCTTATGGCTAGTAGTGTCCCAGCTTGCTGTGTGTCTGCCGTGCAGAGGGTTAATAATTGTTTGTATCTAAAGTGCGAGCAAAACACAGCCTTTGAGAGATTCAGTCATTATTTGATCAGCTCTTTCACAGAATTCCTCCAGAGTTTGGCAGACATGGGGGTTGGTCATATGATTTGGCAGATCGTCTCTTGGCCTGAGTTATCATTCTGTGCAGTCTGACTGACTACAGCCAGAGCCGGGACAAGGTCCTCCAGCAGCCAAGGCTGAGACACCAAAGTGCGCCCCCCCCCCCACTTGAACACTGAAGTGCACTTGAACTCTCATTCGCGCCAATTGGCTGCCGTCAGGCGACTTCGCATATACCCGCCGGCAGGAAGATGGATCAGGGAACGCTCGTCATAGCTGGGATCCATCTTCCTGCGTTGTGAGGGAGGTATTCATCTTTATAAACGTTTGTTAAAATAAGTCCCAGTAGTAAAGGTCTCTTTTATACATGTACTTAGTGATGGTTAAAGGGACCTTGAACAGTGGATAAAAATGGTATTTGAACTTACCTGGGGCTTCCTCCAGCCCCTCTGTAGCCCATGAGGTCCTTTGGTGTTATCTAGGTCCCCTCTGATCTCCCGATGCCAACTCCAGTAGCGCACGACTTCACCGGGAGTCGTACGCAGCTTTGCATGCACAGCCGTCAGCATCCCAGGCGCGATCACGTGTTCATTCTTTTTAAAACCCCGCATGCGCAGAATACTTACGGCGACAGAAAAAAAGTTACTCAACTATTCAGAGGGAAGGCTTAAAATCCGATTCCTGTCTATTTCCTCGTCTCCCCACAAAATGTTTCCACCTGCAGGTCAAACACTTCTTATGCACTCCTCGAGCATCCTGTGGAAGTAATTGTGTTCCCGAGTACTTCTGAAGATGATTGGATCCTGAGTACTCCTGCGGTATGTTAACGGAGTTACTAACTTCTACACTCGAGTACAATCACACTAATAGCTTAACTCGCGGTAACCTGCTGGCAGTAGAAACAGTAATAATGTTATGCGTTGGCTTCGTACAGCGATATTACTGCAGCTTTGTGCATCAACCCCAATGTGTGCGGAGCAATCCTTACCTCTTCTCTGGTGCAGAGCTCCGGTATGATGTGGTGGTGGGGTCATGGTTGGCCTTCCATACCAGCACATTTTGGAGGTCCAAATCGCACTCTTGAGAGTCAAATTTGGAGACACCACATATCACCCAACACAACACAAGTTCTGGATTTTTAGGTTGCCTGATGTGCTGGAAGTGATACATGAAGAATGAGTTTATTTAGCCAGGCTCAAAAAATTCTTGTGGTTCTCCCAGGTGCCTTGGTAACCACTTCCTCATACTACACATCATAGAGCCATTGTCCAAGGAGCTTGAAAAAGCTTTGAGCAAGTCCAAGGCTCTGTGGGGGTCGATTCACTATAACAAATAGCGTGCCTTATCAGAGTTAACATGCCTTATTAGAGTTAACATGCCTTATCAGAGTTAGTTATCAGAGTAGCATAGCGAGCGCTAAGAACTTATTCCTGCTAATTGGTAATAACGGGAGCTCCACTCGTCCTGCCCTGAGCCCCTGCGGCTCCAATCACTTTAAAGGACATTATTTGATTGGCCCAATAGGCTGCTTGTCATGTGACAGGAAACACGACAGGCAGCCTATTGGGCCAATCAAAGTGCGGGGATAATGTCCTTTAAAGTGATTGGACCCGCAGGTGCTCAGAGCAGGATGAGTGAAGCTCTCGTCATTGCCAATTAGCAGGCATACGTTTCTAGTGCTTGCTATGCTACTCTGATAAGGCACTTTAACTTTGAAAAGGCACGTTAACTCTGATAGGGCATGTTAACGCTACACATGCTATTTGTTATAGTGAATCAACCCCTATAAATTTAACACAGGTTTTCATGAACGTTCATGATTAATAACTTTCTATATTTTTATTCCTTCATATATTATTAGTATGAAGAAAAATGTAAATGAAGCAAAAATCCTAATTCACTAGGATCTAGGTTCTCAACATGTGGTGTCCGTACACCTTGTAGGCACTTGGGTTGGGTTAAGAGGGTACTGGAGGCACTTGGGTTGGGTTTAGGGGGTACTGGAGATACATGGGTTGGGTTTAGGGGGTACTGGAGGCACTTGGGTTGGGTTTAGGGGGTATTAGAGGTACATGGGTTGGGTTTAGGAGGTACTGGAGGCACTTGGGTTGGGTTTAGGGGGTACTGGAGGCACATGGGTTGAGTTTAGGGGATACTTGAAACACATGGGTTGGATTTAGGGGGTAATGGAGGCACTTGGGTTTAAGGGGTACTGGAGGTACTTGGGTTAGGTTTTGGGGGGTACTGGAGGCACTTGGGTTGCAGAGGCTGTGGAGAGAGTTTCCAGCTGTACATTTTTGGGAGTCACCATCGCAGAGAAGCTGTCCCGGGCTGACAATGCTTTAGCTGTAACTGGCAAAGCACAACAACGCCTCTACTTTCTGAGAAAACTAAGGAGCGCTAACCTTCCACAGAAGCTGCTGGTTATTTTCTACAGATGCACTATAGAAAGCGTTCTGACCAATTGCATGACGGCCTGGTACAGCAGCTGCACGAAGGCTACTAGAGAAGCCCTGCAGCGAGTTGTTAAAACAGCAGAAGCCACTATCGGCACTGAGCTACCATCATTGGAGCTCTTGTATAAGACTCGCTGTATGAGAAGGGCCAAAAACATTATCAAGGACAACACTCACCCTGCAAATGCCGGGAAATGCCTTGTATGAGCTCCTCCCATCAGGTAAACGCTTTAGATCAATCCGCATACACACAGACTGAAAACCATTTTTTTCCCATCTGCCATAAACTTGTTAAACTCTGAATCCTCTCTGAAATAATTAACACTGTGTACTAATTGTTTAAATATTTCAAATACCTGGCATACTTGTGTAATTCCTCTATTTCTACCCTATATGCACTATACACTATGTTCCCTATATGCACTTTGGGTCTGTCATGAAAAGTAATTTTGTTGTGTTACATAATGCCAATAAAGTGCTTGAATCTTTTAGAGGGTACCAGAATTCAGTTAATGTAATATAAAGCATTTTGGGATTAAAAAGTGATCAGGGGTCCTCAAACGTTTTGGGTGGAGGGCCGGGTCAACATACTTCAGACTGCTGGGGGGCCGGAGTATACATAAAATGATGTAGAAGTCTTTGCGGGCCAGTCAGTGAAGCATACCCAGGTGACAACCTGCAGTGCAATTGGACAGCAGCGTCACCTGATGTGGAATTTGATTGGAAACCAGCGAATTACTGCTTTTCTGGCTTCCATGTGGATGGGTGGAGCCAGCACTGCTATTCTATATGCGGACCACCAATATTTAAAGATGTAGGTGACCGCATCTATAAGTAATTCATTTTGTGTGTGTGGGGGGGGGGGCGGTAAAAAAGCCTCGGGGGGCCGCATTAGGCCCACGAGCCTTAGTTTGAGGACCACTGCTTCAAATAAACCCAGATAAGTATTTGTAGTTCATTAAAAGCATAATGGAATGATTGAAAATAATTTATACACAAATATGGAGTTCTAAGAAATTGATAATTATGTTATAAGCGGTTCTTGCTGTGATGTTACCATAGGGGTAATTAGCAAATAAACAAAAAAATAATATTTGTAAAGTGCTTTCCTCCAACAGGACTCAAAGCCCATAAATATACCTCAGATATATACACAGTAGCAATGTGGAATGCGCTATAGAGGGAAATGTTTATAAACGTCAGACTAAACAAGTAGCTATTTAATGAAGGCTAACGTGGGGAAAAAACACAAGTCAGATATTTACCTATGTAGGGGATCTCCGGTCCTTACTGAGCCCACCGCAGCTTGCCGGGACCCTGTTGTTCCTTGCGGCCTTACTGAGCCCAGCGTTGCTCGCTGAGACCCTGTCGCCTTACTGAGCCCACCTTGTGGCTGTGCTCTCATCCATGTATAAGAACAGCTGCAAGATACAGGTGCAATGGCGGCCTGTGCCTGTGCGTAGTACAAAGATCATGTATGGAGGAAAAAGATGTGCATGCTCAGACCCCTGCACTGCTCATGCATGGCACAAACACTGAGAGATGACCCGGAAGAAAAGAGGTCAGTGCCATCTTGGGGAGAAAAATATGTTTTTGTAATTGAAAAAAAAAAAAAAGCAATAAGGGCCCTTTTCCACTAGTGTTTGCGATTGCTAAATCGCAAAATCACAAATCGCTAGCGATTTTAAAATCACTACGGTTTGCTAAATAACATAGGAATCGCGGTAGGTAATTTACACTACCGCGATTCGTTTTTTACTAAATCGCGATCGCACCACGGAGCGATTTTTGCCGCGATTTTGCTATGCATCGCATAGCAAAATCGCGGTCGCAAACGTCGGGAAATCGCTAGTAAATTTTGGATTTTGCTGAATCGCAATCGCTAGCATTTAGCGCGAACGCTAGTGGAAAAGGGCCCTAAGAGGCACAGAAAGGGAACAGAGTCTAAACTTGCCGTATTTTTCTGGAACGGTTGTGGAAAGTTACGCAATGAATGCCTATGAGAACAGTGTCCATTCTCACTAGATTGTTCGCCGCCATCATGCAAATACTCGTTATTCCCCCGATTCCGCTGCTGCCGACTCTTCCGCTCGGTCCCAGGGAACAGATCCCCATGCTTCCGTCGATTGCTTACCGGCTTTGGGAAGGACTGAGTGGAAGTGTCAGCAGTGGTGGTACCGGGGGACACATAACTATCAGCAATCATATGGAAACAAACGGATGGGTGATGCGGATGCAAAAATGGATGGTGCAGATATGTGACAGAGCGAAGCGCATGCGCTCAGTGGATGCGCTTACTGTGAAAGTTTTGCATCCGCTGCAAGTGGGAACCAAACCTAAAACTCATGCCAAGACCAAAGAATAAACATAGAGCATAGTTTTATTTTTTATTATTGAAATACTTTATTAGCACACAAAAAGTTTAGTAGTCAGTAAAACACAAGAGTGCTTCTCTCCTTCCTGGCAGGGTTGGGATGTGCGCAGCAGATGGACTCTCGGTACCTTCTATCAAAGCATGCTGACTGTTTATGCATCGATTAGCAAGCGGTAAGTCAAGGAACGCTCTCCTGTAACAAGCTGTGAAATGTGGCGCTCAGTCAGCAGATACTTCTGCTAGTCATGTGAGAGGTTAGTCGAGGACTGCTGAAGGGCTTGTTAAGAAGAAGTTATAAAAAAATCACAGTTTGCTTTCAAGGCTTCTAAAGGCCAACATAGATCCCGACACAGAACCGGTTCATGCAGTAAAACAGCTCAAAGTGCAATAGCTCAAAGTTACCGATCAGACATCATCATTTGTTTGTGTTGTATAAAGAAAAGTTTGACCAGTTGACTCACTGCTTTTATTAAGGGGTATCTATTCATCCCTGAACTATTATTACCCCACACCTATTCTTATTCCTTCAGGGTCCCAAAGGACACAGCGGGTCCTCTCTTGGTGTCACCCATGTGGACTCAAACGCTCATACATTGGTACTTTCCCCTTACAGCCTGAAGGGCGGGGTCGTAGTCACATGGGTGGTAGGGGCATTCTGCCCACATCTTGAACCTTAGTAACAAGGGGAGAGGGGTGGTCTACATACACCGTCACCTGAGTGTAGACATCTCAGCAATTTCCCGGGAGAAACAGTAACCTGGGAGCCCCCCTGACCCTCCCCAAACTGACCCCGAGCTGGCTGCTGCCGCCCTCCCCCCCACGTTCCCCCCATTTCTTGTGCTCCTCAGGGCTCCTGGAAAGTTTTTGGCAGTTTAGCAACTCGCCTATCCCCGCTGAGGTGCTGCTCAATTAGTCCATGCCCCGCCTTCATCCTCCCAGGGGCGTGTCTTCTCATTCTATAATGACATGCACAGAGTCACTGAGAAGATGCGGCCAGTGGTAATGAAAAAGAGAGACAGGTGACGGACTACTGGAGCAGTGCTCTGGAGTGGCTATGCTGACACAAACTTTGCAGGGGCCCCGGAAGCGCAAGTCAGGGGGAGACCTGTGTGGGGAGGGGGTGTCGGGGGCACCATAGTATTGGGGCAATTGCCCAGGTTACCCCTCTGGTAGCACCGGTCCTGCCGACACTCCAGGAGAAGAGGTCACAGCTGAGAAATCTACTTTTATTAGATAAGTATGCTTATTTGCCTAAGAGAGAAAGAAATGGAGAGAAATCTTGGACCGTTAGTCATTAGAGGCGTCACCTAAACAACTGTCGCTGTTATGTCTTCGGATTTTTCCCTAAGCTTATTGTTATTTACCTATAAAAATCCTGCTTACTGGCCAACAATGGCAGGAACACTATAGACGGTTTCCCTGCCGCTCTTTGCACTGTTTGATGTTTAGGCCAGTAGATGATTCTCGTTGCTGGGAGGGCGATCCTGAATCAAGCTTCCGCCATCTTCCACCTCCGCTTACAGCCACTGGGACAAAGACGCGACTAAAGAGAAGGTGATCTCACCACACCCGACTTCCTGGCCTCCGCTGCTCACAACGATGGTGAGGCGGTAATTTCCATCCGTGAACCAATACGGGAGCGACAGGCTCGGGATGTAGAACTGGGACACAGGGAGATAATAAGTCCCCTGAAATAAAAAATAATCATCAGCTACTAGAGAGGAAACTCAACACACAAAGAGAGAGAGAGAGAATGTGTTCATATTTCATATGAGGCACAATGGCGATACAGAAGAAACTGGATAAAAATGGAGCAGATTCCTGCATCAACAAATCAGTTTTAGCTGTTAAACGAGTATTTTGATTGGTTGCTGTATTCTAGTATCCTGATTGGTTGCTGTATTCTAGTATCCTGATTGGTTGCTCTATTCTGGTATTCTGATTGGTTGCTGTATTCTAGTATTCTGATTGGTTGCTCTATTCTAGTATTCTGATTGGTTGCTGTATTCTAGTATTCTGATTGGTTGCTGTATTCTAGTATTCAGATTGGTTGCTCTATTCTAGTATTCTGATTGGTTGCTGTATTCTAGTATTCTGATTGGTTGCTGTATTCTAGTATCCTGATTGGTTGCTGTATTCTAGTATCCTGATTGGTTGCTGTATTCTAGTATCCTGATTGGTTGCTGTATTCTAGTATCCTGATTGGTTGCTGTATTCTAGTATTCAGATTGGTTGCTGTATTCTAGTATTCAGATTGGTTGCTGTATTATAGTATTCTGATTGGTTGCTGTATTCTGGTATTCTGATTGGTTGCTGTATTCTAGTATCCTGATTGGCTGCTCTATTCTGGTATTCTGATTGGTTGCTGTATTATAGTATTCTGATTGGTTGCTCTATTCTAGTATTCTCATTGGTTGCTGTATTCTAGTATCCTGATTGGTTGCTCTGTTCTGGTATTCTGATCGGTTGATCTACACCTATTCAGTAAGGAGTTTATAGGCAAGACTTCCTAACACTGCAACTACCTATAGAACTCTCCCTAGTGGCTTCAGCTCTGGTGCTTTGAGTCCGCCAGTTCTGTGTCTTGTCTGTACAGGATCCAAACGTTTCCCTATTCTTAGGTATTAGATTTTTTTCCCCCCTCTGGTTCACTTTAAAGGATACCCGAGGTGACATGTGACATGATGAGATAGACATGTGTATGTACAGTGCCTAGCACACAGATAACTAGGCCGTGCTCCTTTTTTTCTTTCTCTGCCTGAAAGAGTTAAATATCAGGTATGTAAGTGGCTGACTCAGTCCTGACTCAGACAGGAAGTGACTACAGTGTGACCCTCCCGAATAAGAAATCCCAACTATAAAACACTATCCTAGCAGACAATGGCTTCTGACAGCAAGAAAGAGGTTAAAAAAAAGGGGGGGGATTTCTTATCAGGGTCACACTGTAGTCACTTCCTGAGTCAGCCACTTACATACCTGATATTTAACTCTTTCAGACAGAGAAAGAAAAAAAGGAACACAGCATAGTTATTTGTGTGCTAGGCACTGTACATACACATGTCTATCTCATCATGTCACATGTCACTTCGGGTATCCTTTAAACTTTCAGGGCCCTTTCACACTGGTGCATTGGGTCATCTTACCGCAGCTCACCGCTATGCTAATGAAAGCCTATGGGTGCTTACAGCATGCGGTGCAGAGTGGTGCACCGGAAGTCGCTGATTTACTGCGTGGACCAAACCAACGTTACCGCGCAACCTCTGCGACGACCTGTGGCGCACCAGAAGTCATGTAAGTCTATGGCGATGCGGAAGCGTATTTTGCCTACACACTTCCGCATCTCTAAAACAGGAAGTGACTGCAAGCGAGCGTCACTTCCTGTCTGGATCCCGGCCAGAAGGGGATTAACACATACTAATGCGGTAATATACAGTCTAAAGCCGGCCTAACAATCGGGAGCAGAATAAGCCTGGGAAACAGTACAATACAGGCGGACAGCACTTACTGGCTGGAAGGGGCAATGGCAGGGTATCCCGTAGCTGCGCAGGGGCTCTGGGCATGGCAACCCGGGCAGAATCATCTGGTCCAGATTGTCACAGAAGTCATCGTAGGTACAGCTTCCAAAGCCGTCCAAGCAGGGAATCGTCAGCCACTTGCCCACCATCTCCTTCTGTGCGGTGACCGCGATCTGCCAGAGAACAGAAACAACCGATAAAACGAGATTCTGACACATAAAACAATTCTCCCTGTACTGCATGACCTTTCATCATCTTCACAATGAAAGCTTGGTAGTTCACTTCAAGTGTCCATTAGGACGATCCCTGTGATCACTTGTGTCTCTAATCAGCGGCTCAAGTGCACCTCTGTTCCTTGTGATGTTGTTCACTTCAACCCTTAAAGGGTAAATATAGCCGTATGTACACTGGATTCTCGCCAAGCTGGGCAGCAGAAAATAAAAAGGTAAATTTGAATTGATGGATCACTTATTTATTTTGCAAGAAGTTAGCCGCTGGCAGTGAAGTTGAAAGCTCAGGTAAAGATACTTTGCAGGGGCTACTAAAGTGTAGCAAGTGCCGGCGGTGTGGGGAGTCATGTGTGGGCGATCTTCAATCAAGTGTCGAGAGGATATTGGTGTGGGACCATTAAAGTGCACCTGAGATGGGCAGTTGGGGGAAAAATGATACATACTTGGGGCTTCCTCCAGCCCCCTCCAGGAAAATCGCTCCCTGAATCTTCAGCAATTCGTCCCGGTAAGTCCTCTGGTCTAGGGCATACGGCACATGTGCGGTCCGGCCGTGCAAGCGCCCCTGTCATGCTCGCGTGGCTGGGAGCATTCTGCGCCTGTGCAGTACCGCTCACTGGAGCGCAATGGCGGAACGCACATGGCTGGACTGCGCCGACTGACCTCGACTTGAGAATAAGTCCAAGGTAGAGTAGCACACCAACATAGTATTGCAAGGCGTTTTATTCCACAGTGCAGGTGTTAGCACAAGTTATGTTTCGGGGCCACGGAGGGTCCCCTTCATCAGAAAGTGCAAACATGCACCCCCTCCCTGCCGACCTGCCACCAAGCTCTCCCCTCATGCTGCCACCCCTACAGAACCTAGCGGGGTATCCTGCTGCGGGCCCCCTGTGACAGTAGGGCTCAGGCGGGCCCCATAGCAACGCTATGGTTGCTATGGCTATTGCTACGCCCCTGGCTGTAAGTATAAAGCCTGATGTGTAGCTGTGTCACTAATAGAGATGGTCAATGAGATGGAAATAATTCTGCATTGATGCTGATTTATGCAAATGTATGCACTTTGCTCATGAAATCAAATAATTTGATATGTTGTTAAAATTTGGTTTGGTGACTACGAATTAAATGGTACCTGAGAAGGATGAAAAGAAAAGTTTTATACATACCTGGGGCTTCTTCCAGCCGCCTTCAGGCTAATCAGTCCCTCGCTGTCCCCCTCCACCACCTGGATCTTCTGCTATGAGTCCTGGTAATTCAGCCAGTCAGTGCAGTCTGGCCTCATGCCGCTCCCACAGCCAGGAACATTCTGCACCTGCGCAATAGTGCTGCACAGGTGTAGTACGCTCCCGGTGGCGGCGTGTGTGCATGCGCACTACACCAGACTGGCTCAAGTACCTGGACTCATAGCAGAAGATCCAGGTGGCGGAGGAGGACAGCGAGGGACTGATTAGCCTGAAGGGGGCTGGAGGAAGACCCAGGTATGTATAACACTTTAATTTTATCTGTCTCAGGTTTACTTTGTTACACAGTAGTACTATACTATACATATGCTCTCCCCACAGAGCTGCAGGGAATCCACTGAGAATGTTGTGCACATTGAACAGAGAGGTGTTGTCTGTCACCCATAAACCTGGTTCAGATTGTGCATGAAGAATGTGTAATAGAGGAAGAATCACCTCATTCCCCTGCAGAGTACCTGCACATCACTCTTACATGTACCCACAGTTACATTGCCTAGGGCCTGATAGATGTTCTTTGTTCTGGTCTGTACCTTTTACAAGTACTCTTACCAAGGACTAGTTTTAGTCTATGACTAAAGGGAATAAATATGGCAGTCTCCATATCCTTCTCACTTCAGTTGTCTTTTAAAATTCCTAAGCGTTGGCAGTTAAGAGACGAATTTCATGTTACATACTTTCAATCAGCAAGATTGTAATATACAAATTAGAGGAGTCGGAGTCGAGGTCGGTGGAATCCTAAACTGAGGAGTCGGAGTCGGTGGATTTTTGTACCGACTCCACAGCCCTGGCATATATATAACCTCTTCCAGCTTATGTCACTCATTATATACTGTATGTTCTCTGACAGACACAGAGCACTTCTCGTTTCTCTGGGCTGCGGTTTCCTGTGTACATTAAGCGTTAGTTTCGTGTAGAAGGGGGAGAAACCTGTGATATTAACTAGACCTATGAGTGACAAGCAATGCAAATGTTTAGTGCATCAATTATTTGCCTACACAAATATACTTACACTACAAATAAACTCATATTATTTCTACTTCATACAGTATTTATTTCCTGAATAGCACACTGACGCTAAGTGTACATCACAATCTAATCCCTACCATAGTCCTATGTCTATGTATGTATCGTGTAGTGTATGTATCGTAGTCTAGGGCCAATTCAGGAGGAAGCCAATGAACTTATCTGTATGTTTTTGGGATGTGGGAGGAAACATGAGTGCCCGGAGGAAACCCACACAGACTCGGGGAGAACATACAAACTCTGTGCAGATAGTGCCCTGGCTGGGATTTAAACCGTTATTTTTCACCTTATGCATCCGAGCTATTTTCACCTCCCATTCATTCGCCAATAACTACTACTAATCACAATGAATTAATCTATATCTTGTTTTTTCCGCCACCAGTTAAGCTTTCTTTGGGTGGTACATACAGTATTGCTAAGAATTATTTTCTTCTAAATGCATTTTAATGGGAATATTACAAATTTTTTTTTAAAAAAAATCATTATTTCTCAGTTTTCGGCCAGTATAGCTTTAAAATAATACAAGCTACCATAATTAAAACCCACATATTTTATTTTCACATTTGTCCCTGTTATTACACCATTTAAAGAGAGTCTGAAGCGAGAATAAATCTCGCTTCAGACCTCATAGATAGCAGGGGCATGTGTGCCCCTGCTAAACCGCCGCTATCCCGCGGCTTAACTGGGGTCCCTGATCCCCCAAATCCCCTCCGTACAGCCGGGGAGCGCTTCCGCATTGGGGCAGGGCTAACCGCCGCAGCCCTGCCTCATGCCCGTCTATCAGACGTGTACCTCCGCCTCTCCCCCGCCCCTCTCAGTCTTCCTTCACTGAGAGGGGCGGGGGAGAGGCGGCGATGCCCATCTGATAGACGCGCTGTGAGGCAGGGCTGCAGCCGTTAGCCCTGCCTCCAGGAAGAGCAAAATTTACGACCAAGTTGGTCGTTGATTTTGCAGGTGGGGGTGAAGGGACCCCTGTTTAGCCGCAGGATAGCGGCGTTTTAGCAGGGGCACACGTGCCCCTGCTAACTATGAGCTTTGAAGCGAGATTTATTCTTGCTTCAGAGTCTCTTTAAATTATGTCCCTATCACAATGTATGGCGCCAATATTTTATTCAGAAATAAAGGTGCATTTTTTTCAGTTTTGAGTCCTTCGCTATTTACAAGCTTATAATTTAATTTTTTTTAGTAATATACCCTCTTGACATGCATATTAAAAAGTTCAGACCCTTAGGTAACTATTTATGTTTGTTTGTTTTTTTAATTTTTTTTTTTTTTTGTTAAACCATTTATTTAGGTATTTTTTTAGTGAGGGAGGTAAACAGTCAATTTTACATGTAATAGTGTGTGACCTTATTTAAACAATTTATGTAGATGTAGTTTTATTATTTGGCCACAAGATGGCCTCAGTCATTTTTTTCCCTTCCTGTAAGCGAGCGCTCTCGCTTCCAGGAAGTATAGGGAGGCCGGTGTAATGTCACATAGTGCAGCCCCGCACGTTGTGCAGCCCCGCATGCGCAGTAGGAGCCTGCGTCCCATTTAATTGAGCTGCCACATAAACTATCCTAAATATCTCCGCTTTCGCACCACGTACACTCCTGAAATTTTCAGTGTAGGGAGGGGAGCCCCCGATCTAGCTCTTTGCCGAATTGCAGCCCCCGAGCCCCGCTAGGTCCTGAGATAGGTATCCTGTAATCAGTCTCGGGAACCAGCGGGGCTCGGTGGCTGCAATTCGGCACAGAGCTACATCGGGGGGTCCCCTCCCTACACTGAAAATTTCGGGAGTGTACGTGGTGCGAAAGCACAGATATTTCAGCAAAATAATATCTAACTTCCCACTGAGCATGCGTGATACTCAGTGAGGAAGGCTGCTTCCGGGCTGCCCATTCTCACATTACACCTCCAGCCCCGGAACCAGCATGCGTGATACTCAGTGAGGAAGGCTGCTTCCGGGCTGCACTATCTGATATTACACTGGAAACTTTTTTTTCCCTTTAGAAAGGTCGCGGCTTCTAATAGAAGCTGTCGGTCTTTCTAACGGCACTTAGATCAATGAATAGGAATTGTGTTCCCATTCATTGATCTCCGGGCTAATGGGCAGCGGCACGGGAGCGCGCACGATCGGCCGCGGGAGCGCGCATCAGCAGCCTTTTGGACGTAGCAGATATGTCCAAAAGGCGAAAGTAGTTAAATAAACGTTAACCTTCGGGATTCTATACCCGCTTGGATTGAGGGACTGGAGATCGTGTGGATCCCCGGAGGACTGTGGTCTGTGCTTTCTACCATTCAAAAGCAATATATACAACCTTATAATGTGGGTTGTTTGTAGCTGGTAAGCCCCTTTTGTTCCTTTTACATTGCAGCCACCAGGCACAATCTCTTACTGATCCGCGGAAACAGGCAACTTGCTGAGAAGGGAGAATTAGACAGGCTGTTCTCTATAAACACACACAAGGTGGATTGCTCTGTTTTCTCCTTCTCTCCTGGGCAAGAGTTCAGGTCCGCTTTGAACTTTTTCAACCTCCCTACAAACCAAACATTTCCGTATCTGTTCAGCTGGATAATTTACAAGACTTTAGTCAGAAAACATGCCCCTGCTTGCTGAGGAAGCGAAGGGGAGACGCTGGTAATAGCAGCTTAGTCAGAGCGCTGTGTGCCACTCACATGACATCTGAGCAAGCAGAATAATCAGACAACGCTGGGCAAACCGTGTCAGTTGTAGAAATGGGAAGTGCGGGGACAGCTGTCTAGGTCACAGTTACAGATAGCTTGGTTGAAAAAAAAAACATCCGTCCATCAAGTTCAGCTAGGAAATATGTTCTCTGTCTGGTCTCTGCTGGAACCCCTCCGCCCCACTTCCTGTGACATCACTGGCTACAGGAAGTGAAAGGATCTCGCTAACTGTAACAAAGACAGCAATAAAGTAATTGTTATGTAGAGGAGTGAGTGAGAACCTGCACTGGAATAGTGCTGTTTGTGTAGATATTACCATAAAGTCTGATCAATAATCAGCAAGACATCTGCTTCTGATAACTTTGACGAGCGCAGAGCCGGATTTACCATAAGGCAGTGTAAGCATGCGTCTGCAGGCGCCTGATGATAGAAAGGCAGCTCACTCTCCTCTCTGAGCTCCTCCCTTCCTCCCTATGTAGAGTCCTAATGAGAGTGTAAATAAGAGGTTACTTGCCCAGCTCTCTGCATTGCACTAACAAGATCTCCCTTCAGTCACTGACACCTCCAGCTGCTTAATACTGATAGTTTCTCTGGCTACCTAATACTAGTGATGGGCCGAACCGTTCGCCTGGCGAACCTCTCTGGGCCTCTTACTACTTCCGGGTCGCAATGACCCGGAGTAGTACGCCTGCGCTGCCCGGCGGAGCGCGTCCTAGATCGCGCTCCTGTTGCCGGGGACTCTCTGCGCATGAGCGTGATGTCACTCATGACGTCACGCACATGCGCAGAATGTGCCCGGCAACAGGAGCGCGATCGAGGACCCGGTTCGCCGGGTAGCGCAGGCGTACTACTCCGGGTCAGAGCGACCTGGAAGTAGTAAAACCCCCATGGATTTAGAGATGTTCGCCAGCGAACGGTTCGGGATCCGTTCGCCACATCTCTACCTAATACTAAAGGGCACCTGTAGCTACCTATGACGGGTAATGGAAAGGTGACAGCGGGGACAGTCAGCACACTTGCAGTGTGGTTTGGCGGGTGTTTGTAGGTCCGTGGAGGGCGAAGTCTAAGGTGCCAGGACATCTGTGCCTGTAGGCTCCTGTGATGTAAATCCGGGCCTGCATGCATGGAGGGCGGAGTCTAGGGTGTCAGGACATCTGTGCCTGTAGGCTCCTGTGATGTAAATCCAGGCCTTGAGGAGCGTAAAGCACGCCTGAAGGCTGACATATTTACAATATTTCCTTTAACAATACCAGTTGCCTGGCAGCCCTGCTGATCTCTCTGGCAGCAGTAGTGTCTGACTCACACACCCTGAAACAAGCATGCAGCTAATCTTGTCACACTTCAGTCAGAAACATCTGGAAAAACTGGAGGGCAAAACTTGGATGGCATGCTGCATTTCTTTGCAACACGCATCTGAATCCATAAAGCCGCGCACGGCACGAATACAGATGTGTCTCGCATCACGGCTGTGCCTCCAACACGTCTCGCAAGACGCAGGCCGGCGCTGTGTGGAAACTGGCCCTTAGAGACCGCGCAGATGACATGTGACTGATACAGGAAATGCACTATAACAGAATCACCCACTAGCACCGAGGGGAAACCACACACCAGGAAACGCTTATATGCCCATTCTCCATTCCTCTTCCTCATTTCACCACGGCTGGGAGAATAACCGTGCACTAATCATCTTCCATCTCCTCTTAAAGCGGTATTGTCACCATAAAAATCAAATTTCAGCAGCAACTGGTCTGAGTGTATTACGTGATAAAGATGCTAATCCTGCATTCAAAACTTGCAAAACTTTTTCTGCTGTTATGGTTTGGAGTTATCATATACTTAAGGAACACTGGCCCTTTAGTAGTCAGTGCCAAAGCATTGCATGCTGGGGGTTCTTTTTATCTAGAATATATTCCTTCTCTTCCATTTATTTCCCTGCCTAGCTGCTTATCTGATGCTAGGTACACACCATACAATTTTCTGTTAGATTCTTCTGTTAGATTTACCTATAACATGGGAAAAAGCTATCTGGCAGGTAACTCTAAGAGAAAATCGAACAGAAAATTCTATGGTGTGTACCTAAACACGATCCCTTGCTCACTTGTGTTTACAAGCAAGGCTGAGGTGACTCAGCGATAGGAGGAGAAAAGAAAAAAAGTAAAGGGCAGAAATGACATCAGGATTTAGCCTAAACTGTGGGCAAAAGACATGGCCCCCACCAGGAACAGAATTCTCGTCATTTACTAAATAACATTCACTGAAATCAAAACGTGGACAGTACAATACATGTGTTATGTAAGTAGATCAAATATTTATCTACTTATATGTGTGTTTTTTTCTACTGCTTTAAAGCAAATCCATGACTCTAATTTTTGTCAAGACGTTAAGACCTCGGAAGCCACTCCCTTCCTGGATGCTGTGACCCCCGGGAACTTAGGCGCACTGCACCTGTGCAGTACTACTGATCTGGATAGGCAGAAAAAGCCATTGACAAGGGCTTGTCAATGTTTTTTGGCAGGACACAACGCTGGAATGGCCCGGTGGAGGAGGGGAAGACTTACCTCCAGGGCCGGCCCGCTCATGAGGCGGGGTGAAACTTTTGCCTCAGGCGGCACATTTCTAGGGGCGGCATCTGCCCGTCGGTGGGTGCGGGGAGCCGGCCGCCGAGCTGGAGGGGTAGCGGGCAGGACGGGGGTATTGGGCCTAGCGGCGGGGAGGGGGGTCGGAACCCCCCTCCCTCGCCTGGGTCCCCCGATCTGCGCTCCCCTCCAGCCTTAAATAGATCAGAAGCAGCCGCTATGCGTAAGAGGCACGGGCGGGGAGGACTCACCTCTTCCTTGCTCGATCCAGCGTGCGCTCCACTGATGTCACTTCCTGCAACGCCACGGCCATCCACTTACAATACAGTGGGCGGCGCATTTAAGGCTGGAGGGGAGCGCAGATCGGGGGACCCAGGCGAGGGAGGGGGGGTCCGACCCCCCTCCCAGCCGCTAGGCCCAATACCCCCGTCCTGCCCGCTACCCCTCCAGCTCGGCAGCAATAATTTTTTCAAAATTTGCCTCAGGCGGCAAAAAGTCTAGGGCCGGCCCTGCTTACCTCCCAACTTGTTGGGATAAGAAAGTGGGACACTTTAAGCCACACCCCTGCCACACCACTAACCGCGCCCCTGCCACACCCCTCACCATGCTTATCACAAAGAATTCGGAATCAAAAGATGTAGTTTTATCATTCAACCCACGCTGGTCCTTTCTATCATCATTAGTTTTTCATAATTTTTAAATTTCAAAATAAGAAAAATATAAATTTAACTGATGGGAATAAAGTTTAGCGTCAGTTAAAGAACCACTATCGTGAAAATCTTAAAATTTAAAATGCATGTAAACACATACAAATAAGAAGTGTGTTTCTTTTCAGTAAAATGAGCCATAAATTAGTTTTCTCCTATGCTGCAGTTACTTACAGTGGGTAGTAGAAATCTGACAGAACTGACAGGTTTTGGACTAGCCCATCTCCTCATGGGGGATTCTCGTGATTTTTTTTTTTTTTAGTTTCAAAAGCCCTTGGCTAATGGCAGTTGCTCTGTCCAACTGCCAAAAAAAGCGTGCAGCAAGCAGTGAGGCTGGCCAGCATCATTGTATAAATCCTTTTCAGGGAATGCCTTTATAAAGAATAAGAGCCTTGCTGAGAATGCCCCATGAAGATATGGACTAGTTCAAAATCTGTTGGTTCTGTCAGACAGCAACATAGGAGAAAATTAATTTATGGCTCATTTTACTCTGGAAGAAACATACAACTTATTTATGTTTTTACATGTATTTTACATTTTATGATTTTTGCTATAGTGGTCATTTTTTTCAGTAGAAAAATACATATATACACACAATTCTGTACATCAGTCCTGAAAGAGGGACACGTGAGGAAGAAAGATGGACAGGGGGATTGGGTTCCCAAAGAGGGACTGTCCTTCCGAAAAAGAGGGACAGTTGGGAGCTATGTATACCTCTATTGAGGTGAGTATCCATTTGGGGCACTTTTTTATACCGGTTCCCTTTAAACAATGCCAATTGCCTGGCATCCTGCTGATCTTTCTGGCTGCAGTGGTGTCTGAATCGCACACCCAGTGGGGGGTACATTTCAGAAGACAAATGCGATATGGCTCATATAGCTGATAGATGGATCACCTGGTGATAAATACTCCGCCCCCCAGCAGTAACCGGCTGGTAACATTCCCGGCCAGCAGCGATCAGCTGACATGTTTGTACGTAAACAGAACCTATGAACAGGTTTTACTGCATTTCTTATTTTTTAAGGTCGTTCCTCTAACTCTACCCGAGACAGGAGTGGAAAACAAGGACACATAATTAGCATTGGGCAGCACTGTGGCGTAGTGGTTAGCGCTCTCGCCTTGCAGCGCTGAATTCCCAGCTCAAATCTCAGCCAGGGCACTATCTGCAAGGAGTTTGTATGCTCTCCCCGTGTCTGTGTGGGTTTCCTATGGGCACTATGTTTTCCTCCCACATCCCAAAAACATACAGATAAGTGAATTGGCTTCCCCTTAAATTGTCCCTAGACTATGATACATACACTACATGATATATCCATAGACATAGGACTATGGGAGGGATTAGATTGTGAGCCCCTCTGAGGGACAGACAAATGAAAGACAATATACTCTGTACAGCGCTGCGGAAGATGTCGGCGCTATATAAATACTAAACAATAATAATGTTCCCAGCAGCACAGAGCATGATTGGATGAGGGTACAATAGTCTTGTCTGCAGGCACGTGGCATAACCAGCTAAAGGCCCTACCCACTTTGCGATTTTTCCAACAACCGGTGATATTTTTTGAGCGACGAGTGGTTGTTTATGCGATTTCACAACGTGGTTACAGGCGCTCGATCACACAAATGTTGCTTAGCGTCACACGGCAATAACAACCATCACGGTCGATCGGATCATTAAGATCCCCGATGTCTCCCACACAAAGTACTATGATTGCTTAAAGTCTTGTCACAACCGTCGTGTAACGTTGCGAATACCCGCTGGCCAGAAGATGGATCGGCGGTGCGCTCGACGTCATTGAGACGTCGCTGGATCCATCTCCCTGCATTGCAAGGTGAGTACTTAGCTTAAGAGATCGGTAAACTTCACCCAACCGCTAATTATCCAGTGCAGTTACCACAGATGGTCAGAGAGATGATAATAATACTGGAAAAAACCTCCAACTATGGCTACCCGTAACCTCCAAGTGTCTGTAAATGAGAGACACCTGGAGAACAATGGTGTTCCATAGTGTTGATGCAGCTCTTGAGAAGTCCTGGAGGCGTGCATGGGACTGGATGATGTTAAAACGCATGGAGGAGATAACCTCGCCAATGGAGGATGTGTATAGGGGGAACAGTAGGGAGCCTGTAATGATCTGTTCTGCTGTCTGCACAGGCAAGCAGCTGTTTGACCATTTTTCAGGTCTGTATGCTGCAGGTCCCTGGAAAGGAGACCTGTTTTTACTCTGCAAGTTTCAGACTTGCTGTTCTGGTGAGGGATTTGCATTCACTCATTTGGTTATTGATAGCTCTGCCTCTCTTGAAGGCTTGCAGTATAAATGCCATTTCCTCCCAGAATTCCCTGCTGGTCATAAAGGTTTGGTTCTGCTGGACTTACCTTGAGTTTCAGCCCCTTTGCTATTGTTTGCTAAATATTGTCTTAGGGCCCTTTTCCACTAGAGCGATTGTGATTGCTGAATCGCAAAATCGCAAATCGCTAGTGATTTTTAAATCGCTAGAGTTGTTACTTTATCATAGAAATCACGAGAAGTATTTTCCACTACAGTGATTCGATTTGGAAATCGCTAATCGCAAATCGCAATCGCTTGCTGGAGCGATTTTTACAATGATAATGCAATGCAAATGAAAATCACAAATCGCAATCGCATAACAGAATTAATGAAAAATCGCAATCGCAATCACTGGCGTTTGTGATTTGTGATTGCGATTGCTAGTGGAAAAGGGCCCTTAGAGTAGTTTTTCCTTGGGAGTCCACTTAGCATTCCTTCTAGGGCAGTCAGGTTGTTTATTACCTGTATCGCCTAGTCCTGTCTTGTCTTATCTGTTGCGATTGCACTTTCTCCAACGGCGGCTGATAGTGAATCGCTCTGTCTGTCTAGATCACATTCGCCCTAGCGGTAGAGGCGGTGGATCCTTCTGTACTCTGTCTTGGAGTGTAAGCCAGAGCAGCGGTTGCTACTGGTTGCTCCATCTGTCTGTCTGTTTGGATTGCATTCGCCTTAGCGGTAGAGGCGGTAGATCCTTCTGACCTATGTTCCTGGAGTGTGGGCCAGAGCTTTTGTCTGGTGTGAACGCTTGCTGTTGTCTGGTGTTAGGCAACCGATTAGCAAAGCGTTCTCGCCATCTGTTTGTCTTTTTGTTCTGTGTTCAATAGTTAGTTAGGGTTGGTACGCTTTGTCGCTGTTGCACTTAACGTGCGGCAACCGTGCCTTGAACACGCTTTGTCGCTATTGCGCTTAACGTGTGGTGACCGTGTTTAGCTAGTCCTGTCAGTTCCTTCGTGTTGGATTGCAGTTTGCTAATTGGTTCTGTCTTTATTCATTCTATGGTCTGTCTTTACTCCGTCTTGTATCTCTGTTAGCAATCGCCATTCTTGCGATTGCTTTCTCACTTTGGTCTTCGCTGTTGTATGTCAACCGTCACTAGGTGGCGACAAGATTGGTGGACATACATACATTCTGTCTTTGTGCTCACTCTCTCTTGAGAGGCTATCTTGCCCTGTATTGCTTCACTTTGTGCAATCTCCATCTGGCATCTGTGGTTGTACAGAGACCGTGTTCCTCTGTACTCCACAGCTCCATCTGCTGGTTGGAATTTCTCTCTACAGGTGCATTTGCACCAAAGCTGGGTTCCCTTATCCAAGCGCTTGTGGAGGGTTTCCACAGTGTCAGCGTACATGCTGTGTGCTGACCACGGAGATAATTCCGCAACTGTTACAGAGCCATCGTCTGAGCCTGTGGGAATATAGCCGGCCCCGCTCAGGGTCCCTGATCTGTCACAGACGCTGGTCGGTCGCTCTCCTGGATTAGTTCTGAAGACTAAAAGTCCTTTTGATTATGAAACCCTGTGGGGAATGGACTATGCTAAAAACCACTGGTGGAGGCGCCCTTGATGATAAGATACTTGTGAGAAAACGCGGAAAAGCCACCGCATGTGCCAAGAGCAAGGCGGCTGACTCCGCGTCCAGCGCGGCGGTTTGCACGCATAGACACGCGTCTGGTAGTATGGTGGAATGCGGAAAGGCCGCCGCATGTTCTGACAGCGAAGCGGCTGTTTCCGCGTCCAACGCGGCGGTTTGCATGCAGCGGCGTGCGCTTGGTGTGGCTGGGTCTGTTAGTGCACATAGGCAGATGGAGAGCTACGCGCGCGCGCCTGAACTCAGGACCGTTATACCAGCAGGGGAAGTGTCAGCTGATCCGGAAGATCAGCTGATTCCTGCAGGACTCATGATTGGCTGAATGGCTCGGGCGGGGCGGCAGAGTTCAGCAACTATATATTCTGCTTGCTTGTCAGTTGCTGGTTGTCTGCCATTGCTAACACTTGCGTGAAGGCACTCAGACCATAGTCAGATCCTTACAGAGTGTTTGAACTAGGTAGACCTGGGAATTCACACTTAGCCAGATTCTGTTGATAGCTTAACCACCCTGGCGTTCTATTAAGATCGCCAGGGCAGCTGCGGGAGGGTTTTTTTTAAATAAAAAAAAAACTATTTCATGCAGCCAACTGAAAGTTGGCTGCATGAAAGCCCACTAGAGGGCGCTCCGGAGGCGTTCTTCCGATCGCCTCCGGCGCCCAGAATAAACAAGGAAGGCCGCAATGAGCGGCCTTCCTTGTTTTGCTTAGATCGTCGCCATAGCGACGAGCGGAGTGACGTCATGGACGTCAGCCGACGTCCTGACGTCAGCCGCCTCCGATCCAGCCCTTAGCGCTGGCCGGAACTTTTTGTTCCGGCTACGCTGGGCTCAGGTGGCTGGGGGGACCCTCTTTCGCCGCTGCTCGCGATCAGGCAGCACACGCGGCTGGCAAAGTGCCGGCTGCGTGTGCTGCACTTTATTTGATGAAAATCGGCCCAGCAGGGCCTGAGCGGCAGCCTCCGGCGGTGATGGACGAGCTGAGCTCGTCCATACCGCCAGGCTGGTTAAAGTACTAATTGAATTGTATTATTTGTTAGACCAGTTCCAGGGTGTTGAGATCAAGGCCCTCACACCCCAGACTAGGAATACTATGTATCTTCTGTGTATTCTCTAGCATAGTTCCAGGGTGTTGATGATCACGGAACTCACACCCAAGACTAGGGAACTGTATTGTCTTTGTGTTATATTCCAGACTAGTTCCAGGGTGTTGATGATCACGGAACTCACACCCAAGACTAGGGAATTGTATTATCATTTATGTTATGCTCCAGACTAGTTCCAAGGTGTTGTGACTACGGACCTCACACCCCAGACTAGGATTGTGCTATTACTGTGTTACTTTAGCCCAGTTCAGGGCAAAACCTTGCATATTAGCAGCAGGGCTTCCTGCAACCCAGCCTTGGTCCCTCGCCCAGGGGTCCACAGGCTACAGGAATATCACGCACCGTCAGGGGTGAATTCCTCAGGAGTATAGGCCGCCAGCTCCTCTGGTGGTCTTTACTCAGAGTTGTTACTGTTACACCAAACACTCTCACATACATAGGTGTCCAGAGGTTAGCAATATATCTGATTATCGGTGATACTGCAGATCATCAATAATCGGGTATATATCTGCATTCTTGGTGATACTGCAGATCGCCAATAATCAGATTCTCTCTGCGTGCTGACACCAATCGTTACAATACTGCTAGAAGTTGTATATATGAGAAGCGTCATTTATTACCTTCTCAGAAGGACAAACCATTATTTAATGAAAAAAGCAATATCTATTCCTGCACTGTAGACAACGCGTTTCACATGTCTTGGCCTGCTTCCTCAGGTCAACACAAAATTCCTGTCTCGAACGTGAGCACCTACTGCAGTCCACTGCTGGGTTATGAAGTACTTACTTTGACAGGGGAGGTCAGGCCAACGGTGGTGTTGAGGATGACAGACGTTGTCATTTCTCCCGGTATCACCAGGGGGTCGGGAAGAATAGTGAGTGCCTGGATTTTGCCAGGCAGCGTTTCCGCGCCACAGTTACTCCAGGAGAAACCATTCACCTGTACAGCGGGGGGAGCAGAGAGAAGATATCAGACAAATCGCATCTGGAGTAATCATTAGAAAATACAGTTCCGAAATACAAATAGCCTGATGAGATCTGACGCCTGTTTAGAAAAAACAGATTAATGTAATCCACAGTCTATTTATTTATTGTATTTATAAAGCGCTAACATATTACACAGCACTGGACATTAGTTAAGGTTACAGACAGTGTTGGAGCAGCTCTTGAGAAGTCCTGGAGGCGTGCATAGGGCTGGGTGATGTTAAAACCCATAGAGGAGATTGCCAATGGAGGTTGTGTATAGGGAGAACAGTAGGGGGCCACGGACCGAGCCTTGGGGGACTCCCACTGAGAGGTGGTTGGTAGTGGATGAAGACTTATTGAAGGAGTTTGTGAAGGAGCAATAAGTCTGCTGACAAACGATGACTGCAGGTTCGACATACCGATAGTCGGCCATCTTGGATCAGACGTACATCAGACCGCTCATTATTAGCGATGGACACTGAGATGGTGATAACTCCAGTTTGCTTACAAATTGTTTGCAGCTTATAATTGCCATAAATAACAATCAGCAGGAAGTATAAAGCGGAGCTACATACAATATGCATGCAAGACAGACTTACTGACATCACACTGACCATGTCTGGTGATAAAAGTGACAATGAGGCGCTTTTTTATTGACTTTGGGTTTCCTCTATTGTGTACCTGAGATAAATAAATAAAAGGATTTATACTCACCTTCCTCCAGCCCCATGAGGTATGTAGGCTCCCTCGGTGTTGGTCTACCACATTCAGCCCGGTAAAGTCCTCAACTGAGCCAGTTAGGGATTACTGCACGCCTCCTTGGTCTCGCTCCCTTGGCCAGAAATCATTGTGTGACTGCAGTTATGGTGGACATACATCAGGCAACTCGCTGGCTGATCGACCATCCGATTCGATTGTAAAATCGCTGCCGCCCAGTGCATGCCCGATTAATGATGCACCTTATTATGGGCCGAAATTGGTTGCATGTATCGATTGGACATGCTATAAGATGTAGGGCTGACATGCTCAATCAGATGCACAGCGATATCTGTTACCACCGCATACCCGTGCAATATCGAGATGAGTGAAAAATGCAGCAGAACCCCCATCGCTGCCCCCCCCCCCCCCCCTGTGTGAAATGTGCCCGCTGGTGCCCTGTGCAGTATACTTTACCTATCAGTGTACGCTGCTAACTCTGTCCACATACATGCGCCCCACGTGGTTGCCGGCGTATCCGTGGGATGCGTGTATGAGGACAGAGCCCGGGGCCAGCGGCAGATACCGACAGGGGACAGCGCTGGGGGCAGATGCAGCGACACAAGGCCGATTCCCGACAGATTTCATGCTGAAATTGATCAGCAATCAGCCTGTGGTGTATGGGCCGGCAGCAGATTCAATCAGAGAGATCGGTCTCTTGGTCGTTCTGCCCATAAAATCGTCTGATGTTGAAGCACCTTTAAAAGCCTTCATAAGACAAACAATTCGTCAAATCAAACCAGTTCAATTCAGGTGATCTGTGGAAGGACGTGACTCTGAAAGGCTGATCCTGCCATACATGCATTTGTTAGTAAACGTTAATACAGCATCTCAATCAGTAGTTATAATTCTCATATCACTTTGATCAAATCTGCTGGAGAGAGAAGGGGGGGGGGGGGGGGAGAGAAAGGGGGATGAGGAGAGAGAGATAGGGGGGTAGTGGAGACAGAAGGGGGGGGGGGGGGGGGGGGTAAAATAGACAAATAGACACAAATACAGGATGGAGGGGGGGGGGGGGGGCAGGAGGGTAGAGAGACACAGAGAGGAGCAGGAGGGAGAGAAGGGGGGGGGGGGGGATAAATACAGAAATTGTTGGGGGGAGAGAAGAGAGAGACAGGAGAGAGAAGCAGCTCTCTGGGTCTATTGCAGGTCACTGAACTCATGCCAGAGTGACCCCAACACACTGCTGGCTGCTCCTCCCCATATCTATGGTTATTACCCAGAACCCCTGGCTGGAATAGCGCTGTGTCTTACCCCGAGGACCCTCACTGGCGCCCGGTTGATGACGACTCCTGTAGCGGTCCCCAGGCTGACGTGCCCCAGGGTGAGGCATGCCAGGAAGGCGTACGACCACATCTGCAGCATGGCGTGCGGTCAGGGAGTCAGCGCAGAGGATGGAGATCGGTCTGCAGTCACAGGAGCAGCAGCGACAGGAGCAGCAGTCACAGAGACAGCACAGAGGATGGAGATGGGTCTATAAAGAGCCTGGACTTCCCTGCAGCAGTCACAGAAGCAGCAGTCTCTGCATCAGACACAGGAACAGAGCAGAGGATGGAGATTGGTCTATAGAGAGCCAGGACACCTCTATACCAAACACTGCAGAGGTCACAGGAGCAGCAGCCACAGCAGCAGAGCAGGAAGTCACACAGTTCTGCATGAATAGTAATGCCTCATCCCTGCCCTGCAGCTGAAGCCAGTCACATGACACTGGTGCAGAAGAGAAGAGCCAGTGTTGTCACATTAGCCAGGAGGATTGTGGGACTGACAACAGAAGAAAGAGGTGCTATGCTGCCCTCTGCTGGTGGAAAATCAGAATAATGTAGATGTACTGCAAAACAGTGTAAGAACTTTGAATATAATTTTGCCTTCTTAAATTGAAGGTATTAGAGTTAATTCAGCTTTAAAATACTCTTGTACCTGTCAGGCTTACCTGGTCAGATCCATCTGAAAATGGCGCCTGCGAATAATGGCGCACGGTGTTGCCGCTAATCCGTTTGTCAATTATCGCTATTTAACGTTAAAGCCTTATTGTTATTTAGCGTTAAAGCCTTATCGTTATTTAGCGTTAACATACAGAACCCTCTCTGTACCTATCTCTAACCCTAAGGTACGGTGACCATATGTCCCGCTTTACCCGGGACGCATCCCGCCTTCGGGGGGCGCTGTCCCAGGCTGCATGAGGTCCCGGGAAACGTCCCGCTTTCTGCAGCGGGACGTCCCGGCCTCGGGTCTCTGGTCACCGTACATGAACTAGCCGCAGTGTCTCATAGACGCTGTGCTAGTTCATTCCCCGCAGCCCCGCTCCAGCAACCTGCATTGTCCTCCGGCAGGCACAGGCAGAGCAGGGCTACGGGAAGATGGCGTCCGGAGGCGGAGCCCTGTACTGGAGACTATTTGTGTCTCCAGTACAGGGCTCCGCCTCCGGACGCCATCTTTCCGTAGCCCTGCTCTGCCTGTCGGCGCGGGAGACTGCAGGAGGAGGATCGTCCGGGGGAGCTGCACACACACCAGAGGCCGGCTGCATGAGGGAACTTCTGGCAGGTGAGTAAATGCTTTTTTTTCCAGGTGAAATGTGCCCACATTGCGTTTATTTTGTGTTGACATGTTTGCCCCCATTGAGTTTATTTTGTGCTGAAATGTTGCCCGCAATGCGTTTATTTTGTGATGAAATGTTGCCCGCAATGCGTTTATTTTGTGCCGACATGTTGCCCGCAATGCGTTTATTTTGTGCTGAAATGTTGCCCGCAATGCGTTTATTTTGTGCTGAAATGTAGCCCGCAATGCGCCCATAGAATGTAATGGCCACTCCCATTTTTCGGCACAGCCCCCCATTTGTGGCTTTGCGCGCCGCCACCTCCGCCCCCCCCTCCTAACTACCCCCATTTTGGTGCCTAACCATAACCACCCCCCTGGTGGTGCCTAACCCTAAGATCCCCCTGGTGGTGCCTAACCCTAAGACCCCCCTGGTGGTGCCTAACCCTAAGACCCCCCTGGTGGTGCCTAACCCGAACCACCCCCCTGGTGGTGCCTAACCCTAACCACCCCCCTGGTGGTGCCTATCCCTAACCACCCCCCTGGAGGTGCCTATCCCTAACCACCCCCCTGGAGGTGCCTATCCCTAACCACCCCCCTGGTGGTGCCTAACCCTAAGCACCCCCCTGGTGGTGCCTAACCCTAAGCACCCCCTTGGTGGTGCCTAACCCTAACCACCCCCCTGGAGGTGCCTAACCCTAACCACCCCCCTGGAGGTGCCTAACCCTAAGCACCCCTTGGTGGTGTCTAACCCTAACCACCCCCCTGGAGGTGCCTAACCCTAAGCACCCCCCTGGTGGTGCCTAACCCTAAGCACCCCCCTGGTGGTGCCTAACCCTAAGACCTCCCTGGTGGTGCCTAACCCTAACCACCCCCCTGGAGGTGCCTAACCCTAAGCAACCCCTGGTGGTGTCTAACCCTAAGACCTCCCTGGTGGTGCCTAACCCTAAATCTCCCCTGGTAGTGCCTAACCCTAACCTTGACAGTGTTACATTAAATCCATTCACTGTTTTGCAGTTAAATAACTTCTGCAGTTTGGCTTATGTAGGTTGCAAGGTCAATCAGGCCAGGGTCAATGCAGGCAGCATTCATGCGAATAGCTTTCAACAAGCCGGGTCAGTAACAGAGTATTCAATACAGAAGCATGGTTAGGTTCAAGCCGGGTCGGTAACAGGTAATCCAATACAGAAGCGTAGTCAGGTTCAAGCCGGGTTGGTAACAGGTAATCCAATACAGAAGCGTAGTCAGGTTCAAGCTGGGTCGGTAACAGGTAATCCAATGTAGAAGAAGCTTAGTCAAGAGACAGGCAAAAGTCCTCAGCAAGACAAGCACTTGGTGTGAGCGCAATCTCAGCAACAAGCCCAGCATAGGCTATCACGGGCGATAACTGAGGGCGCTCACCTTTCATTTATACTTGCACTTAACCAATCAGAACTAAAGGAATCCAAAGTGACCAATCCACAGACAGCGTGTCAGCAGAGCTGCTGACACGCCATTTGCACACGTGGTTATTGTTTACAGCGGCGGGGCGCGTACTGAGAACGCGTACTGAGAGCGCGTCTGCCGGGAACTGAGCACCACCATTCACCAAACGGCACCTTTATTAATCAAACCCCTTCTCAGTTCCGGGGTACTTTAAGTGAGCAACTGTGGTTTCCCATGATGCATCACTCATGAATATGAAAATTACCTCTTCTTGCCCCTGAACCCCGGCTGGCTCTCGTACAGAACCGCTGGTGTATAGAGACGAGAGAGGAAAAAAAGTCCCCACCGTAGGTCATAATGTCAATAATGGCTATATATAAAACAGAGCCCAAATGACTATAAAAACAGCGCCATTCGCCAGCCAGCAACAACTGGAAGCCGAATTACGTATTTCCCCTGAGTCAATAGCGGCCCGAAGGGGGAATAGTAATCAGCACCGCCAGGACCAGGGCAGCTTCTAGGCTAAATTGTACCCAGGCCGATAGTATAGAAATTGTGCGTCTGACACCCCCCCCCCCCAGACTCGTGAACGTTGTCTGCGATGTGGTATTTAGCCCTCAGTATAAATAGCCAGTTATAGCTGTCCCAAGTAGAGGTATCTAGGTATAGGTTCCCGCGGTATAGATAGCCAGGTATAGGTGCCCCCAGTATAGGTAACCAGGCATAGGTGCCCATGTATAGGTAGCCATACATAAGTGCCCCCAGTATAGGTAGCCAGGTATAGGTGCCCCAGTATAGGTAGCCAGGTATAGGTGCCCCAGTATAGGGTAGCAGGGTATAGGTGCCCCCACATCATGGCGTAAACACTGCTTTCTTATGCCTCGCTGTTAGATTATTACGTTAGCTCTGCCCATAGAATGTCATGGCCACACCCATGTTTCGGCACAGCCCCCCATTTGTGGCTTTGCGCGCCGCCACCTCCGCCCCCCCCTCCTAACTAGCCCCCTTTTGGTGCCTAACCATAACCACCCCCCTGGTGGTGCCTAGGCCTAAGACCCCCCTGGTGGTGCCTAACCCTAAGATCCCCCTGGTGGTGCCTAACCCTAACCACCCCCTTGGTGGTGCCTAACCCTAAGCACCCCCCTGGTGGTGCCTATCCCTAACCACCTCCCTGGAGGTGCCTAACCCTAAGCACCCCCCTGGTGGTGCCTAACCCTAAGACCCCCCCTGATGGTGCCTAACCCTAAGACCCCCCTGATGGTGCCTAACCCTAAGCAACCCCTGGTGGTGTCTAACCCGAAGTACTCCCTGGTGGTGCCTAACCCTAAGACCCCCCCAGTGGTGCCTAACCCTAACCTTGACAGTGTTACATTAAATCCATTCACTGTTTTGCAGTTAAATAACTTCTGCAGTTTGGCTTATGTAGGTTGCAAGGTCAATCAGGCCAGGGTCAATGTAGGCAGCATTCATGCGAATAGCTTTCAACAAGCCGGGTCGGTAACAGAGTATCCAATACAGAAGCATGGTTAGGTTCAAGCCGGGTCGGTAACAGGTAATCCAATACAGAAGCGTAGTCAGGTTCAAGCCAGGTCAATAACAGGTAATCCAATACAGAAGCGTAGTCAGGTTCAAGCCAGGCACTGTGCCCTGAGGCTGGAGCCTCTATCGCCTCTGCCTCGGCCCAGCCCTGCCCCCTCCTACACTGCGACCTGAGGGTGGAGCCTCTGTCACCTCTGCCTCGGCCTTGCACCCCCTCCTACACTGCACCCTGAGGCTGGAGCCTCTCTTGCCTCTGCCTTGCCCGGCCCTGTGCCCCCTCCTACACTGTGCCCTGAGGCTGGAGCCTCTCTCGCCTCCACCTCGGCCCGGCCCTGCATTCCTTGCTACACTGCGCCCTGAGGCTGGAGCCTCTCTTGCCTCTGCCTCAGCACGGCCCTGTACAATCTTACAAATATTTACTAATAATCAAACTTGGCTTTCCAGTTTTCTTTAGATATGCTATATTATATTTTAAACCTCAAAACTTGTTATAATGAACTAATGTGACAAGCAGACATGAACCCATCAGAAGTTCCTCAGGGGCGGGCACACCACAGACTGGGAACCAATGCATACAACACATTTATATGTGGTTTTCATACATCTGTCTTGTAGATGGCACTGTTTTATTTGTGTCCCTGCATTACATTATCTAGACTGTTGTGGATAGTTTGTTCCAGTTTTCTGCCTGGCTGGAGAAATGGAGAAAAGCTACAGTTTTACGTAGAGAGCTTGTGAATCCTGTTAATAAGTCTAGTTTCATATATTCGGCCTCCATGATTACGGAACAGACAACAGTATGTTTCACCTACAGGTGCTGAATTGAAGGATATGCTAAGTGGCATGTGGGACTATGGTAGGTTGGTGAGGAGTTCCATCAACAAAAACATTTCCTTTGTGTCGGTTTTGACGCTAATGGCCACGAAAAGAATGAGGACGTATTGAGTGGTAGGTCAACTAAGATTCTCTGTAACATGGACACGTGCGTTGGCCCATGATCCATTGTTTGTGCTGAGGTGTCAGAACACAAAGTTATGTCCTGCATGAGGTTTCCACTAATACAGTGGTAAAAACTGGCATGGTCACCGTGGATTGTCCATTGGATCCACTATGAGCCTCCAGGACATGGCTGTGGTGTAGTATAGTGTGGACCTAGTCAAAGCCCTAGACAGAAGAACCTAGCCAAAGTTCTAGACAGAAGAACCCAGCCAAAGCCCTAGACAGAAAAACCCAGCCAAAGCCCTAGACAGAAGAACCCAGCCAAATCCCTAGACAGAAGAACCCAGCCAAATCCCTAGACAGAAGAACCCAGTCAAAGCCCTAGACAGAAGAACCCAGCCAAAGTTCTAGACAGAAGAACCCAGCCAAAGCCCTAGACAGAAGAACCCAGCCAAAGCCCTAGACAGAAGAACCCAGCCAAAGCCCTAGACAGAAGAACCCAGCCAAAGCCCTAGACAGAAGAACCCAGCCAAAGCCCTAGACAGAAGAACCTAGCCAAAGCCCTAGACAGAAGAACCCGGGTAAAGCCCTAGACAGAAGAACCCAGTCAAAGCCCTAGACAGAAGAACCCAGCCAAAGCCCTAGACAGAAGAACCCAGCCAAATCCCTAGACAGAAGAACCCAGCCAAAGCCCTAGACAGAAGAACCCAGCCAAAGCCCTAGACAGAAGAACCCAGCCAAAGCCTTAGACAGAAGAACCCGGGTAAAGCCCTAGACAGAAGAACCCAGTCAAAGCCCTAGACAGAAGAACCCAGCCAAAGCCCTAGACAGAAGAACCCAGTCAAAGCCCTAGACAGAAGAACCCAGCCAAAGCAATAGACAGAAGAACCCAGCCAAAGCCCTAGACAGAAGAACCCAGCCCAAAGCCTTAGACAGAAGAACCCAGCCAAATCCCTAGACAGAAGAACCCAGCCAAAGCCTTAGACAGAAGAACCCAGCCCAAAGCCTTAGACAGAAGAACCCAGCCAAATCCCTAGACAGAAGAACCCAGCCAAAGCCCTAGACAGAAGAACCCAGCCAAAGCCCTAGACAGAAGAACCCAGCCAAAGCCTTAGACAGAAGAACCCAGCCAAAGCCCTAGACAGAAGAACCCAGCCAAAGCCTTAGACAGAAGAACCCAGCCAAATCCCTAGACAGAAGAACCCACCCAAAGCCCTAGACAGAAGAACCCAGCCAAAGCCCTAGACAGAAGAACCCAGCCCAAAGCCTTAGACAGAAGAACCCAGCCAAAGCCTTAGACAGAAGAACCCAGCCAAATCCCTAGACAGAAGAACCCAGCCAAAGCCCTAGACAGAAGAATCCAGCCAAAGCCCTAGACAGAAGAACCCAGCCAAAGCCCTAGACAGAAGAACCCAGCCAAAGCCTTAGACAGAAGAACCCAGCCAAAGCCCTAGACAGAAGAACCCAGTCAAATTCCTAGACAGAAGAACCCAGCCAAAGCCCTAGACAGAAGAACCCAGTCAAAGCCTTAGACAGAATAACCCATCCAAAGCCCTAGACAGAAGAACCCAGCCAAAGCCCTAGACAGAAGAACCCAGCCAATTCCCTAGACAGAAGAACCCGGGCAAAGCCCTAGACAGAAGAACCCAGCCAAAGCCTTAGACAGAAGAACCCAGCCAAATCCCTAGACAGAAGTACCCAGCCAAATCCCTAGACAGAAGAACCCACCCAAAGCCCTAGACAGAAGAACCCAGCCAAAGCCCTAGACAGAAGAACCCAGCCAAATCCCTAGACAGAAGTACCCAGCCAAATCCCTAGACAGAAGAACCCACCCAAAGCCCTAGACAGAAGAACCCAGCCAAAGCCCTAGACAGAAAAACCCAGCCAAAGCCTTAGACAGAATAACCCATCCAAATCCCTAGACAGAAGAACCCAGCCAAAGCCCTAGACAGAAGAACCCAGCCAAAGCCCTAGACAGAAGTACCCAGCCAAAGCCCTAGACAGAAGAACCCAGACAAAGCTCAAGACAGAAAACCCCAGCCAAAGCCTTAGACAGAAGTACCCAGCCAAAGCCTTAGACAGAATAACCCAGCCAAAGCCCTAGACAGAAGAACCCAGCCAAAGCCCTAGACAGAAGAACCCAGCCAAATCCCTAGACAGAAGAACCCAGACAAAGCCTTAGACAGAATAACCCATCCAAAGCCCTAGACAGAATAACCCATCCAAATCCCTAGACAGAAGAACCCAGCCAAATCCCTAGACAGAAGAACCCAGCCAAATCCCTAGACAGAAGAACCCAGCCAAAGCCCTAGACAGAAGAACCCAGCCAAATCCCTAGACAGAAGAACCCAGCCAAAGCCTTAAACAGACTCTTCCCAATTTTGGTTTCCCAATCTTTGCACCCCTTTAGGATCCCAGATCAGCTGGGGAGGACACTCTGGTTGGCAGTTTCATTATGTTCAGATTAAGGCCCACCATGAAGCAGAAGATTTATTTTAGGCCAAGTAGTGTAGATTCTTTGTAGACAACTTCAGGTTTGTACTGCTGTATGCATCTCCACCTTGGAGGACCTTCCTAACTTACTATCCTGACAAGATTCAGATCTTTCCCATGCGGAAAGAGACAGGAATAAACATAAATAGGATTTTGTTACGCATTGCTCGTTTAGACAGATGAGCATTTTCTAACCTGCCAGGATGGACAGTGATCATTGGATGTCTGTAGGCACTCCAAAGGTGATGGAACTATGCTCCCATGTTTCCAGCTCTGTCTGCTTCTTACATTCATCACCAAGGGTCCCGCACTGGCCACTGGATTCTCCATATATTGTACTAACCTGCCATGCATTGCCAAACACTCATCAAGATCCGTGGAATAATAGTGGTTGTCCTAAGGCTAGAGTTACACTTCATGGAGAGGGCATCATTGCCAGATCTCATAATGTATGGCCAGATCAAACTGTCTTTATAGAACTTCCAATCCACCTGACCCTGACCGTCAAACCCTAGGGACCGGGGTGTAACTAGAGGGGGGCAGACCAACTACTAACCTTCCCTTCCTCCGATACAGGGGACTATACTTCAGATCAGGTGTTTTGTGTACAAATTACGGGTGTAAAGATCACAATGGCCACTCTTGTTTTATGACCCTTGTGAGATGGGCCTCCAGGCTGTGAGGGTCACCAGGGGGAGGCAAGGGAAGGGGTGGTAACATTGGGGGGGGGCATCAATGTTTTGCTGGAGGGCCGTGACTTGTAGTTACAGTGTAGGACTGTAGATGGACCATGCTCTCAGGAGAATTCTGCAAAAGTGGGTTGATAAATGACAGAGATTTGCTTTTCTGAGTTTTGTTGTACTCTGACCATCACAAAATCACACAAGCCGAGCAACAAGCTGTCACCGCTCCCATTCATGCTTTACAATGACAGACTGTCCACAACTGATCTGAAGTTTATTGATTGCCATACAGCAGCTAATTGTTTTCAGGCACATTCGATCAAAGTCATAAATCAAAATTAAGGAGGGCTTTAGAGCTACAGAGATCCTGACGCACCGTAATACCTTAAGCTGACATTTAAGGTACAACTGAAGTCAATTCAAAATAAATATTGGGAAAAAGTGCTTGGCAGTAAACCATTTAATGCTTGCCGTTGCCTTCAGAGTTCCTCCTATTTCACATTTTGCTCTATTTTAGTATCTGACTGAATACTGTTGGCCCAAAGCACCCAAAGCCACGCACGATCACATAGACACTGGGCATGTGTAAGCCCCAAAACACGCAAGCCCAGGAAAGGAAGCGCTTGTGTACAAAGGAGAGAAGCCGGGAACAAGGGTCTCCTCCCACTGCGCATGCTTAGTTCAAATGCGCCTCTTCACAGCCCCAGTGAACGTCCGTGACACCTTGAATAAAAATGAGGCCAGAAAAGGGCGTACGAGAGGAATCGGCACGGGATACTGGGGCGCAGGATACGGCCGATACATGAATGGTCCTGCTGCTGCACAAGTCCCAGCTGTGTTAATTACTATTCCCCCTCCAGGCCGCCATGGATGGAGGGGAATGAAATAATTTGGCTTCCAGCAATTGCTGCCGGACGAATTATTGTGTTTTAAAAGTAACTTCAGCTCTGTCTTCTGACAGCGCCGAAGTTCCTCCCTGTGCGCCCGAGTCTCCTGCGCTGGATTCACTGTGTTCGAGAACAGGAAGGGCCCTGAAGACAACAAGCAGCAGTAAGAGCAGCACTTATTTCTTTAACTATCAAATGATTTATTTTAACGTTTTAAATTACTTCAAATTTGCTTTAAAGCCTGAGTCCATGCCAGAATAACAAAAACATCCTATTGTACATTGACAACTTCCTATTACTATTACAATACGCTTCAGCTGTAGCAAGGCAGCCCCATGTCTATATTGCTTGAATAATAATCTGATCACAGTTTCTGTGTTTCGTCCATTCAAATAATGGTATCTAGGAAACAAATCTGTGTATGCAGCCAAAACGCAAGACCTGCATCTGCTTCATGCTGGGAATAGGGTGGGGCTTTAGAGCTATTGCATGCTGTCAGTCCCAGCAATAGTCTGTTGGCGGAGTTACTGAGCTCTGGGTCGTGAGGAACAACCCACTACTCTTCTTATACTCATATCAGAAAAGGATCAAAATGAAATGGGGCCCAAGGCAAGGTGCTAACCTATGCTTCCGCTAGTCTTTTTGGTAAGCTGAGGCAGGGAGGATAGTAAAAAAAAGTGGTGGCTGGGTCCCTTGAAGGCCACTAGGCCCAAGGAAGTTGCCTAGGTTGCCTTATAGATGATCCTGCTCTGATATATACTCTACTATCTTCTATGTTTTTGTGTTTCTGCCAGGCCTTTGGTTTTAAGTGTCATTTCATTATTCATTAGCGGAAGGTACAACAACCTTTGCAAGGAGCAGGCATTGTATGTCCTGGGCGCCCGTGTTGGCGTGAGCTTGGAATGCTGGGTAAAATCATTGTGTTCATTGAAAGAATAAAGCTACCGTAATAATACATTTATGGTCCACTGTACACATTTATTATTAATCTATGACTGGTGTTCATCTGGACCTCTCTACTATAAATAACCGTCATTAAATGATGTAGAAAGCGTTAAACAGTTTAATGAATCAGTAAGACCAGTCCGGTTCTCCTGTCCACACACATCTGAAAGGAGGAAGTCTTTTATTGTCAAAGGTGAGATAAAAGGGTCATCAAATTAAAGGAGGGATCAGAGGTGTGTTCTTCAGCAGAAGTTCCTCTTACCACCACCAGGAGGAGGTAGTGGCCAGGGAGAAAGAGAACTTGGCGCACCCGATTTCCTCATTGTTGTGGGTGAGGACTCCGGAGACCCTGTAGTTGCCCTCTTCCAGCCATGAGGGAAGGGACAGGTTGGGGAGAGTGAACTCGGTGCTGGGGAGAGTGTAGGATCCCTGGAAGACAGAAATACAAAAAGAAGATTTAATGAGGATACTTTGATTGGTCATAGACAGGGGCGTGAACCTTGCCCTCATGGGTGGGGAGGAGGTGGAGCCTAGGGTGGGACGTCTTATGTACATAATGCAGAGCGTTATACATTACCTCCTACCGGCGGTGGATCAGGTCCTCTTGACCCCTCTTCAGTGCAAAAGCGCCATACAGCCAATCACTATGCGGCTTGCGTCTAAAGACAGGCAGAGGCTGGAGCACTAGGATGCTTGGCTGCACTGAAGAGGACCTGTCCCGCTCCCGGAAGGAGGTACTCTCTGCTGCTCTGCATTTTGTACAGGAGCGGGTCCTCCGTGAGGGAGGGTTGCCAAATACTGTGATTTGGGGGGGGGGGGGGGGGGCAGCCGAAAGATCTCTGCGGTGTGGGCCTGGCACAAGGTAGTTACGCCCCGGTCATACATAATAAATTACACACATGTAAACTTTATTAACATGCAGCAAAAATTTGGGGAAATCTGAGAATGGAAATGTTCCGTCTTCGAAAACATTATATTCCAGCCACAGGAGGAGTCAATCCTACTTCCTACCTGTGAGGTGGCAATTAGCAAATCTGGGTGCAGGGGGGGTAGTCTTTAACTCCATCTGTGCCACCTACTCTTCCATCTGTTGTCCTGATGCTGTGAGGTAGACAGGTGAGCAACAGGTTCAGCGTCATGGACATTATTCCATGATTCTCTGTTGGAGGCCTCCTGGTCTACCTCACAGCGCTGTACAGAGATATAAATCAGCACCTCACAGGGAGGACAGGCAGATTACTTCTTAGCTGCTCCCTGGAGATCAGTAGACACAGGTGATTTTACACTTTCAAAGTGAATCTGTCAAGACTTCTACAGTTTGTAAACTTCAGCTATGTACTCACCACCCGATTGGTCCAGCGCTCTCCCCCCTTCCTGCTTCTGACGTCACGCAACTACTTGACGGGAGCAAACGGGGAGTCAGCAATCATGGTACTTTACGCGGAGTCATCGGGAATCTTGAAAGAACCGATCTGCCGCGTCCGTCGCATAACGACACGCAATCACCGCAGGGGGACAACATGATTTAATATGATTATGGTAAACGATGTTCCCTGACATCGGGAAACATCAGCGCAAATATCGGCTCATGGCTACGAGGCTTTATAACGTTCTTCAAAGGACAACTATCAATAATCAAGTGTTATAAAACTAAATAAAGTATCATTTAATAGCTGTGAATTCCACATAGCTAATCAGCCTAGCCTGTGACATCATTGGGAGGGTGGGTCTACATGCCAATATACAGTAATATATAGATTCTGATGCTGAAACCAGAAAAATGACCATAAAAGTGGGTATGCTGATAAATGGACTGCATTCTACAGTATTGTATGTCACTACAGGGCCTCTTAAACGTACTGAATATAATATATTTATGAAATGGCTTCTCCCTGCAGTGCTGCGCTATGAGCTGGGGGACTTGTGATTTTTACACAGATGACATAACTCTGGTACTAAAGATAGTAGGATAACTGTATGGGAAATACAGAATAAGGAAACACGTTTCTATTTCAAGTGATGCCCAGACTGTCATTTTGCTTTACTCTGTCATAAAAGCATTACACCGCAGCTTACTTATCTCTGTGGCTATTAATCACAGCTGAATTAACATAAAACAACACCCTATATAAAACAAAACGAATGCTCTGCGGTGGCTCTTGGCAGCGATCACACGTAACCACATATTAACTGCAGCAAACAGCTTCAGGGAACGAGGAACAAACGTGATGATGTCATCTAAATACTGTAAAACGATTATAAGTCAGTCAACATCCCACTATCAAGAAAACATATGGCTAAAATGAGCCATAAAATAAGAACCTATAACTTAAGATAAGATAAAAAGTCGCATGCCTCTGTAACAAACATCCTTCCGTCATATTTCTGGTTGTTTACCCTCAGATGTCCTGTGTTGTTTTGTCCCACCCAGGGCTGCCCGCATGGGGATACACGTGGAACATCAGTACTGGGCCTCTGGTGAAGGGCCCATCAGAGGAGATCCGAAGTCTACTTTGCAGGAAACTCCCACATTTTGTATACTGTATGTTCTGATGGTGGCCATAACTTCCAAGTGTCCCTGCTTCAGAGTGAAAGTCCCTCTTTGGGAGCCCAGTCCCTCTTTCCTCCTCATTTTTCCCTCTTTCAAGACTCAAGTATAAATCTATGTAAATATATATATTTTATTTACTGAAAATGTGTTTAATTAAAGAGGCACTATGGTGAAAAATTATAAAATTTTAAATATGTGCAAACATATACAAATAAGAAGTATGTTTTTTCCTGAGTAAAATGCATAAATTACTTTTCTTCTTCGTTGCTATCACTTACAGTAGGTAGTAGAAATCTGACAGAAGCGACTAGTCCATCTCTTCATGGGGGATTCTCAGGGATTTATTTATTTTCAAAAGCACTTAGTGAATGGCAGCTGGGGCCCTTTTCCACTTGCGGCGATTGCGATGCTGAATCGCAAAATCGCAAATTGCTAGCAATTTTTAAATCGCGAGGGTTTGCTAAATAACATAGGAATCGAGGTAGGTATTTTCCACTACCGCAATTCAATTTCTACCAAAGCGCAATCGCGCTGTGAAACGATTTTTACCGCAATTTTGCTATGCAAAACATTGCATAGCAAAATCGCAATCGCAGAAAAAAGATTGGGACTTGCTAAATTGCGATCGCTAGCGTTTAGCGCAAGCGCTAGAGACTGCTAGCGGAAACGGGCCCTTGCTCTGTCCAACTGCCAAAAACTGTGCCAGCATCATTGTTTAAATCCTTTTTAGGGAATATTTTTAAAAAGAATAAAAGCCTTGCTGAGAATCCCCCATGAAGAGATGGACTAGTCCAAAACCTGTCACTTCTGTCAGATTTCCTACTGTAAGTGACAGCAACATAGGAGAAAACTAATTTATGGCTAATTTTACTCTGGGCTGTCAACCAGATGCTTATAATACCGAAATGCTGCAATTGAGTCATTTTCCTTGCTGCACAAATTTGAATAAAAATTGCATAACATTTGCCTCAACTCAGTATAATTGGCATCTGATTAGATATAGAGATATATTGATCTGAGTGACTCACAGCTCTGAAAGGACAGTGGCAGGGCAGGCCGTAGGCTTTCAGGGGTCCGGGGCATTGCTGTCCAGGTTTGAAGAAAGCGTCCAGCAGATCGCAGACGTCATTGTAGGTACAGCTGCCGAACTTATCGATACAAGGCACGGCGAGCCACTCGCCAAACAGCTCCTTCTCTGCGGTGATCTTGATCTGGGTTTCAGAAAGACAAAGCAGTGTTACAGTTACAGTGCTTCATGATGTTTGTGTACTGCTTAGGGTGGGTTTTCAGGATCAGCACTATGGGGGGGGGGGGGGGGGGGTGTCACAGGAGCCCTTGTGGTCAGACCGCAAACTGCCTTCCAATCGGTTTCAGCACACCAATCATGCAAGCTGTGGTCGCACTCGATGCACGGAAATCGACGGAACTTGGGCAGCAGCCCGACCAGAAGGGAGCCTGTGAGGTTACGGAAATACAACTTACACACGATTTCTGGGTATTACTGCCACCACCACTGGTATGGGCCAGTGGACCCGACTGACTGACTAGTCCTGCGAATAAAAACGGTTAAACACACTCTATTCTGTCTAGATATAAACAATAGTAGTAGCGTCTCTTCAGAGACCCGGGATCATTTCTGTGTGTGCTGATAAGCAGGGTAGCGGAACAGTGAATGACTTTGATAAAGTCTTTTATTCACAGCAATATAAATAATTAATATATACAGACAATTATTAAAATCAACAATTATTGAAACATTAATAGTCAGTATGAAAAATAAAAGAAAGAGATAAAAAATACTTAGTTCCTGGAAAGATGTCCTTTAGTGGGAAGAATCAAAGTTCCTTGGTAAAGTCCTTTGTTTCAGCTCAATTTAAAATCCAAGCAAAATGGAAAATGTCCTTTGTTTCAGTTCAGACAAGATGGCCGATCAAGATGGCCGCTAGCCATGTGTCCTCTGGCTAGCACCAGACAGCTCTCATACAGATGGAATGTGGAGGACTGCGGGAGGAGTCCATCGCAACCACTTTTGAACAATGCCCCTCTTTGGGTGGAGCCTCAAGTACAGCCCAGGTGTTGGACAGGGGCGGTGAGCTCCCTGGAGGGGAGCTCACCAAATATGACATCTGTCATATCTCGGCTTACGCTTTCCGCACACACATGACCATCACATATTCATATTTCTCAGACTAGGCCAGTTCATATGATACCAAACTTGGGCATGTTTGCATGCCCAGTTAAAAAACAGTGGAATCCCCCGAGTTTTGGTTATGCCAGTGGCCCCAATTTAATATCAAAATACTTACAAGATCCGGACCAGCAGAATGATATAACTTTCACATTTCTCACCTGAACGGTATTGCTTAAACATGCTCAAAATCCTAAACTCCATGCTTTCTTATTCTGTCTATATGGCTCCGGCCAGTCTGGGGGGAAAGCAGGTTTTGAATAGCCCCGTGCTGGGATTAGCTTCCTGAAAGCTAGGGTTTGTTCCTGCTCATTAGCATATCAAAACAGCCATCCTGCAGTTAAGTTAGGCAGGGGAGAAAAAAAAGTTGTAGTTTAAAAAAAAAACAGGACTGTCAGTTCTGCTTGCTGTAATGACTGGCAAATCCGACCAAGACATCGGAAAGTCGACGGCGAATCGGCCAGATTCGCCGACGTTCCTTCCGGCCGTTCCGTGACAGCTGGGAGGAAGAGAAACTCCAGGTTGCTACAGGTAGCCCCTACACAACCAATCCAGACTCTATTGATCTGAACCGCTATCGATGCAGAGAATCGAGTGCGATCACATTTTCTTCACGTCTGCGTCTGCGGCCCCGCAACCGTCCGTGGACGGTATCAACGAGATTTCTACCTAAACTGCAGTACAGTACAACAACACAAGATGTCACTGTCTGTAAAATGTGATGATGATCTCTATGGTATTGTGATTTCCTGTCTTCATTCCGTGTTTCTCTCTGTTCTATGTAAGCTGCATTTCCTGATAGTGGTGTATGCTTTATCTCTGCCTTTTTACTTCAGTAAAGAGTTCTACCTTGTTATACCGGATGCCTGTCTGTGTGTACAGAACACTCTGCTCCATTAAAGTGAACCAGAGACAGAGACGTATCTAGAGGGGTACTGGCATGGCTCATACCATGGGCGCCATGCTTGTCCCTGTGCTGCACTGCCATGCCTACTCCGGTCACTCGGACCTCATATCAAATTTATTCTGTTATCTGGGGAACATGGCTACTTAACTTATGTATGTAGGGGACACGTAGCTTAGTGAAAAGAGGACAGAGAGGGAATAAGAAGAGATATTTTCAAAAAAGTAACTTCAGCAATATCCTGAGCCAAAAACACAGGCAGCCATAACACATGTACGGGAGAAGGAAAGCTGTTCTTAGAAAGAAAGGGGCTCTGACCGGGAAACGAGGGTGTGTGGGGGGGGGGGGGGGGTAGGGGGCCCAATTTCAAGGATCAAGGGTTCTGATTGTATCGTGTATGGCCACCTTTAGACAGATTTCCGATCAGCGGTAATGCGAGTGGCAAAAGGTGTCTCACCTGCAGGGGCGCGCTCAGAGGGACCTCGGTGTTCAGCACCACAGACACGGTCACGTCTCCCGGCATGGTCACGGGGTCGGGGGTGATGGACAGACTCTTGATTGTACCGGGAAGTTTGCCGGAATCGCAGTTCTCCCAGGTGATGCTTTTCAGTTGCTGTAATAAGAGAGGAAGAATCAATAACATATAATCCAATGATAAGCAATACACAGGGGCTCATGTATGGAGGACACATAGAGGAAATCAGCAAGAGGGGGACTCTGCTGTACATAGTCATGTCACTGACTGTCCTCAGAGGAGCTCACACTCTAATCCTGTCATAGTCATAGTCTAATGTCCTCCCATATTATTATTATGTATTTATATAGCACTGACATCTTCTGCAGCACATTACAGAGTACATAGTCATGTCACTGACTGTCCTCAGAGGAGCTCACAATCTAATCCTACCATAGTCATAGTCTAATGTCCTACCATATTATTATTATTATGTATTTATATAGCACTGACATCTTCTGCAGCACATTACAGAGTACATAGTCATGTCACTGACTGTCCTCAGAGGAGCTCACACTCTAATCCTACCATAGTCATAGTCTAATGTCCTACCATATTATTATTATGTATTTATATAGCACTAACATCTTCTGCAGCACATTACAGAGTACATAGTCATGTCACTGACTGTCCTCAGGGGAGCTCACTCTATAATCCTACCATAGTCATAGTCTAATGTCCTACCATATTATTATTATTATTATGTATTTATATAGCACTGACATCTTCTGCAGCACATTACAGAGTACATAGTCATGTCACTGACTGTCCTCAGAGGAGCTCACACTCTAATCCTACCATAGTCATAGTGTAATGTCCTACCATATTATTATTATGTATTTATATAGCACTGACATCTTCTGCAGCACATTACAGAGTACATAGTCATGTCACTGACTGTCCTCAGAGGAGCTCACACTCTAATCCTACCATAGTCATAGGCTAATGTCCTACCATATTATTATTATGTATTTATATAGCACTGACATCTTCTGCAGCACATTACAGAGTACATAGTCATGTCACTGACTGTCCTCAGAGGAGCTCACACTCTAATCCTACCATAGTCATAGTCTAATGTCCTACCATATTATTATTATGTATTTATATAGCACTGACATCTTCTGCAGCACATTACAGAGTACATCGTCATGTCACTGACTGTCCTCAGAGGAGCTCACAATCTAATCCTACCATAGTCATAGTCTAATGTCCTACCATATTATTATTATGTATTTATATAGCACTAACATCTTCTGCAGCACTGTACAGAGTACATAGTCATGTCACTGACTGTCCTCAGAGGGGCTCACAATCTAATCCTACCATAGTCATAGTCTAATGTCCTACCATATTATTATTATGTATTTATATAGCACTGACATCTTCTGCAGTACATTACAGAGTATATAGTCATGTCACTGACTGTCCTCAGAGGAGCTCACACTCTAATCCTACCTTAGTCATAGTCTAATGTCCTCCCATATTATTATTATTATGTATTTATATAGCACTGACATCTTCTGCAGCACATTACAGAGTACATAGTCATGTCACTGACTGTCCTCAGAGGAGCTCTCAATCTAATCCTACCATAGTCATAGTCTAATGTCCTACCATATTATTATTATGTATTTTTATAGCACTGACATCTTCTGCAGCACATTACAGAGTACATAGTCATGTCACTGACTGTCCTCAGAGGAGCTCACACTCTAATCCCTAACATAGTCATAGTCCTAATGTCCTGCCTTATTATTATTATGTATTTATATAGCACTGACATCTCCTGCAGCACTGTACCGAGTACATGGTCATGTCACTGACTGTCCTCAGAGGAGCTCACAATCTAATCCTACCATAGTCATAGTCTCATGTCCTACCATATTATTATTATGTATTTATATAGCACTGACATCTTCTGCAGCACATTACAGAGTACATAGTCATGTCACTAACTGCCCTCAGAGGAGCTCACACTCTAATCCTATCATAGTCATAGTGTAATGTCCTACCATATTATTATTATGTATTTATATAGCACTGACATCTTCTGCAGCACATTACAGAGTACATAGTCATGTCACTGACTGTCCTCAGAGGAGCTCACAATCTAATCCTACCATAGTCATAGCCTAATGTCCTACCATATTATTATTATGTATTTATATAGCACTGACATCTTCTGCAGCACATTACAGAGTCCATAGTCAAAAAACATACAAATTCTTGGAGACCAGCTAAGCTTTTGTACTGGCTTTTGAACTCTCATTAAAGGGGAACTGAAGTAAGAGGTATACGGAGGCTGCCATATTTATTTCCTATTAAGCAATACCAGTTGCCTGGCAGCCCTGCTGATCCTCTGCCTCTAATACTATTAGCCATAGCCCCTGAACAAGCATGCAGCAGATCAGGTGTTCCAGACTTTAAAGTCAGATCTGACAAGACTAGCTGCATGCTTGTTTCTGGTGTTATTCAGATACTACTGCAGAGAAATAGACCAGCAGGGCTGCCAGGCAACTGGTATCGATTAAAAGGAAATAAATATGGCAGCCTCCGTATACCTCTTACTTCAGTTCCCCTTTAAACAAACATTCCGCAGAGACCACCTGCCAGTACTACAGATGTTGCCGCCTGCTCTACATTTCAGAAAGTATAATTTATAAATGAATATTGTAAAAAAAAAAAAAAAAAATCAGCCATTTTTATTCATGATGTTATTTTGGTTACAGTACAGTTTCACTTTAACTTATAGGAAAAAGAAACGCTAGAGGTTGCTGTGGGCGATTGCGCTTTTATCTACCGTCTTGCTGTGAGTCAGGCCTCATTTACACTCGTGTGCTTTCCAGCCGCATTTTGCGCCCCTCGCTGATCGCCGGCGATCAGCAAAGCACTGTGACACAAGAAATCCTATAGGGTTACTCACAATGCAACACTTGCGTAGTGATTGCGATTTGCACCTTTCGCAAACACATGAGAATCACAAAGCGCAATCAATCAGCAAAATTGTGGAACATCGCAATGCAAAATCGTGATCTCAAACATTAGGAGATTGTGATTGCGTTGTGCGATTCAATTTCCTAGTGTGAACGGGGCCTTTGCACTAATTGTAAATACGATGCATGTAACATTTTCCTGACAATCGTGATGCGATTCTCACTCACTGAAAAGCGAAAATTCAAGGTGCAATCATGGCAAAATCGCAATGCAAAATCATAATCACAAACGCTAGGCGATTGCGTTTTGTGTTAGTGTGGTCTTAAAGCACACCAAGGCGGTAATTCATACTAGATCTGTCATGTAACCCCCCCCCCCCTCCCCCATATGTCAGCACTCACCGTAGAGAACTCCCAGGGTCTCCAGGCCACAGAGAAGGCCGCAGTGAAATGGGCCATAGCCACAAAGGCGAGCAGGAAACACAGAGAGAGCCTGGCCATGGTGGATGCTCAGAGGAGACTCAGCTTACAACCTACAGAAAGGCTTCACCCATCTGCCTCTCCTGCTCCCTATATATATAAACAGGCAGGGATGAATGCCAGGGCTGATCAGCAGCAGGTAAACAACCACTGATAGGATGGAAGCCAAAATATAAAAATAAAGAATGCAATCACACTATACAAATGATATTATCATCCCAGCCTGCCCGGCTGCCAGTGTGACCGACCAATGACATCTCTTTCCTGCAGCTGCAGCATCCACCTGTATATACTGCGCCTATGGAGGACTAGGCTGCCCTCTGCTGGTGCAAAATGGAAATGCACATATTGCTGTATTTCAGTAAATCCGCCTCTCAACTCGCATTTTAAATAACCATTTCAGGACCAGAGCAATATTTACCACTCATTCACTTCTGACTAACTTGTAAAGATGACTATCTAAGCCAGGGGTCTCAAACTCAATTTACCTGGGGGCCGCAGGAAGCAAAGTCAGGATGAGGCTGGGCCGCATAAGGGATTTCACAAAAAAAAGTGCTCAAATGTCATTATTAACAGTTTTAATTATTTCTTATGAACATATTAACAGTTTTAATTATTTCTTATGAACATGAAGTGTCCAGAACATGAATAGAACATTGAGTGAAGATCATCAACAGTTCTTCTGAACATGACACCCCTTGCATTGATTTTTATTCAAAATCACATTCTCACTGAAGCGATCTTTTTTTCCTATTTAAATTTAACTTACAGTTCGCTTCAGTGGTCCCATACGAGTGATCCACCGCGTCCCCGCCTCTAAACGAGGGCTGCAGAGCCCCCAAATCGCCCGGGCGGCAATCCGCCGGCATTTCCTGGAAGGGGCAGAGCTTTCAGCTTCAGCTCTTCCCCTCCTGACGTCAATCGCGGCGCATCGCCGCCTCTGCCCACCCCTCGCACTCTTCCTTCACAGAGAGGGGCGGGCAGAGGCGGCGATTGACGTCAGGAGGGGCTCTGCCCCTTCCAGGAAATGTCGGCGGATTGCCCCCCGGGCGATTTGGGGGCTCTGCAGCCCTCGTTTAGAGGCGGGGACGCGGCGGATCATTCGTATTGGACCACTGAAGCGAACTGTAAGTTAAATTTAAATAGGCAAAATAGTTCACTTCAGTGAGATGGATGCGGCGGGGATGCGGATGCGGCGGATTATATGGGAGCACAGAGGCGAAGTATAAGGAAGGTTTTCCCGGCAAGGGCCAGAAAATACTGTATCGAGGGCCGCAAATGGCCCGCGGGCTGCGAGTTTGAGACCCCTGATCTAAGCCCATAGAGCAATAAAGTAAATGTAAACCCCTCAAAAAATTAAACCCAGATACTTACAGCAGCAGGACCCAGCCGAGGCAGAGGCAAGAGAGGCTCCAGCCTCAGGGCGCAGTGTAGGGGGGACACAGAGCTGGGCCGAGGCAGAGGCAAGAGAGGCTCCAGCCTCAGGGCGCAGTGTATGAGGGGCGCACAACTCACTCAGCTATCATTCCCCTATTGTGTTTGAAGCAGAAAGAAATAAGAAAAGGGAATGCATGGCAGTGACTGCAAGAGAGATAACTAGAGATTAAGAGGGGGGGGCTCTTAGTCTAAGGGGTGCACTTTGGTGTCTCAGACTTGGGTCCTGGAGGATCTTGTTCCAGCTCTGCCTTTGGAGAGGGAAGGCTGATACCCCCTTTTACATGAGAAATCGTTTCCTTTTCACAAGTAAACATAGCGCATGTCACAGACAGATGATATATGGTGCTGTCAGTGGATCAGTCGGTGACAATATCAAACATACAGAATCTCAATATGTCATTGTAACTATGTAGGTCCAATGCTACAAGGAATATGCTAGTTCTTTCAAATATATAGGGAGTTACTGTGCTTTAAAATGCAGTATTGAGGCTGCACAGCTTGAGAAATGACAGTTTGTCTGTCGCAGTACACAGCTGTATTGTTTAACATGTTTCAGTAAAGAACCCTTTTCCACTGCTGGCATTTTGCGCTGGGCGCAGATAAATTAATGGAAGCCGTTGCGACTGTTCCCATCAGTGCGATCCGCTTAGGGTGCAATTTTCTCTCGAGCGCAATCAAATTCGGCTGAATTTGACGCAGTGCTGCACGCCTGAGTCGGGTGCCCAGAGTGCCCAGCCACTGCTTCAAAAGTTAGTAAAAAAAAAAGGATAAATTTGGCTGCCAGCAGTAGCCCTGAACTATGTGTCTCCCCCCAGCGTAGCTACAAAGCGGGGGGGGGGTAATTAGCACGGCCCGGAGTTTGTGCAGGAGCAGGGTGAGCCAGTTTTTGGCTCTACCCTGCGCCAAAATGACCAATGCTGAAATGGAATTTGTCCCATGATTTGGCAATTACCCCACTCATTTTTGTTTTCCAGAACAAATCGCAAAAGCAAAACACACCACAATTGCATGACAGAGCCACAACGTTTGTGCCAAGCTAGGTAGCTGGGGGCGCAGGTCTTTGTACACCACCACTTTTCTGTCCCTTATACATGAGTGCTACTGCTTACTACTCCATCCACATTGGGGTCTACTTAAGTAAACTGTCAAAGATGCCTTTATCAGGGGCGTAACAATATCCCCCGCGGACTAAGGGGGCCCGTAGGCAGAGCATTGCAGCAGAAGCAGCATTATATTATACTACCTGTCAGCAAAGCGATTGACAGGTCCTCGTCATTCCTCTTTTGCCATGCTATACAATGTAACTCCTTGCAGCTCCGGAAGCACATCACATGACCTGCAGAGACACATCACATGACCTGCAGAGACGGGAGCCGCAAGGAGTTACACGTGACGTACAGTGTAACTCCTTGCAGCACCTGAAGCACGTCACATGACCTGCAGAGACACATCACATGACCTGCAGAGACGGGAGCCGCAAGGAGTTACACGTGACGTACAGTGTAACTCCTTGCAGCTCCGGAAGCACGTCACATGACCTGCAGAGACACATCACATGACCTGCAGAGACGGGAGCCGCAAGGAGTTACACGTGACGTACAGTGTAACTCCTTGCAGCTCCGGAAGCACATCACATGACCTGCAGAGACGGGAGCCACAAGGAGTTACACATGACGTACAGTGTAACTCCTTGCAGCTCCGGAAGCACATCACATGACCTGCAGAGACGGGAGCCGCCATTGGGGTGAAGTCCTGGGGTGGGGTTTTGCAGGAGATCGCGTATGCTGATGCGCGCACATCTCCGCCTGAATGATGGAGCTCCGCTCTGTCATCCGTCTCCCAGTGGCGATCGCCGCTCAGAGACTGTTAGAAGGCTAACCTCCATCTACTTACACTGTACAGCGCTGTGATCTATGGCAGCGCTGTACTGGGGACAACCATGTGACACGGCTGTCCCCCCTGGGGGGGACAGAGCGATCCTCTGGTGGGGGAGGGAGGGCCTGCTCCAAAAATTAAAAATTATGCAATTTATTTAAAAAATAAACATAAATAAAAAAAAATAAACATGGCGGTGGGGATCACAGCCCACCAACAGAAAGTCAGTGTTAGTGGGCAGAAAAGGGGGGGGGGGGGGAAGTCACTTGTGTGCTGAGTTGTACAGCCCTGCAGTTAGCCCTTAACCTCATTAGCGGTAACCCCGTGTGTGACACGGGGTAAGCCGCCGGAGGGTGCCGCTCAGGCCCTGCTGGGCCGATTTACTTAATTTTTTTTTTGCTGGATGCAGCTAGCACTTTGCTAGCTGCGCCAGCACCCCGATCGCCGCCGCCGCGCGCCCGATCGCCGCTATCCGGTGCGGCGCGCGCCCCCCCCCCCCCCCAGACCCCGAGCGCTGCCTGGCCAATCAGTGCCAGGCAGTGCCAAGGGGTGGATCGGGTCTCCCAATGACGTCCCGACGTCGCTGACGTCGGTGACGTCATTCCGACCCGTCGCCATGGCGACGGGGGAAGCCCTCCAGGAAATCCCGTTCTTTGAATTTTTCATACCGCCACGGGGGTTAAAGCAACAGTGGCCTAATTTGTAGAAAATAGCCTGATCACTGGGGGGGCCTAGGCAAGGTAGTAGATTTGGGGCCCTCTTGTGATCCTTTTGACAAGCTGAAGTGAAGAGAGGTCAAAGAAGGTAGCAGGTGGACCCCTTGACACCCTCTAGGCCTCAGGCATCTGCCTAGGTTGCCCGGTGGATGATCCTGTTCTGCGGCTGTCTCAGTTTTTCAGGGCCCCCGCCAGGTCCTGGTTACGCCCCTGGCCTTGATTGCACTCTGGCCAAGTTCTAAAGCTGGAAAAACCATTTGCCACACATCTTATGTAACATGAGTGTTTAGGCCTTGTGAAGGTCGCGCAGCGTGCAGCAGGATTACATGCTGGTCTCTCTTGCCCTGCTGGGTGCTATAGATTTATCTTGGCTGTCTTATATCGATGGGCAAGAGGCCCAGGCGAGTGTAACTCAATCCTGGTATCTGGACAGTCAGATGAAGGGCATAGGATGGTAAACTCGCTGTGTGAAGTATTTTTGCCTTCTAGCAAGTCTGATGTAACGTCAGAGCACTAGACTGTCTGTGTGGCAGTTACAGCTAAGCACCGAGGCAGAGGCAAGAGAGGCCCAGGGCAGTGTAACTCAATCCTGGTATCAGGGTAGTCAGATGAAGGTCATGGGATGGTAAACTCGCTGTGTGGCGTATTTCTGCCTTCTAGCAAGTCTGAGGTAACGTCGGAAGCACTAGACTGTCTGCGTGGCAGTTACAGCTAAGCACCGAGGCAGGGAAATATAACAGCAGCAGATTATTTCATGGTTCATCAGCGTCCAAGTCTTAGAGATAGTTCACACTGTGAGCGCCTGCGCTCAGTTTAACCATCGCCAGCGATTGGCAAATCGCTACAGCAGTGTCGCATTATGAGGCTGTTCTCAATGGAGGAGGCGTGCATAACTTCTCCCTATCACAGCAGAGGCAACACATTCCTCCCTAGGTCGACAAAGCTTGACAAAGAAAAGAAGATTAGATATATTACAGAGACAGTGCAACTAGAAAAGGCTGCAGTAATCCAGACCACATTAGAACAGGTATAGGAATTTATAGGCCAGAATAAGGCTGAACATTTTGTTACAGAGTCTCTTCAAATATATCTCATACAGTATTGCAGATAATACATCCAAATCACACACACAACTCCTACCCTGGGGTGCAGAAAATAAATAAGTGGCAATTGCTGGAGGTACAAGGATGTGTAAGTGAGCGAGATCTAAGGAACAAGTGACCGTGCACGCTGGAGAGAATAGGAATGAAAGTGCCCGGAGGAGTGAAGGACCGGATACTGCCGGAAATAAGAAAGCGCACAAGCAAAGGAGGAGAAGGATAGCACTGCAATTAAATAATCAGGGCGGTAAAACCGCCAAACAAGTGTAAGTGCGCGCTTACCAGTAGGGAGATGAGAGAGGAGAGTGGGCCACCAGCGTGAACACCGCCACGATTCGCTGATAAACGTCGCTTCTTCAAGGCAGCCCCAGTAGGAAGTGACAATCAGTTCCTCCCTGGCAGAGGTTTTTTTTTATTGTAATATTTAAAAAAAAATGACAGGCCACACTGCCGGGGTCGTAGGGGCCGTGCAGCTGTGATTTCCTGTGGCCCTAGTATATTGCCCAGTTTTCAGAGGCCACGCACCTTCAACTCACAAAATGCCACAGAAGTAGTTGACAGGCTTGCACAGCAGCACACCCCATCTTCTGCCGCTTCTGCTAGGAACCTTGCCGGATCATCCTCATCCTCCTCTGATATGGGGACTCCACAACATCACTGGACTACCTCAACCCGATCATAAAGGCTGGAAAACTGCAATCACCTGCACACCCACGAATGTGCGCACAAGCACGGCGACTGCTACACACCACTACACAAAGATTGATGCTGAGAGAACTAACATTTACGTCCTGCAGGTGTCAACTAGTAAAACAATAATTCGCTCACCTGACGTTATCAGTAAAGCTCTTTGCGGTGCGTTAAACGCGGCATTTCGTCTGACAGTCTAACCTTTACAGTCTAACCCTTACACTACCTTATCGCCGTGTACAAAGGCCGGATGTTTTAAAGCACTTTATTCCATAAATTTAGAAATGTAATGTGATTTCTGCCCTTTAGAGATTAAGGCCTGAAACACACCAGAGGAGTTTTTCTGAGCGTTTTGAGTTTTTAAATCTGCTGCTAATGTTATCCTATGTGTCTGTGCACACTGGAGCAATGAGGTTTTGTAAAAAACCCCATAGCATTACATTGGGAAGAGCTTTTAGAGGTTTCAAAAGCTCTTCCCAATGTAATGCTATGGGGTTTTTTACAAAACCTCATTGCTCCAGTGTGCACAGACACATAGGATAACATTAGCAGCAGATTTAAAAACTCAAAACGCTCAGAAAAACTCCTCTGGTGTGTTCCAGGCCTGAGGCCCAGTGCACACCAAAACCGCTAGCAGATCCGCAATACGCTAGCGGTTTTGGGAGCTGATTTCAGAGCGATTCTAGGTATGTTTAGAGAGGTTTTCTAAACACACCTAGCGGTTTTGCATGCGTTTTTGTGTAGCAGATTACACATATTGTTACAGTAAAAGCTGTTACTGAACAGCTACTGTAACAAAAATGCCTGGCAAACCGCTCTGAACTAGCGTTTTTCAGAGCGGTTTGCGTTTTTCCTATACTTTACATTGAGGACGAAACGCTTCCGAAAACCGCAAACGCGCAGCAGGAGGCGCGTTTGCGGCTTGACAAAAAACGCAAACCGCCGGTGTGCACCATCCCATTGCAATACATTAGACAAGCGTTTTTAGAGGCGGATGCGGCCGGCGGATCGCTCCAAAAACCGCTCGGTGTGCACTGGGCCTGACTCTGGGTCAACTCGGTACTTTTTGGTGGGACTTTTGGCATGGATCCCCCTCCGGCATGCCACAGTCCAGGTGTTAGGCCCCTTGAAACAACTTTTCCCTCACTTTTGATGCCAGAAACACTCCCTCTAGGTTTTAGAATTTGCCTGCCCATTGAAGTCTATGTCGGTTCGCCGATTCGTTAACGTTTGCGGCAAATTACCTTGTAGGTTTTTTAAGAAAATTGATTTTAAAAATGCAAAGAAAAATGGTTTTTAAACTCAGAAAAATTATGGTTAAAAAACACCTTTCTTTGAATTTCTAAAATTGACTTTCTCAAACACTACAAGGTCTTTTTGAAAAATTTAAAAAAAATTTTTTACTTATACCCACTATTCTCCTTAACATATGTATCAATTTAGGCGGCAATATCATGTATGGGGGGGCTTTGGTATTAACCGCTAAAGTCGGCACAGAATTACTCAAAAATTACACAAAAATGTACGCAAAATTAGGAATGAATACAATTACAGACAAAATGAATTATGAATTTATGAATTATTTTTTCATTACCATTTTGCAATGTAATTGTGAATTTCGATGCAAAATTACATCTGTGCAAAGTTTGTGCTCATCGCCACTGAATCTGGGCAACTAAACTCTCCACTACAGAGACAGAAAGCCAAGAAGCAATGGCATTACAGCTGCCGCTGGTGTACTGAACATGCAACCCCGGGCCACCCATGAGGCAGGGTGGCGGAAGTGGGGGGTGCTGCCTGCCTGGCCGTGGGTGGGGGTGCCGCCAAGCTGGAGGTGGTAGCAGCCAGGAAGGGTTAGCAGTGGGCACAGTCATGGGGAGGAGAGTCAGACACCCCCTCTCACCTGGGCCTCACCTGTCCGCCTTACCCCCCCCCCCCCCCATCCAGCTATCTTAGTTAAATTTGAATCAGCTAGCAGAAAGCGGGGAAGGAAGTACCTACTTCCTTAGTTGCGTTCCACCGCCTGCCGCGTCACTTCCTGAAGGACAAGCGTCTGACCCCCAGTGTCTGCTGCTACCCCTTCCTGGCTGCTACCCTCTCCAGGCTACCTATTGGGGGGGCGACAGGTTTGCCTCAGGCAGCAAAAAGTCTAAAGCCGGCCCTGTGAACACGTATTCAGAAGAAGGACATTTCCATTGTGCATTCCCCAGATCTGCACACTTCACATTTAACATTTTCCATCTGCTGGAAACTTTTATACCAAAATATTAGCATAGCTTAAAGACAACAGAAAGTTCTGAACCTCTGGCGAAAACTCACACGCATAATCTCTATTCAAGGTAAACAAACTATTAAACGCGGAGACAGATCCAAGCAAAATAAACCAGGTCTGTAGAGATGATAAGAGAACCGGGATTACTTTCCAATACTCATTACACAGAGGACAAAGTCAAGTCACCGTACATGCCGGCCAACATAATGAGGGAATAAAGCACTTCTCAGCTAATTCCATACATGGGAAGCTGGGAGCTATGTATTTTATAGAGAATTAAAGCAAACCTTAAACGAAAAAACGTATGATATCATGAATTGTATGTGTAGAGTGGATAATGAATGGAACATTAGTAGCAAAGAAAAGAGTCTCATATTTTGTATTTTCAGTTACACTGCTTTTTTTTATAACATTGCATCATTGTGTCACAGTTGCATATTGAAAACCACAGTCTGTCTTTTAAGCTATAAAACAAAGCAGAAATAATGATCCTTTGAGCTTTCCTGCAGTAAAACCTTATCTCAAGCTGTCTCTCACTGTTTCTTGGCTGTTTAACGTGAACCAGAGACGAAGCACCCTCATGTATTTTACCATATATATCAGTGGGAACATTAGAGACAACACCTACCCTGCTCTCTGTTTCATCCTTCACTGCTCAGCCTGCTTCTTATCAGCCCAGATAAAATCCCCCACTGAGCATTCAGTCTGGCTTTGTCCCGGAATCATTATAGCTGAGTCTGTCTTCTCTGATGTCTTTTCAAGCCCAAGCCTGCCCCCTTCTGGCTCTGCTATAATGACTCAGCTATAATTATTCCTGAGCAAAGCCAGACTGAATACTCAGTCAGGGATTTTATCAGGGCTGATTAGAAGCAGGCTGAGCAGTGAAGGATGAAACAGAGAGCAGGGTAGGTGTTTTCTCTAATGTCCCCACTGACATATATGGTAAAATACATGAGGGTGCTTCGTCTCTGGTTCACTTTAAGTGCCTCAGTAAAACAGCACTGTATTCAACCCACGTTAGTTGGAATAGCTCAGAGAAGCTCTTTTGCATAGCTAACAACTGAAATTGCTTAACTCTTCCTGTACTGGAAACAATATGAGACTCTCTTCTTTGCTACTAATGTTCTATTTGTTATCCATGCTACACATACAATTCATTATCTGGTGTTTATTTTTGCTTCAGGATTGGTTAAAGCCCCTGTCCCAGATAAAATGTTTTCTTAGCTGTCTGTAAAATACAGTAGCAACTTTTGTGTTTATACGTTTACAAATTCCTTGATTAAAATAATATATGTTTGTTTTTATGTTTTTACATTCTTTATTTTGTACAAAATGATGTCATTAGCAAAACATATAACCATTTATAAATAATCCCAAATTTTCCCCAGGGTATGAAAACCCACTTAGCTTTTAAATGGTGGAGAGATAAAGGCCTAGAACAAGTACAATCTTTAGTAGGAGGAGTGGGGATCTTAACGTGGGAAGATCTCCAAGCAAAATATCAAATCTCCCCTGGAGAATGGTTTCAGTACATTTGAGACAATTGAGACATTGGTTGCAGACCCTCTTTCCAGCTCAAACACAATTCCTTCTTCCTCTTACTGGTTTTGAACTCCTCTGTGCCAAAAATCCTTTTTCAAAAGGTATAATATCCGAACTATACAGGTATGCTCTACTTAATGACCCATCCCAATCTTCCGTTATAATTATGTGACAAGATGGGAATCTGATTTGAAAACTAAACTAAAGAGGAATGGGGTAAAGTATGGGCTACTGTTCCTAAACTCTCAACCTAATGATGGCTGAATCGGCATCTAAGGTCCTATTCAGGTGGTACTGGGTTCCCACCTGGTTCTCACACTTAGCCACACCAAACTCAGATAAGTGTTTCCGGGGATGTGGGGCTAAAGGAGACATGTTACACACTTTTTGGTCATGCCCCATGTTATCTAGATTCTGGGGCAGGGTCTTCAGGCTCCTATCTTCATTTTTTGGTAAAACAATCTCCAGGGATCTCTGGTCAGCTTTATTGCATCATAAAGTAGATTCTCTTACTAAAACTCAGAACATTCTAGCTCACTTTATCTTTGTAGCAGCCTCTCAGACGATTGCTAAAGCCAGGAGGACACAATTTGTGTCTTTTGAAGAAGTTAAAAATAGGGTAACAGCCTTTTTGATTCAAGAGCGGATGGCTATTCAGCTCGAAGACAAGGTCAAACAGTTTTCTAAAATATGGGATCCCTGGAGATTGTTTATTGGTTTACCCTGAACAGATAACTGTTGAAGACTGACTATAGGCCCCAATGGATGATCGGACTTTCTTATTTTTTCCTTCTTTTCTTCCTTTCTTCTTTCTTTTTCCCTGCCCCTTCTCATTTCCTTGACTTTTCTTTATTTATGGGCCAGTCTTACTTTTTTACAAATATAAACTAGGCTCTGGCCCATCAAGAGCTAATAGGCATCCTGAGATATCAGTGGTACTTAATTCTGGATTCGTCTGATGCTACAACGCAATGCAATAATATGTATGAAGCTAATGGCAAGACTACCCAACCCCCTACTGTAATTATACTTGTTCCCTTTGTTATTACCCTTCGTATCTCTCTGTTTGATGATTTGCACTAAAACTGCAATCTTGCTTGTTAAAACTTCTCTTTAATGAAAATTTTTAATACAAATATTGAAACAGAAAAAGTTTGTCCACAGTAAATAGACACAGCTGTGATAGACACATTTACAATCAATACAACAATACACTTCTAAACTGCTACAAAAATATCTCAAAAATTTCCACCCCCTTTCCCACTGACCACCTCTGGTGAGTTCATATGTCAGCATGATTCTGTTACTAAGTTATGCAAAACAGAGATTTGTCTTCATAAAACAGACAGTATTTGCGATTATTCAGATTGGAGTGAGTATATGATGTCTCCCACAATGCAACACTGCTGAATATGCAAATCATCCTTTGGTGTCCCTGTAAGTTAACCACACCTCCAGAACCGCTGGAATGCAATAATGTGTCAGCTTGTTAATTTGCACAGAGCCATAATAATCCAACATGCATACAGACTGTTTCAGATTGGTTGATCCTCATCAGTGCATGGTATGGATTAATGTGCTCTATGGGGTAGGACTTGAAACACCGAGAGGTACAGACTAACCAGCAAGCTATTACTCCCTAATAATCACCATACATAAATCTACACTATAGAACAGGGTGCTGACAACTCATACACTCTAAAAAATACACACACAAAAATAATACATACGAGTATAGAAAAGAAAAAAAAACTAAGAAAGAAAAAAGAAAAAAAGTTTTTCTTCCCCCTCCCCATATGCAATAAAGGCAGCAGGCCAATCGGGCCCAGCCAAATGGTGGAGGCTTGCCTTGTATTCACAACACAAACCAGGAGAAAAGATCTGCAAATCTCCATCCCTACAAGGCCTCATGCAGCATCTGCCTACCTGGAGGAATGCTGGGCGACATTCTTATAGATATCTTTCATCAGATTCACCTTGCAGAATGAGTCTGTCTACTTGGGAGCGCCAGGGCAGTTTCTAGGCTAAATTGCACCCAGGGCAAGAGTGTAAAAATTGCACCCCCTTCCCCCCACCCCCGTGGACTCGGGAGCCCTTACTCTTTAGGGACAGTCACACAGCCACAGGTCACAAGTAGATCTGCCCACTTACTAGTGACCAGCCGCTCATCCAGGAGGAAGCAGGGACCAGGAGAACACAGAGGGGAAGAGAGCCCGGAAAGCCGACTCCTCCATGGATACCGCGCACTGACAGCCTGCAGTACCGCTACAGGACATCAGGTGTCATCACACGGGGGGTGACAGCCTGCAGTACTGCTACAGGACATCAGGTGTCATCACGCGGTGGTGACAGCCTGCAGTACCGCTACAGGACATCAGGTGTCATCACGCGGCGGTGACAGCCTGCAGTACCGCTACAGGACACCAGGTGTCATCACACGGGGGGTGACAGCCTGCAGTACTGCTACAGGACATCAGGTATCATCACGCGGTGGTGACAGTCTGCAGTACCGCTACAGGACATCAGGTGTCATCATGCGGTGGTGACAGTCTGCAGTACCGCTACAGGACACCAGGTGTCATCACGTGGTGGTGACAGCCAGTGGTGCTCGGATACCCCTTTTTATTATTCGAGTTTGGTCGAATTCGAATAGTAAATTATTCGAATTCAGTCGAATATTCGAGTCGAATATTTTTTACTATTCGATTCGACCTCGGACTTCGAGCTCACTATTCGAGTCGGTATTCGAGCTCATTATTCGAGCTGACTATTCGAATGGGCCTTAAATAGCTTCCAACACTTGTTTTGAGGGTGAATGATGCAAGAAACATCTTTTTTTCCAAGTAACAACAGCAAGTGATTATGTGGGGATGTTCCTTTAAAAAAAAAAAGGTGGAAAGAGAAGTTGTGTCCAGAATTTTGTTCAGTACTGTATATACTTCTTCTTCTTCTTCTTCTTCTTCTTCTTTATCTTCTATATCTTCTTCTTCTTCTTCTTCTATATCTTCTTCTTCTATATCTTCTTCTATATCTTCTTCTTCTATATCTTCTTCTATATCTTCTTCTTCTTCTTCTATATTGTCTTCTTCTTCTTCTTCACCTTCTTCATCTTCTTCTTCATCATCATCTTCTTCTTCATCTTCTTCTTCTTCATCTTCATCTTCATCTTCTTCTTCTTCATCTTCTTCATCTTCATCTTCTTCATCTTCTTCATCTTCATCTTCTTCATCTTCTTCATCTTCATCTTCTTCTTCATCTTCTTCATCTTCTTCATCTTCTTCATCTTCTTCATCTTCTTCTTCTTCATCTTCTTCTTCTTCATCTTCTTCTTCTTCATCTTCTTCTTCTTCTCCTTCTTCTTCTTCTTCTTCTTCTTCTTCTTCTTCTTCTTCTTCTTCTCCTTCTTTTTCTATATCGTCTTCTTCTTCTTCACTTATTTCTCTTTTATATTTTTTTTTAAAGAAATGCAGCTATTTTTGAGCGTAACAAATAGCTGGTGGCGCACGCATGTTGGAAGCGCCATTGTATGTGCTCCCTGGCAGTGGAAACACACAGACAGCAGGAGGTAAATTCAGCAGCAGGGGGAGGAGGATGAGTGTGTGGCAGCAGGCAGTCAATGAGGCAGGCAGCGTGACATAATAGCCCTGGTACCTAGCGGTGATACCAGGGCTGTAAATAAACACAGCAGGCAGGAGGTCCCAGACAGCGGTCGTGCAGCCCACATCGTGTCCAATACACAACTGGGACAACACAGTTTTCAACCCGGGCACCTCTGAAAAATTAAACCTTTTTTTTTTTATGGTTTTTTGGTTTTGTTTGTAAAACAAATTACACAGATATATAGCTATTGTTTGACTTAATAGCTGGTGGCAGAGTGGCAGCAGAATGTAATTCTGTGTACCCTGGCAGTGGGAAACACAGACCGACAGCAGCAGCAGCAGGAGGAATGGAGGAGTAATGTGAGCAGCTATTGTTTGACGTAATAGCTGGTGGCAGAGTGGCAGCAGAATGTAATTCTGTGTACCCTGGCAGTGGGAAACACAGACAGACAGCAGCATCAGCAGGAGGAATGGAGGAGTAGTGTGAGTGTGGCAGCAGGTAGGAAGCGTGACATAATAGCCCTGGTACCTAGCGGTGATACCAGGGCTGTAAATAAACACAGCAGGCAGGAGGTCCCAGACAGCGGTCGTGCAGCCCACATCGTGTCCAATACACAACTGGGACAACACAGTTTTCAACCCGGGCACCTCTGAAAAATTAAACCTATTTTTTTTTTTTATGGTTTTGTAGTTTTGGTTTTACAACCAATTACACAGATATAGCTATTTTTTGACGTAATAGCTGGTAGCAGAGTGGCAGCAGAAGGTAAATCTGTGTACCCTGGCAGTGGGAAACACAGACCGACAGCAGCAGCAGCAGGAGGAATGGAGGAGTAATTATGTGAGCAGCTATTGTTTGACGTAATAGCTGGTGGCAGAGTGGCAGCAGAAGGTAATTCTGTGTACCCTGGCAGTGGGAAACACAGACAGACAGCAGCAGCAGGAGGAATGGAGGAGTAGTGTAAGTGTGGCAGCAGGCAGGCAGCGTGACATAATAGCCCTGGTACCTAGCGGTGATACCAGGGCTGTAAATAAACACAACAGGAGGTCCCAGACAGCGGTCGTGCAGCCCACATCGTGTCCAATACACAACTGGGACAACACAGTTTTCAACCTAGGCACCTCTGAAAAATTAAACCTATTTTTTTTTTTTATAGTTTTGTAGTTTTGGTTTTACAACCAATTACACAGATATAGCTATTTTTTGACGTAATAGCTGGTAGCAGAGTGGCAGCAGAAGGTAAATCTGTGTACCCTGGCAGTGGGAAACACAGACAGACAGCAGCAGCAGCAGGAGGAATGGAGGAGTAATTATGTGAGCAGCTATTGTTTGACGTAATAGCTGGTGGCAGAGTGGCAGCAGAAGGTAATTCTGTGTACCCTGGCAGTGGGAAACACAGACAGACAGCAGCAGCAGGAGGAATGGAGGAGTAGTGTGAGTGTGGCAGCAGGCAGGCAGCGTGACATAATAGCCCTGGTACCTAGCGGTGATACCAGGGCTGTAAATAAACACAACAGGAGGTCCCAGACAGTGGTCGTGCAGCCCACATCGTGTCCAATACACAACTGGGACAACACAGTTTTCAACCCGGGCACCTCTGAAAAATTAAACCTTTTTTTTATGGTTTTTTGGTTTTGTTTGTAAAACAAATTACACAGATATATAGCTATTGTTTGACGTAATAGCTGGTGGCAGAGTGGCAGCAGAATGTAATTCTGTGTACCCTGGCAGTGGGAAACACAGACCGACAGCAGCAGCAGCAGGAGGAATGGAGGAGTAATGTGAGCAGCTATTGTTTGACGTAATAGCTGGTGGCAGAGTGGCAGCAGAATGTAATTCTGTGTACCCTGGCAGTGGGAAACACAGACAGACAGCAGCAGCAGGAGGAATGGAGGAGTAGTGTGAGTGTGGCAGCAGGCAGGCAGCGTGACATAATAGCCCTGGTACCTAGCGGTGATACCAGGGCTGTAAATAAACACAACAGGAGGTCCCAGACAGCGGTCGTGCAGCCCACATCGTGTCCAATACACAACTGGGACAACACAGTTTTCAACCCGGGCACCTCTGAAAAATTAAACCTATTTTTTTTTTTTATGGTTTTGTAGTTTTGGTTTTACAACCAATTACACAGATATAGCTATTTTTTGACGTAATAGCTGGTAGCAGAGTGGCAGCAGAAGGTAAATCTGTGTACCCTGGCAGTGGGAAACACAGACAGACAGCAGCAGCAGCAGGAGGAATGGAGGAGTAATTATGTGAGCAGCTATTGTTTGACGTAATAGCTGGTGGCAGAGTGGCAGCAGAAGGTAATTCTGTGTACCCTGGCAGTGGGAAACACAGACAGACAGCAGAAGGGCAGTACACAGCAGCCCACTGTAGGTGTAAAATGTGTGGCTGCAGGCGACGTAATAGTCAAAGTGAACCAGGCTGGCTTAGTGAGCAGGAGCCAGGAGGTGGTAAAGGGTGGTAAGGCACATTAACGATGGTTCTAAGTTCCGGCAGCCAGTTCATGTCCCCCTCTCGCCGACAACAGGGGCCAGGAACTCGCCTTCCACCCACGCCTGGTTCATCTTGAGAAACGTCAGTCTGTCCACAGACTTGTGAGACAGACGTGAGCGTTTCTCGGTGACCACGCCACCAGCTGCACTGAAGCAGCGCTCGGACAGCACGCTGGAAGGGGGACAGGACAGCACTTCCAGGGCGTACTGCGCCAGCTCGCTCCAGATCTCCAGGCGCTTGACCCAATACTCCATGGGATCAACAGGGGCATCGCTGTCAAGCCCGCTGTAGGACCCCATGTAGTCAGCCACCATGTGGGTCAGGCGCTGGCTGTGACCGGAGGAGGATGCTGCTGCATGCACCTCCTCTCTAGTCACTGCTGCCGGAGCCTCTACAGTCCTGTAGAGCTCGTTGCTGAGAGACAGCAGGTCTGTGGGGCGCTTGCTGCTGGATGCAGGCACCTGCTGCTGCCTCTGTGCTGGCTGGACAGTGGGGGTGGAAGGCTGGAGGAAGGCTTCCTCCAAGCGCTCAACAAGGGCCTGCTGCAAGCTCCTTATTTGTTGCGCTGGGTCTCCTCCTGCAGGCGGCAGGAACTGGCTCAACTTCCCCTTGAGGCGTGGGTCCAACATCATGCTGATCCAGATGTCCTCCCTCTGCTTCATCTGGATCACCCTGGGGTCCTTGCGCAGGCACGTCAGCATGTGCGCTGCCATTGGGAAGAGGCGGGCCACGTGTGCTGGCACATCGATGGCAGTGCTGTCCTCATCCTCCTCCTCTGCCTCCTCAGCCTCATCTTCTCTCCACCCCCGCACCAACTCAGCTGCGCTGTGCTGATCCCCCTCATCAGCAGCAAGGTCAGGGACCTCCACCAAGTCCTCCTCCTCCTCCCCCTCAGAGGTGGACTGTGCAGCTGCTTGCTGCTCCTGCTGGTCCAAGGCTGCCGCTCCCTGTTCCAGCAAAGCATCGAGGGCCCTGTTCAGCAGACAAACCAGGGGCACCCACTCGCAGACCATAGCATGGTCCCTGCTCACCATGTTAGTGGCCTGCAGAAAGGGAGCCAGCACTAAGCACACCTGCTGCATGTGCCTCCAGTCATCATCGGGGACGATGGACGGGATGTTGCTGGTCTTGTCCCTTCTCTGAGCGGCGGAAACAGTGGCCAGGGCAAGGTACTGGTTGACAGCGTGCTTCTGTTCAACCAGACGCTCCAACATCGCCAGGGTGGAGTTCCAGCGAGTCGGAACGTCAAGGATCAGCCAATGGCGTGGCAGCTCCAGCTCCTTTTGCACGTCTTCCAGGCTCGCACAGGCTGCAGCCGAGCGCCGGAAGTGACGCACAACGTTCCTTGCCGTTTCCAGCAGTTTGCCCATCCCCTGGTAGGTGCGCAAGAACTTCTGCACCACCAGGTTCAGCACGTGGGCAAGACAGGGGATGTGGGTCAGGTTTCCCCTGTCTATTGCGGCAACCAGATTGGCCCCATTGTCGGCCACCACCTCTCCGACTCTGAGGCCTCTGGGGGTCAGCCAAATCCTCTCCTGCTCCTGGAGTTTGGCCAACACATGGGTTGCCGTCAGCTTGGTCTTCCCAAGGCTGACCAACTGCAGCAGCGCTTGGCAGTGGCGAGCCTTCACGCTGCTGCTGAGGCGGGGGGTTTGGCCAGGTGTGCCGGAGGATGGCAGAGGATCGGAGGAACCTGCTGCAGTTCCCCTGACCCTGCGGGGTGGCACCACCCACTGTGTTGCTGCTGCTGCTGTGCCCGCTGCTGCTCTCCCATCCTCACCCCCTTCCACCAAGCTGACCCAGTGGACAGTGAAGGACAGGTAGCGGCCTGTCCCGAAGCGGCTGCTCCAGGAGTCCATGGTGACGTGGACCCTTTCACCAACCGCGTGCTCCAGCCCTCGCTCCACATTGGCCATCACAAAGCGGTGCAGTGCAGGAATGGCCTTGCGGGCGAAGAAGTGTCTGCTGGGGAGCTGCCAGTCTGGGGCTGCACAAGCAAGCAGCGCACGCATGTCGTTCCCCTCCTGCACGAGCGTGTACGGCAGGAGTTGGGAGCACATGGCCCGTGCCAGCAAGCCGTTCAGCTGCCGCACGCGACGGCTGCTGGGAGGCAGAGCCCTAACCACCCCCTGGAAGGACTCGCTCAAAAGGCTCTGGCGTGGCCTTTTGCTGGCATGGGAATCAGCAGACACAGCAGAGGAGGCCACTGAGGACTGGCTGCCAGAACAGGCCTCAGTGTCGGCGGCAGGAGTTGCAGAGGGGGGAGGAGCAGTGCGTTTCCACACTCCTGCTGGTGCTGCTGGAGGAGCAGGAGGGCGGGTGGCTGCTGTTGCTGCTGCTGCTGCTGCTGCTGAAGGCTGTGCAGTGATGGGTGTGGTGCCACTGCCAGCACCAGATGCCTTCAGCCTCTGGAACTCCTCATGCTGGTGGAAATGTTTCGCAGCAAGGTGGTTGATGAGCGAGCTGGTGCTGAACTTTAAGGGGTCTGCACCTCTGCTCAACTTCCGCTGACAGTGGTTGCAAGTGGCGTACTTGCTGTACACTGTGGTTATGGTGAAAAATCGCCAGATTGGTGACAAAAACAACCCCCTACGGCATGGAACCGCTGCTGCCTGTCTCCCTGTGGTGGTTGGGGGGGGGGCTTGGGTGCGGCTGGTGGTGGTACTGGCAGATGCTGCTGCTGCTGCTGCTGAGCCTGAGACACCAGCAGGCTATGGGACCTGCCTACTGCTGCCAATGCTTGCAATGATGCGCCTCCTTGCAAGGCCCACAAGCGCATCCTCCTCCTCCTCAGAGCTGCTGATGACGACATCCCCTGGAGCTGGTGGCACCCAGTCTCTGTCTGTCACCATGTCATCATCATCCTCCCCCTCCTGAAACATGTCCTGCTGGGATGATGACCCCCCAAACTCCTCTCCTGATGCATGGATGGGCTGTTTGACTGTCGCCACAGTCTTGCTGTCCAATCCCTCCTCCCCCAAAGTGCCCATCAGCATCTCCTCCTCAAAATCGCCAACAACAGCAGACAATACCCTGATGGTGCCTGGGGTAAAAAGACTGCTGAGTGACAGGTCGGCGACTGACGGTGAACTGGCCTCCTCCCCAGGCCCTGCTGGGCGGCTGCTGCGAACAGGGGTGGTGGTGGTGGTGGTGAGGGTGGAGGCCTCGGATGCAGAGCTGATGGCGGGCTGCTCATCCTCCGTCATCAGTTGCACCACAGTGTCTGCATCCTTTTCCTCAATGGGACGTTTCCGACCCGGCTGGAGGAAAATCGAAGCAGGTGCTACACGCTGCTGCTGCTGTGTCTCTGCAGCGTGAGTTGCAGATGCTCCTGCTGGGCGGCGCCCAAGGCGTCCACGGCCAGTGGCTATAGGAGGAATGTTAGCCACTGACGCTGCTGCTGCTGCTGCGGAACTGTGCATGGTGGCGCGGCCGCGCCCGCGGCTTGCCACAATGCTGCTCCCTCTCCTCCTGATTCCCTTGCTGCCCTTCCCCTTGCCCAAACCGCGCTGGCTGCCACTTCCAGACATCTTCGATGTTTTGGGCGTAAACACAAACGTTTTTTAAAAGGGCGGGTGAAAAGTGGGGTACTTTAATGGAGTGGGTTGGTGGGCGAGGTGACTGAGTGAGTGTCTAGTACAGTAAGTAAGTAGTAACAGTCAGGAAGTACAACTAGCAGTTACAATAATCAGTAGTAATCACAAGGAAATAGAGTGTGTGTGCACTACAGACAGTGAGTGCACGCACGCGCAAACACGCGCAGGAGCTGGCCTATGAACAGAGAGTGAGTGAGTGTCCCTAGTACAGTAAGTAAGTAGTAACAGTCAGGAAGTACAACTAGCAGTTACAATAATCAGTAGTAATCACAAGGAAATAGAGTGTGTGTACACTACAGACAGTGAGTGCACGCACGCGCAAACACGCGCAGGAGCTAGCCTATGAACAGTGACTGAGTGAGTGTCTAGTACAGTAAGTAAGTAGTAACAGTCAGGAAGTACAACTAGCAGTTACAATAATCAGTAGTAATCACAAGGAAATAGAGTGTGTGTACACTACAGACAGTGAGTGCACGCACGCGCAAACACGCGCAGGAGCTAGCCTATGAACAGAGACTGAGTGAGTGTCCCTAGTACAGTAAGTAAGTAGTAACAGTCAGGAAGTACAACTAGAAGTTACAATAATAAGTAGTAATCACAAGGAAATAGAGTGTGTGTACACTACAGACAGTGAGTGCACGCACGCGCAAACACGCGCAGGAGCTAGCCTATGAACAGTGACTGAGTGAGTGTCCCTAGTACAGTAAGTAAGTAGTAACAGTCAGGAAGTACAACTAGCAGTTACAATAATCAGTAGTAATCACAAGGAAATAGAGTGTGTGTACACTACAGACAGTAAGTGCACGCACGCGCAAACACGCGCAGGAGCTAGCCTATGAACAGTGACTGAGTGAGTGTCTAGTACAGTAAGTAAGTAGTAACAGTCAGGAAGTACAACTAGCAGTTACAATAATCAGTAGTAATCACAAGGAAATAGAGTGTGTGTACACTACAGACAGTGAGTGCACGCACGCGCAAACACGCGCAGGAGCTAGCCTATGAACAGTGACTGAGTGAGTGTCCCTACTACAGTAAGTAAGTAGTAACAGTCAGGAAGTACAACTAGCAGTTACAATAATCAGTAGTAATCACAAGGAAATAGAGTGTGTGTACACTACAGACAGTGAGTGCACGCACGCGCAAACACGTGCAGGAGCTAGCCTATGAACAGTGACTGAGTGAGTGTGTAGTACAGTAAGTAAGTAGTAACAGTCAGGAAGTACAACTAGCAGTTACAATAATCAGTAGTAATCACAAGGAAATAGAGTGTGTGTACACTACAGACAGTGAGTGCACGCACGCGCAAACACACGCAGGAGCTAGCCTATGAACAGAGACTGAGTGAGTGTCCCTAGTACAGTAAGTAAGTAGTAACAGTCAGGAAGTACAACTAGAAGTTACAATAATAAGTAGTAATCACAAGGAAATAGAGTGTGTGTACACTACAGACAGTGAGTGCACGCACGCGCAAACACGCGCAGGAGCTAGCCTATGAACAGTGACTGAGTGAGTGTCTAGTACAGTAAGTAAGTAGTAACAGTCAGGAAGTACAACTAGCAGTTACAATAATCAGTAGTAATCACAAGGAAATAGAGTGTGTGTACACTACAGACAGTGAGTGCACGCACGCGCAAACACGCGCAGGAGCTAGCCTATGAACAGTGACTGAGTGAGTGTCCCTAGTACAGTAAGTAAGTAGTAACAGTCAGGAAGTACAACTAGCAGTTACAATAATCAGTAGTAATCACAAGGAAATAGAGTGTGTGCACACTACAGACAGTGAGTGCACGCACGCGCAAACACGCGCAGGAGCTAGCCTATGAACAGTGACTGAGTGAGTGTCCCTACTACAGTAAGTAAGTAGTAACAGTCAGGAAGTACAACTAGCAGTTACAATAATCAGTAGTAATTACAAGGAAATAGTGTGTGTGTACACAGACAGTGAGTGCACGCACACGCAGGAGCTAGCCTATGAACAGTGACAGTGAGTGTCCTAGTACAGTTACAGTATATAACTACAATACAAAATACAATCAATCAGTAGTAAAGGACAGCAGAAATACTGGTATAGATGAGAAATAAACAGAGGACAGGAGAGAACAGCTGCCCACACAGGCAGGCCCTGAGGCCTAAAGCTGTAAGCCTGCAGCAGCTGTCTCTCTCTATGTAACACAAAAGCTTTTTGCTGGCATGGGAATCAGCAGACACAGCAGAGGAGGCCACTGAGGACTGGCTGCCAGAACAGGCCTCAGTGTCGGCGGCAGGAGTTGCAGAGGGGGGAGGAGCAGTGCGTTTCCACACTCCTGCTGGTGCTGCTGGAGGAGCAGGAGGGCGGGTGGCTGCTGTTGCTGCTGCTGCTGCTGCTGAAGGCTGTGCAGTGATGGGTGTGGTGCCACTGCCAGCACCAGATGCCTTCAGCCTCTGGAACTCCTCATGCTGGTGGAAATGTTTCGCAGCAAGGTGGTTGATGAGCGAGCTGGTGCTGAACTTTAAGGGGTCTGCACCTCTGCTCAACTTCCGCTGACAGTGGTTGCAAGTGGCGTACTTGCTGTACACTGTGGTCATGGTAAAAAATCGCCAGATTGGTGACAAAAACAACCCCCTACGGCATGGAACCGCTGCTGCCTGTCTCCCTGTGGTGGTTGGGGGGGGGGCTTGGGTGCGGCTGGTGGTGGTACTGGCAGATGCTGCTGCTGCTGAGCCTGAGACACCAGCAGGCTATGGGACCTGCCTACTGCTGCCAATGCTTGCAATGATGCGCCTCCTTGCAAGGCCCACAAGCGCATCCTCCTCCTCCTCAGAGCTGCTGATGACGACATCCCCTGGAGCTGGTGGTACCCAGTCTCTGTCTGTCACCATGTCATCATCATCCTCCCCCTCCTGAAACATGTCCTGCTGGGATGATGACCCCCCAAACTCCTCTCCTGATGCATGGATGGGCTGCTTGACTGTCGCCACAGTCTTGCTGTCCAATCCCTCCTCCCCCAAAGTGCCCATCAGCATCTCCTCCTCAAAATCGCCAACAACAGCAGACAATACCCTGATGGTGCCTGGGGTAAAAAGACTGCTGAGTGACAGGTCGGCGACTGACGGTGAACTGGCCTCCTCCCCAGGCCCTGCTGGGCGGCTGCTGCGAACAGGGGTGGTGGTGGTGGTGGTGAGGGTGGAGGCCTCGGATGCAGAGCTGATGGCGGGCTGCTCATCCTCCGTCATCAGTTGCACCACAGTGTCTGCATCCTTTTCCTCAATGGGACGTTTCCGACCCGGCTGGAGGAAAATCGGAGCAGGTGCTACACGCTGCTGCTGCTGTGTCTCTGCAGCGTGAGTTGCAGATGCTCCTGCTGGGCGGCGCCCAAGGCGTCCACGGCCAGTGGCTATAGGAGGAATGTTAGCCACTGACGCTGCTGCTGCTGCTGCTGCGGAACTGTGCATGGTGGCGCGGCCGCGCCCGCGGCTTGCCACATTGCTGCTCCCTCTCCTCCTGATTCCCTTGCTGCCCTTCCCCTTGCCCAAACCGCGCTGGCTGCCACTTCCAGACATCTTCGATGTTTTGGGCGTAAACACAAAAGTTTTTTAAAAGGGCGGGTGAAAAGTGGGGTACTTTAATGGAGTGGGTTGGTGGGCGAGGTGACTGAGTGAGTGTCTAGTACAGTAAGTAAGTAGTAACAGTCAGGAAGTACAACTAGCAGTTACAATAATCAGTAGTAATCACAAGGAAATACAGTGTGTGTACACTACAGACAGTGAGTGCACGCACGCGCAAACACGCGCAGGAGCTAGCCTATGAACAGTGACTGAGTGAGTGTCCCTAGTACAGTAAGTAAGTAGTAACAGTCAGGAAGTACAACTAGCAGTTACAATAATCAGTAGTAATCACAAGGAAATACAGTGTGTGTACACTACAGACAGTGAGTGCACGCACGCGCAAACACGCGCAGGAGCTAGCCTATGAACAGTGACTGAGTGAGTGTCTAGTACAGTAAGTAAGTAGTAACAGTCAGGAAGTACAACTAGCAGTTACAATAATCAGTAGTAATCACAAGGAAATAGAGTGTGTGTACACTACAGACAGTGAGTGCACGCACGCGCAAACACGCGCAGGAGCTAGCCTATGAACAGTGACTGAGTGAGTGTCTAGTACAGTAAGTAAGTAGTAACAGTCAGGAAGTACAACTAGCAGTTACAATAATCAGTAGTAATCACAAGGAAATAGAGTGTGTGTACACTACAGACAGTGAGTGCACGCACGCGCACACACGCGCAGGAGCTAGCCTATGAACAGTGACTGAGTGAGTGTCTAGTACAGTAAGTAAGTAGTAACAGTCAGGAAGTACAACTAGCAGTTACAATAATCAGTAGTAATCACAAGGAAATAGAGTGTGTGTACACTACAGACAGTGAGTGCACGCACGCGCAAACACGCGCAGGAGCTAGCCTATGAACAGAGACTGAGTGAGTGTCCCTAGTACAGTAAGTAAGTAGTAACAGTCAGGAAGTACAACTAGCAGTTACAATAATCAGTAGTAATCACAAGGAAATAGAGTGTGTGTACACTACAGACAGTGAGTGCACGCACGCGCAAACACGCGCAGGAGCTAGCCTATGAACAGTGACTGAGTGAGTGTGTAGTACAGTAAGTAAGTAGTAACAGTCAGGAAGTACAACTAGCAGTTACAATAATCAGTAGTAATCACAAGGAAATAGAGTGTGTGTACACTACAGACAGTGAGTGCACGCACGCGCAAACACGCGCAGGAGCTAGCCTTAGCCTATGAACAGAGACTGAGTGAGTGTCCCTAGTACAGTAAGTAAGTAGTAACAGTCAGGAAGTACAACTAGAAGTTACAATAATAAGTAGTAATCACAAGGAAATAGAGTGTGTGTACACTACAGACAGTGAGTGCACGCACGCGCAAACACGCGCAGGAGCTAGCCTATGAACAGTGACTGAGTGAGTGTCTAGTACAGTAAGTAAGTAGTAACAGTCAGGAAGTACAACTAGCAGTTACAAAAATCAGTAGTAATCACAAGGAAATAGAGTGTGTGTACACTACAGACAGTGAGTGCACGCACGCGCAAACACGCGCAGGAGCTAGCCTATGAACAGTGACTGAGTGAGTGTCCCTAGTACAGTAAGTAAGTAGTAACAGTCAGGAAGTACAACTAGCAGTTACAATAATCAGTAGTAATCACAAGGAAATAGAGTGTGTGTACACTACAGACAGTGAGTGCACGCACGCGCAAACACGCGCAGGAGCTAGCCTATGAACAGTGACTGAGTGAGTGTCCCTACTACAGTAAGTAAGTAGTAACAGTCAGGAAGTACAACTAGCAGTTACAATAATCAGTAGTAATCACAAGGAAATAGAGTGTGTGTACACAGACAGTGAGTGCACGCACACGCAGGAGCTAGCCTATGAACAGTGACAGTGAGTGTCCTAGTACAGTTACAGTATATAACTACAATACAAAATACAATCAATCAGTAGTAAAGGACAGCAGAAATACTGGTATAGATGAGAAATAAACAGAGGACAGGAGAGAACAGCTGCCCACACAGGCAGGCCCTGAGGCCTAAAGCTGTAAGCCTGCAGCAGCTGTCTCTCTCTATGTAACACAAAAGCTACTAACTAAAATACAATGTCTATCTAACTAACAACAATATAGGTGTATATAGGAGGTGTATGTGAGCAAAAACGCTACGTGATTGACCACAATAAAGCTCTTGCTAAGCCAACGCACAAAGGAGCAGATCTCTCTCTGTGCAAAGTCAGGCAAGGACGGAGAAACGGAACATGGCGGCCGCTATTTATAGGGTAGGGGCTGGCCAGGGTCCCCCTCTGTGATTGGCTGCCGTCAGAGGGCCTGGGAGCCCTCTGATTGGCTCTAAGGACATCAATCTGGGCTATGACGCTATTCGAGCTCGGTATTCGAGCTCGAATAGCGCTGTTAGCTCGAATAGCGCGAATAGTGAATGGGCTATTCGAGTTCACTCGAATAGCCCATTCGAATAGCTCCAGCTATTCGGAGCTCGAATACCGAGCTCGAATAGCTGAATAAGAGCTCGAATATTCGAGCTACTCGAATATTCGAGCTCTGCTGAGCACCACTGGTGACAGCCTGCAGTACCGCTACAGCACATCAGGTGTCATCACGCGGTGGTGACAACCTGCAGTACCACTACAGGACATCAGGTGTCATCACACGGTGGTGACAGCCTGCAGTACCGCTACAGGACATCAGGTGTCATCACGCGGTGGTGACAGCCTGCAGTACCGCTGCAGGACATCAGGTGTCATCACGCGGTTGTGACAGCCTGCAGTACCGCTACAGGACATCAGGTGTCATCACGCGGTGGTGACAGTCTGCAGTACCGCTACAGGACATCAGGTGTCATCACGCTGTGGTGAAAGCCTGCGGAACCGCTACAGGACATCAGGTGTCATCACGTGGTGGTGACAGCCTGCAGTACCACTACAGGACATCAGGTGTCATCACGCGGTGGTGACAGTCTGCAGTACCGCTACAGGACACCAGGTGTCATCACGCGGTGGTGACAGCCTGCAGTACCGCTACAGGACATCAGGTGTCATCACGCGGCGGTGACAGCCTGCAGTACCACTACAGGACAACAGGTGTCATCACACGGCGGTGACAGCCTGCAGTACCGCTACAGGACATCAGGTGTCATCACATGGTGGTGCAGTACCGCTACAGGACATCAGGTGTCATCACGCAGGGGGTGACAGCCTGCAGTACTGCTACAGGACACCAGGTGTCATCACGCGGCGGTGACAGCCTGCAGTACCACTACAGGACAACAGGTGTCATCACACGGCGGTGACAGCCTGCAGTACCGCTACAGGCCATCAGGTGTCATCACATGGTGGTGCAGTACCGCTACAGGACATCAGGTGTCATCACGCAGGGGGTGACAGCCTGCAGTACTGCTACAGGACACCAGGTGTCATCACGCGGTGGTGACAGCCTGCAGTACTGCTACAGGACACCAGGTGTCATCACGTGGTGGTGAAAGCCTGCAGAACCGCTACAGGACATCAGGTGTCATCACGTGGTGGTGACAGCCTGCAGTACCACTACAGGACATCAGGGGTCATCACGCGGTGGTGACAGCCCGCAGTACCGCTACAGGACATCAGGTGTCATCATGCGTTGGTGACAGCCCACAGTACCGCTACAGGACATCAGGTGTCATCACGTGGTGGTGACAGCCTGCAGTACCGCTACAGGACACCAGGTGTCATCACGCGGTGGTGACAGCCTGCAGTACCGCTACAGGACATCAGGTGTCATCACTCAGTGGTGACAGCCTGCAGTACCGCTACAGGACATCAGGTGTCATCACGTGGTGGTGACAGCCTGCAGTACCGCTACAGGACATCAGGTGTCATCACGCGGTGGTGACAGTCTGCAGTACCACTACAGCACATCAGGTGTCATCACGCGGTGGTGACAGTCTGCAGTACCGCTACAGGACATCAGGTGTCATCACGCGGTGGTGACAGTCTGCAGTACCGCTACAGGACACCAGGTGTCATCACGTGGTGGTGACAGCCTGCAGTACCGCTACAGGACATCAGGTGTCATCACGTGGTGGTGACAGTCTGCAGTACCGCTACAGCACATCAGGTGTCATCACGCGGTGGTGACAGCCTGCAGTACCACTATAGGACATCAGGTGTCATCACACGGTGGTGACAGCCTGCAGTACCACTACAGGACATCAGGTGTCATCACGCGGTGGTGACAGCCTGCAGTACCGCTGCAGGACATCAGGTGTCATCACGCGGTGGTGACAGCCTGCAGTACCGCTACAGGACATCAGGTGTCATCACGCGGTGGTGACAGTCTGCAGTACCGCTACAGGACATCAGGTGTCATCACGCTGTGGTGAAAGCCTGCGGAACCGCTACAGGACATCAGGTGTCATCACGTGGTGGTGACAGCCTGCAGTACCACTACAGGACATCAGGTGTCATCACGCGGTGGTGACAGTCTGCAGTACCACTACAGGACACCAGGTGTCATCACGCGGTGGTGACAGCCTGCAGTACCGCTACAGGACATCAGGTGTCATCACACAGTGGTGACAGCCTGCAGTACTGCTACAGGACACCAGGTGTCATCACGCGTTGGTGACAGCCTGCAGTACCGCTACAGGACATCAGGTGTCATCACATGGTGGTGCAGTACCGCTACAGGACAGCAGGTGTCATCACGCAGGGGGTGACAGCCTGCAGTACTGCTACAGGACACCAGGTGTCATCACGCGGTGGTGACAGCCTGCAGTACTGCTACAGGACACCAGGTGTCATCACGTGGTGGTGAAAGCCTGCAGAACCGCTACAGGACATCAGGTGTCATCACGTGGTGGTGACAGCCTGCAGTACCACTACAGGACATCAGGGGTCATCACGCGGTGGTGACAGCCCGCAGTACCGCTACAGGACATCAGGTGTCATCATGCGTTGGTGACAGCCTGCAGTACCGCTACAGGACATCAGGTGTCATCACGTGGTGGTGACAGCCTGCAGTACCGCTACAGGACACCAGGTGTCATCAAGCGGTGGTGACAGCCTGCAGTACCGCTACAGGACATCAGGTGTCATCACGCAGTGGTGACAGCCTGCAGTACCGCTACAGGACATCAGGTGTCACCATGCGGTGGTGACAGCCTGCAGTACCGCTACAGGACATCAGGTGTCATCATACTGTGGTGACAGCCTGCAGTACCGCTACAGGACACCAGGTGTCATCACGCGGTGGTGACAGCCTGCAGTACCGCTACAGGACATCAGGTGTCATCATGCGGTGGTGACAGCCTGCAGTACCGCTACAGGACATCAGGTGTCATCATGCGGTGGTGACAGCCTGCAGTACTGATACAGGACACCAGGTGTCATCACGCGGTGGTGACAGCCTGCAATACCGCTACAGGACATCAGGTGTCATCACGCGGTGGTGACAGCCTGCAGTACCGCTACAGGACATCAGGTGTCATCACGCGGTGGTGACAGCCTGCAGTACCGCTACAGGACACCAGGTGTCATCACGCGGAGGTGACAGCCTGCAGTACCGCTACAGGACATCAGGTGTCATCACGCGGTGGTGACAGCCTGCAGTACCGCTACAGGACATCAGGTGTCATCACGCGGTGGTGACAGCCTGCAGTACCGCTGCAGGACATCAGGTGTCATCATGCGGTGGTGACAGCCCGCAGTACCGCTACAGGACATCAGGTGTCATCACGCGGTGGTGACAGCCTGCAGTACCGCTACAGGACATCAGGTGTCATCACGCCATGGTGACAGCCTGCAGTACTGCTACAGGACATCAGGTGTCATCACGCAGTGGTAACAGCCTGCAGTACCACTACAGGACACCAGGTGTCATCACACGGCGGTGACAGCCTGCAGTACCGCTACAGGACACCAAGTGTCATCACGCGGTGGTGACAGCCTGCAGTACCGCTACAGGACATCAGGTGTCATCACGCGGTGGTGACGTGATGATGACTTGATGTCTGACGCAGGCAGCCCAGGAGGAGTCAGGGAAGGTGATCGCGCTGGTAATCTTTGTTCTTCCATTTGGCTGCACCACACATCACCAGCTCTCTAGCGGTTATGTCCTTCTGCCTGCGCCCCCCCTTCTTCTACTTGCCGGTCTGCGCCCGCACTGCCCAAGAAACAGCCCTAGGGAGCGCCAATCTAATTCCTGATCACTAGGGGCGCACATTCGGATTTCGCAGAACTGAAATCTCCGCATTTCCGATCTGAACTTAGAAATTAGAAAACGGAAATTGGATTTCTGCACAAAATACCGCATCACCGAAATTCTGTAATTTTACCCCAATCACAGAACTCAGAAGCATTGAGAATGCAGAGACAACTCAGAAGTATTTGGCCAATCAGAGAATGCAAAAAATGACTAAAAAAACACCCCTTCTCGGAAATCGAAAATCCAAACTCGGAAATCTGATTTATTAGGCGTTACCATAACGCAGTAATTTTAGCCCAATCAGAGAACTTGGAAGCATTGGACCAATCAAAACCCAAAAAAGCACAACTCAGAAATCAGGAACCAATTGGAAATCCGCAGAATCAGTAATTGGCATTGGCGGAAATAGGAATTTCTGCAGAATCGGAAATCTGCATTTATGACCATCCCTACTGGTCACTATGGTAACCCCAGTACAGGGTAAATCACCACTAGAGATGTAGTCAGAGGCAGGAAAGCTGGTCCACCAGCTCCAGGTATAGAGCACTGCTGGGTGACCATGCACAGCTCAGGACAAGAAGGGCATTCATAGCACTGCGCGTTCATCATCAGTTCTGGCTTGTGTTTGTGTGAGCCCATTCAGCTCCATGCTAGTGCGCGGGCACAACAAGGCCTTATCAACGGGCTTGCCAGGGTCCTCAACGATCCTCATGTCCCCCGGAGCGGGTTATTCTCCCTTCCGTCATCTAACCAGACGAACACCACTGTGCCTGCGCAGGAAGCTCCCGGCGACGCGAGCGGGAGGGAGAACAAGGCCGTGCTGCCATAGTGGCGTTCGTCTAGTTAGACGAAGAAAGGAAAAGTGACTGGCTCTGGCCTCCGGGGACATGAGGATCCTTGAGGACATCTGCAGGGGGCAGGTAGAAGCCCCAGGTAAGTGAAACTTTTTTTTAAAGGTTAAAGAACCCCTTTAATTAAAAATATAAGTTGGCGCCAATAGAAATTTGGGCGCCAGGCACCCCGGTATTTATTTTTTTGATGTTTTTTTGTGCAGCTGGGGGGGGGGGGGGGGGAGGGATGGGGTGTTAGGTTTAGGTGTAAGGTTAGGAACCCCCTGGGGGGTGGAGGGGTCTTAGGGTTAGGCACCACCAGGAGGGGTTAGGCTTAGGCATCAGGGGGAGGAATCTGTGTGAGAGTAGGGTTAGGTTTACTTATAGTAAAATGTCGGCAGCAATTACAATATTTACTAACAAAAATGAACACTTTAGATAGTAGAGTATCAGTAAGGTTATGGATAATCTACATCTGCATTGTTCCTGCACCCGATTTTCCATGGCGCCCAAATTTACGTACGCGTGAAGAAGAGCTGTTTGTCCAGCATTATGCTGAGCGCCCGGTCACTCTACGGGAATGCTCAGATCTGTGTATTCTGTGACATTCTATTACCGGTCACATTCCACCAAGTCAACTGTCCTCCTCTCTGGAGCCATTCCAATCATGAACACTAGGTGGCGTTCGTGAGCTTTGAAGTGGTTTACATGCCAAGTGCACACAGAATCTCAAACGGAAATTCAGGAAAAATGCACTATGCAGGGCCGGCGCTACCATAGAGGGAAAAGGGGCAATTGCCCCAGGGCCCCAGAACCTGTAGGGGCCCCCATGGTGTCCCCCCCCCCCATCTTATCTGTTGCTCCCTGGGGCCTCTGCATAGTCTTTGGCAGAGCAGCATCTCACCTGTACTGGTGGACATGTGAGACACTGAGTGACCAGACGTCCCGGATTGCCCGGGACACGTCCCGGATTCGGGGTCCGCTGTCCCAGGCTTAATGAGGTCCCGGGAAACGTCCCGCTTTCAGCAGCAGGACGTCCCGGCCTCGGGACTCTGGCCACTCTATCTCATGAACTGGCAGCGGCGTCTATAGACGCTGTGCCAGTTCATTGCCCGCAGCCCCGCTCCAGCCTCCTCTTCCGGTGTCTGTTCCGACACCGGCAGGCGAGCAGGGCTACGGCAAGATGGCTGCCGAAGCCCTGTACTGGAGACTATTTGTGTCTCCAGTACAGGGCTTCGGGCGCCATCTTGCCGTAGCCCTGTCAGCACGGGAGACCAGAGCAGGAGGAACAGGGCGGTCCCGGCACGGAGCAGCGCGCCAGAGGAGACTTCTGCCAGGTGAGTAAATGCTTGTTTTCCAGATGAACTTTGCCCGCATTGTGTTTCTTGTCTGGTGAAAGGTTTGCCCACATTACGTTTCTTGTCTGGTGAAATGTTTGCCCGCAGTGCGTTTTTTTTCTGGTGAAATGTTTGCCCACAGTGCGTTTCTTGTCTGGTGAAATGTTTGCCCGCAGTGCGTTTCTTGTCTGGTGAAATGTTTGCCTGCATTACGTTTCTTTTCTGGTGAAATGTTTGCCCGCAGTGCGTTTCTTTTCTGGTGAAATGTTTGCCCGCAGTGCGTTTCTTTTCTGGTGAAATGTTTGCCCGCATTGCGTTTCTTTTCTGGTGAAATGTTTACCCGCATTGCGTTTCTTTTCTGGTGAAATGTTTGCCTGCATTGCGTTTCTTGTCTGGTGAAATGTTTACCCGCATTGCGTTTCTTTTCTGGTGACATGTTTGCCCGCATTGCGTTTCTTTTCTGGTGAAATGTTTGCTCGCATTGCGTTTCTTGTCTGGTGAAATGTTTGCCCGCATTGCGTTTATTTTGTACTGACATGTTGCCCGCATTGCGTTTATTTTGTACTGACATGTTGCCCGCATTGCGTTTATTTTGTACTGACATGTTGCCCGCATTGCGTTTATTTTGTACTGACATGTTGCCCGCATTGCGTTTATATTGTACTGACATGTTAGCCCGCATTTCGTTTATTGTCTGGTGACATGTTTGCCCGCATTGCGTTTATTGTCTGGTGAAATGTTTGTCCGCATTGCGTTTATTGTCTGGTGAAATGTTTGCCCACATTGCGTTTATTGTCTAGTGAAATGTTTGCCCGCATTGCGTTTCTTTTCTGGTGACATGTTTGCCCGCATTGCGTTTCTTTTCTGGTGAAATGTTTGCTCGCATTGCGTTTCTTGTCTGGTGAAATGTTTGCCCGCATTGCGTTTATTTTGTACTGACATGTTGCCCGCATTGCGTTTATTTTGTACTGACATGTTGCCCGCATTGCGTTTATTTTGTACTGACATGTTGCCCGCATTGCGTTTATATTGTACTGACATGTTAGCCCGCATTTCGTTTATTGTCTGGTGACATGTTTGCCCGCATTGCGTTTATTGTCTGGTGAAATGTTTGTCCGCATTGCGTTTATTGTCTGGTGAAATGTTTGCCCACATTGCGTTTATTGTCTAGTGAAATGTTTGCCCGCATTGCGTTAATTTTGTACTGACATGTTGCCCGCATTGCGTTTATTTTGTACTGACATGTTTCCCCGCATTGCGTTTATTTTGTACTAACATGTTTGCCCGCATTGTGTTTATTTTGTACTGACATGTTTGCCCGCATTGCATTTATTTTATACTGACATGTTTGCCCGCATTGCATTTATTTTATACTGACATGTTGCCCGCATTGCGGTTATTTTGTGCTGACATGTTGCCTATTGCGTTTATTTTCTGGTGTCCGGGGTAACTGTTACTGCATGGTCATAGATGGCTATGTTTGCTGCTTTGTGGTTACGGTATACTATTAGCATCACACAGTTTCTGCACACCCATGATGCAAAGTCTCGTTTGTCCACATCATGGCGTAAACACTGCTTTCTTATGCCTCGCTGTTACATCATTACGTTAGCTCCGCCCACACAATGTCATGGCCACGCCCATTTTTCGCGCCTTCCCCCCTCCCCCGGTCTTCGCCACTGCACGCTCCTCAGTCCTCCCCACTTTTCGCCCCCCTCCCCGTCCCAGGTTGGACCCACAAAAATCTGGTCACTCTACACTACACTGCCATAGACTCTGCAGTGGCAACAGGGTGCTCAGATAAGTTGGGCGGGTCAGCAGCCAGCTCAGGGACCCAGGAGGGAAATATGACTGGAACAAAGGGCCCCTAATGCCGCTTGTTGGTCATGGGTGTCTGTTGGGGGGCCCCTGGGCTAATTTTGCCCTGGGGCCCCACTGTTACTAGAACCGGCCCTGGCACTATGTTTACCTTTACAGAAGAAAATAAATGGGAAAAGGGTTGCAGCAATTCACATTATATTAAAGAGGCCCTGTAGTGACATATAGCAGAATGCAGTAAAGAGGCCCTGTAGTGACATATAGCAGAATGCAGTAAAGAGGCCCCGTAGTGACATATAGCAGAATGCAGTAAAGAGGCCCTGTAGTGACATATAGCAGAATGCAGTAAAGAGGCCCTGTAGTGACATATAGCAGAATGCAGTAAAGAGGCCCTGTAGTGACATATAGTAGAATGCAGTAAAGAGGCCCTGTAGTGACATATAGCAGAATGCAGTAAAGAGGCCCTGTAGTGACATATAGTAGAATGCAGTAAAGAGGCCCTGTAGTGACATATAGCAGAATGCAGTAAAGAGGCCCCGTAGTGACATATAGCAGAATGCAGTAAAGAGGCCCTGTAGTGACATATAGCAGAATGCAGTAAAGAGGCCCTGTAGTGACATATAGCAGAATGCAGTAAAGAGGCCCTGTAGTGACATATAGTAGAATGCAGTAAAGAGGCCCTGTAGTGACATATAGCAGAATGCAGTAAAGAGGCCCTGTAGTGACATATAGCAGAATGCAGTAAAGAGGCCCTGTAGTGACATATAGCAGAATGCAGTAAAGAGGCCCTGTAGTGACATATAGTAGAATGCAGTAAAGAGGCCCTGTAGTGGCATATAGTAGAATGCAGTAAAGAGGTCCTGTAGTGGCATATAGCAGAATGCAGTAAAGAGGCCCTGTAGTGATATATAGCAGAATGCAGTAAAGAGGCCCTGTAGTGATATATAGCAGAATGCAGTAAAGAGGCCCTGTAGTGACATATAGTAGAATGCAGTAAAGAGGCCCTGTAGTGACATGTAGCAGAATGCAGTAAAGAGGCCCTGTAGTGACATATAGCAGAATGCAGAAAAGAGGCCCTGTAGTGATATATAGCAGAATGCAGTAAAGAGGCCCTGTAGTGGCATATAGCAGAATGCAGTAAAGAGGCCCTGTAGTGACATATAGCAGAATGCAGTAAAGAGGCCCTGTAGTGACATGTAGCAGAGTGCAGTAAAGAGGCCCTGTAATGACATATAGTAGAATGCAGTAAAGAGGCCCTGTAGTGACATATAGTATAATGCAGTAAAGAGGCCCTGTAATGACATATAGTAGAATGCAGTAAAGAGGCCCTGTAGTGACATATAGCATAATGCAGTAAAGAGGCCCTGTAGTGGCATATAGCAGAATGCAGTAAAGAGGCCCTGTAGTGACATATAGCAGAATGCAGTAAAGAGGCCCTGTAGTGACATATAGCAGAATGCAGTAAAGAGGCCCTGTAGTGACATATAGCAGAATGCAGAAAAGAGGCCCTGTAGTGATATATAGCAGAATGCAGTAAAGAGGCCCTGTAGTGGCATATAGCAGAATGCAGTAAAGAGGCCCTGTAGTGACATATAGCAGAATGCAGTAAAGAGGCCCTGTAGTGACATATAGCAGAATGCAGTAAAGAGGCCCTGTAGTGACATATAGCAGAATGCAGTAAAGAGGCCCTGTAGTGACATATAGCAGAATGCAGTAAAGAGGCCCTGTAGTGACATATAGCAGAATGCAGAAAAGAGGCCCTGTAGTGATATATAGCAGAATGCAGTAAAGAGGCCCTGTAGTGGCATATAGCAGAATGCAGTAAAGAGGCCCTGTAGTGACATATAGCAGAATGCAGTAAAGAGGCCCTGTAGTGACATGTAGCAGAGTGCAGTAAAGAGGCCCTGTAATGACATATAGTAGAATGCAGTAAAGAGGCCCTGTAGTGACATATAGTATAATGCAGTAAAGAGGCCCTGTAATGACATATAGTAGAATGCAGTAAAGAGGCCCTGTAGTGACATATAGCATAATGCAGTAAAGAGGCCCTGTAGTGGCATATAGCAGAATGCAGTAAAGAGGCCCTGTAGTGACATATAGTAGAATGCAGTAAAGAGGCCCAGTAGTGACATATAGCAGAATGCAGTAAAGAGGCCCTGTAGTGACATATAGCAGAATGCAGTAAAGAGGCCCTGTAGTGACATATAGCAGAATGCAGTAAAGAGGCCCTGTAGTGACATATAGCAGAATGCAGTAAAGAGGCCCTGTAGTGACATATAGCAGAATGCAGTAAAGAGGCCCTGTAGTGACATATAGCAGAATGCAGTAAAGAGGCCCTGTAATGACATATAGTAGAATGCAGTAAAGAGGCCCCGTAGTGACATATAGCAGAATGCAGTAAAGAGGCCCTGTAGTGACATATAGCAGAATGCAGTAAAGAGGCCCTGTAGTGACAATAGTAGAATGCAGTAAAGAGGCCCTGTAGTGGCATATAGTAGAATGCAGTAAAGAGGCCCTGTAGTGACATATAGCAGAATGCAGTAAAGAGGTCCTGTAGTGACACAAAGTATAATGCAGTAAAGAGGCCCGTAGTGACATATAGCAGAATGCAGTAAAGAGGCCCTGTAGTCACATATAGTAGAATGCAGTAAAGAGGCCCTGTAGTGACATATAGCAGAATGCAGTAAAGAGGCCCTGTAGTGACATATAGCAGAATGCAGTAAAGAGGCCCTGTAGTGACAATAGTAGAATGCAGTAAAGAGGCCCTGTAGTGGCATATAGTAGAATGCAGTAAAGAGGCCCTGTAGTGGCATATAGTAGAATGCAGTAAAGAGGTCCTGTAGTGACATGTAGCAGAATGCAGTAACAAGGCCCTGTAGGGACATATAGCAGAGTGCAGTAAAGAGGCCCTGTAATGACATATAGTAGAATGCAGTAAAGAGGCCCTGTAGTGACATATAGTATAATGCAGTAAAGAGGCCCTGTAGTGACATATAGCAGAATGCAGTAAAGAGGCCCTGTAGTGACATATAGCAGAATGCAGTAAAGAGGCCCTGTAGTGACATATAGCAGAATGCAGTAAAGAGGCCCTGTAGTGACATATAGCAGAATGCAGTAAAGAGGCCCTGTAGTGACATATAGCAGAATGCAGTAAAGAGGCCCTGTAATGACATATAGTAGAATGCAGTAAAGAGGCCCTGTAGTGACATATAGCAGAATGCAGTAAAGAGGCCCTGTAGTGACATATAGCAGAATGCAGTAAAGAGGCCCTGTAGTGACAATAGTAGAATGCAGTAAAGAGGCCCTGTAGTGGCATATAGTAGAATGCAGTAAAGAGGCCCTGTAGTGACATATAGCAGAATGCAGTAAAGAGGTCCTGTAGTGACACAAAGTATAATGCAGTAAAGAGGCCCGTAGTGACATATAGCAGAATGCAGTAAAGAGGCCCTGTAGTCACATATAGTAGAATGCAGTAAAGAGGCCCTGTAGTGACATATAGCAGAATGCAGTAAAGAGGCCCTGTAGTGACATATAGCAGAATGCAGTAAAGAGGCCCTGTAGTGACAATAGTAGAATGCAGTAAAGAGGCCCTGTAGTGGCATATAGTAGAATGCAGTAAAGAGGCCCTGTAGTGGCATATAGTAGAATGCAGTAAAGAGGTCCTGTAGTGACATGTAGCAGAATGCAGTAACAAGGCCCTGTAGGGACATATAGCAGAGTGCAGTAAAGAGGCCCTGTAATGACATATAGTAGAATGCAGTAAAGAGGCCCTGTAGTGACATATAGTATAATGCAGTAAAGAGGCCCTGTAGTGACATATAGCAGAATGCAGTAAAGAGGCCCTGTAGTGACATATAGCAGAATGCAGTAAAGAGGCCCTGTAGTGACATATAGCAGAATGCAGTAAAGAGGCCCTGTAGTGACATATAGCAGAATGCAGTAAAGAGGCCCTGTAGTGACATATAGCAGAATGCAGTAAAGAGGCCCTGTAATGACATATAGTAGAATGCAGTAAAGAGGCCCTGTAGTGACATATAGCAGAATGCAGTAAAGAGGCCCTGTAGTGACATATAGCAGAATGCAGTAAAGAGGCCCTGTAGTGACAATAGTAGAATGCAGTAAAGAGGCCCTGTAGTGGCATATAGTAGAATGCAGTAAAGAGGCCCTGTAGTGACATATAGCAGAATGCAGTAAAGAGGTCCTGTAGTGACACAAAGTATAATGCAGTAAAGAGGCCCGTAGTGACATATAGCAGAATGCAGTAAAGAGGCCCTGTAGTCACATATAGTAGAATGCAGTAAAGAGGCCCTGTAGTGACATATAGCAGAATGCAGTAAAGAGGAACTGTAGTGACATATAGCAGAATGCAGTAAAGAGGCCCTGTAGTGACAATAGTAGAATGCAGTAAAGAGGCCCTGTAGTGGCATATAGTAGAATGCAGTAAAGAGGCCCTGTAGTGACATATATCAGAATGCAGTAAAGAGGTGCTGTAGTGACACAAAGTATAATGCAGTAAAGAGGCCCGTAGTGACATATAGCAGAATGCAGTAAAGAGGCCCTGTAGTCACATATAGTAGAATGCAGTAAAGAGGCCCTGTAGTGACATATAGCAGAATGCAGTAAAGAGGCCCTGTAGTGACATATAGCAGAATGCAGAAAAGAGGCCCTTTAGTGACATATAGCAGAATGCAGTAAAGAGGCCCTGTAGTGACATATAGCAGAATGCAGAAAAGAGGCCCTGTAGTTACATATAGCAGAATGCAGAAAAGAGGCCCTGTAGTGACATATAGCAGAATGCAGTAAAGAGGCCCTGTAGTGACATATAGCAGAATGCAGAAAAGAGGCCCTTTAGTGACATATAGCAGAATGCAGAAAAGAGGCCCTTTAGTGACATATAGCAGAATGCAGTAAGGAGGCCCTGTAGTGACATATAGCAGAATGCAGAAAAAAGGCCGTGTAGTGACATATAGCAGAATGCAGAAAAGAGGCCCTGTAGTGACATATAGCAGAATGCAGTAAAGAGGCCCTATAGTGACATATAGCAGAATGCAGTAAAGAGGCCCTGTAGTGACATATAGCAGAATGCAGTAAAGAGGCCCTGTAGTGACATATAGCAGAATGCAGTAAAGAGGCCCTGTAGTGACATATAGCAGAGTGCAGTAAAGAGGCCTTGTAGTGACATATAGCAGAATGCAGTAAAGAGGCCCTGTAGTGACATATAGCAGAATGCAGTAAAGAGGCCCTGTAGTGACATATAGCAGAATGCAGTAAAGAGGCCCTGCAGTGACATATAGCAGAATGCAGTAAGGAGGCCCTGCAGTGACATATAGCAGGATGCAGTAAAGAGGCCCTGCAGTGACATATAGCAGAATGCAGTAAGGAGGCCCTGCAGTGACATATAGCAGAATGCAGTAAAGAGGCCCTGTAGTGACATATAGCAGAATGCAGTAAAGAGGTCCTGTAGTGACATATAGTAGAATGCAGTAAAGAGGCCCTGTAGTGACATATAGCAGGATGCAGTAAAGAGGCCCTGCAGTGACATATAGCAGAATGCAGTAAGGAGGCCCTGCAGTGACATATAGCAGAATGCAGTACATTATTCAGGACACCCACTTTTATGGTAATTTTCGTGGTTTCAGCATCAGAAACACTTCATATATATATATATACACTGCTGTATATTGGTATGTAGGCCCGCCCTCCCAGTGATGCTTAGCCTAGGCTGTTTAGCTATGCGGAATTCACCACCCCAGAGCATTCTGGGAGACCAGGCATTATTTTTGCTGACTTCGGCATTCTCAGAAAGAAACATTCCGTACAGATCACCTGGCAGGACTAGAGATGTCACCTCCAGTGATACATTTCAGAATGTAAATCAGGGAGAGGAAAGATGTTACAATAGGCAAACACTGACTAAATCATTTATAATTGCAAATTATGAAAAAAAGAAAACAAGCGACCTTATTAGTTGTACAGGAAGTAGCGCCAGACACTAGAGCGAGGAACGTTTGCAGTGGAACGCAGGAATGTATGAGTTCCTGCCCGCTGCCCGCCACCTGCACAGACACTGATTGATGCCGGAGGGGAGAGCCTGAGGTGGGGATGTGTGGCCATGGCATTCCCCTTATGCTGCGACCCCTCCAGCCCCACAAAACGGCCCTGAGCGGGACCCCCACTCCCCCCCTCCGCGCGGATGCAGGAGCTGCAGCCCCTATTGTTACGCCCATGACCTGAAACAAGCATTCAGCTAATCTTCACTCAGAAACACCTGATCTGCTGCATGCTTGTTCAGGGGCTGTGGCTAAAAGTATCAGAGACAGAAGATCAGCAGGATAGCCAGGCAACTGGTATTAGGAAATAAATATGACAGCCTCCATATCCCTCTTACTACAGTGGTCCTTTAAAGTCGTTTTAAGTTCTGAGTAATTTCTTCGAGGTCCCCCCAATGTCTCTGCTCTTACTTGGTCCAAACTTTCAGGCCTCTCACACTGATGATTAGTGCAGCTGAATTTAGTACAGTGGTGTCAGACTTGCTGTCACAATACTGCAGCTGATGATGGGAAATGAGCATCTAGGGAGAAGTGGTTGGTTACTAATGAACCAGAGCAAAGCAACACGCTCAAAGACTAAAGTTCTGAATAGGAAAGAGCTTCAATTCCATCTTTCCATTCAAATTTCCATTGACTTGGATTAGAGCCATTAAAGCCCAGTGGCTATTAGATAATTAATAATTCCTATATTTGTATAGCACTTTTCTCCTGGCAGACACAAAGCACCAGAGCTGCAGCCACTAGGGGTGCTCTATAGGCAGTAGCAGTGTTAGGCCAGAGCTGCAGCCACTAGGGGTGCTCTATAGGCAGTAGCAGTGTTAGGCCAGAGCTGCAGCCACTAGGGAGAGCTCTATAGGCAGTAGCAGCGTTAGGCCAGAGCTGCAGCCACTAGAGGGCTCTCTATAGGCAGTAGCAGTGTTAGGCCAGAGCTGCAGCCATTAGGGGGTGCTCTATAGGCAGTAGCAGTGTTAGGCCAGAGCTGCAGCCACTAGGGGGAGCTCTATAGGCAGTAGCAGTGTTAGGCCAGAGCTGCAGCCACTAGGGGGAGCTCTATAGGCAGTAGCAGTGTTAGGCCAGAGCTGCAGCCACTAGGGGGCACTCTATAGGCAGTAGCAGCGTTAGGCCAGGGCTGCAGCCACTAGGGGGAGCTCTATAGGCAGTAGCAGTGTAAGGCCAGGGCTGAAGCCACTAGGGGAGCTCTATAGGCAGTAGCAGTGTTAGGCCAGAGCTGCAGCCACTAGGGGGTGCTCTATAGACAGCAGCAGTGTTAGGCCAGAGCTGCAGCCACTAGGGGGAGCTCTATAGGCAGTAGCAGTGTTAGGCCAGAGCTGCAGCCACTAGGGGGTGGTCTATAGGCAGTAGCAGTGTTAGGCCGGAGCTGCAGCCACTAGGGGGAGCTCTATAGGCAGTAGCAGTGTTAGGCCAGAGCTGCAGCCACTAGGGAGTGCTCTATAGGCAGTAGCAGTGTAAGGCCAGGGCTGAAGCCACTAGGGGAGCTCTATAGGCAGTAGCAGTGTTAAGCCAGAGCTGCAGCCACTAGGGGGCGCTGTATAGGCAGTAGCAGTGTTAGGCCAGGGCTGCAGCCACTAGGGGGTGCTCTATAGGCAGTAACAGTGTTAGGCCAGAGCTGCAGCCACCAGGGGGCGCTCTATAGGCAGTAGCAGTCTTAGGCCGGAGCTGCAGCCACTAGGGGGCGCTCTATAGGCAGTAGCAGTGTTAGGCCAGAGCTGCAGCCACTAGGGGGCGCTCAATAGGCAGTAGCAGTGTTAGGCCAGAGCTGCAGCCACTAGGGGGCACTCTATAGGCAGTAGCAGTGTTAGGCCAGGGCTGCAGCCACTAGGGGGAGCTCTATAGGCAGTAGCAGTGTAAGGCCAGGGCTGCAGCCACTAGGGTGCGCTCTATAGGCAGTAGCAGTGTTAGGCCAGGGCTGCAGCCACTAGGAGGCGCTCTATATGTAGTAGCAGTGTTAGGCCAGAGCTGCAGCCACTAGGGAGCGCTCTATAGGCAGTAGCAATGTTAGGCCAGAGCTGCAGCCACTAGGGTGCACTCTATAGGCAGCAGCAGTGTTAGGTCAGGCCTGCAGCCACTAGGAGGAGCTCTATAGGCAGTAGCAGTGTTAGGCCAGAGCTGCAGCCACTAGGGGGTGCTCTATAAGCAGTAGCAGTGTTAGGCCAGAGCTGCAGCCACTAGGGGGCGCTCTATAGGCAGTAGCAGTGTTAGGCCAGAGCTGCAGCCACTAGGGGGTGCTCTATAGGCAGTAACAGTGTTAGGCCGGAGCTGCATCCACTAGGGGGCACTCTATAGGCAGTAGCAGTGTTAGGCCGGAGCTGCAGCCACTAGGGGGCGCTCTATAGGCAGTAACAGTGTTAGGCCGGAGCTGCATCCACTAGGGGGCACTCTATAGGCAGTAGCAGTGTTAGGCCAGAGCTGCAGCCACTAGGGGGTGCTCTATAGGCAGTAACAGTGTTAGGCCGGAGCTGCATCCACTAGGGGGCACTCTATAGGCAGTAGCAGTGTTAGGTCAGAGCTGCAGCCACTAGGGGGCGCTCTATTATTTATTATTATTTATTGTATTTATAAAGCGCCAACATATTACGCAGCGCTGAACATTAATTTAGGTTACAGACAATATTTAGGGGTGACATACAGCAATATGACAATACAGGAATACAAGAAAACCAGATCACACAGCACAGTATGAGTACAAGGTAATGCTTAGTCAGTCACTGGATGGAGCATGGAGATTAGGCAAGTTAGGTTCACTCAGATGCATAGCATGGGTTCACAGTAATGGAGGTGCAAGATCAGGTAGGACACAAAAGGAGGAGGACCCTGCCCAAAGGCTTACAATCTAGAGGGAGAGGTAAGGACACTAATGGTAGGGCACCAGAGTTCAGCTGTAGGTTTAGAGCACTTGTGAGGGGTAGTAGGCCAAAGTGAAAAGGTGAGTTTTGAGGGCTTTCTTGAAGATGTTGAAGGAGGGGGCTGCCCTAATGGGTGGAGGTAGGGAGTTCCATAGTGTTGGAGCAGCTCTTGAGAAGTCCTGGAGGCGTGCATGGGACTGGGTGATGCGGGGGGCGGTTAGGCGAAGTTCATTGGAAGAGCGGAGTGAGCGGCTAGGTGTGTACCTCTGAGTAAGATCGGAAATGTAGGTTGGACAGGTTTTGTGGACAGATTTGTAGGTCAGACACAGTATCTTGAATCTGATTCTGGACTGGATAGGAAGCCAGTGGAGGGATTCTAGGAGGGGATCTGCCGTGGTGGAGCGATGGGAGCAGTGGATAATTCTGGCTGCTGCATTCATGATGGACTACAGTGGGGCTGTTCGGGTCATAGGGAGACCAGACAGCAGGGCATTGCAGTAGTCGAGGCGGGAAATTATGAGGGCATGGATGAGGAGTTTGGTGGTGGCAGAGGTCAGGAAAGGGCGAATCTTACAGATGTTACGAAGGTGGAAGTTGCAGGACTTTGTGAGGTTTTGGATGTGGGAAGTGAAGGAGAGTGCGGAGTCCAGGGTGACACCCAGACAGCGGGCTTGAGAGGTAGGGCGAATGGTAGTGTGGTTAACAGTGACATGCACATCTGGGAGGTTCGTGGATGGCCGGGGTGGGAAGATCATAAATTCCGTTCTGTCTAGATTTAGTTTCAGGAACCTAGCAGACATCCAGGAGGAGATGGCGGATAGGCAGGAGGAGACCTTGTCCATGGTAGTGGTGGATATGTCAGGGGTGTGGAGGTAGATCTGGGTGTCATCTGCATACAGATGATAGTTTAAACCCATGGAGGAGATAACCTTGCTACTTGCTCTATAGGCAGTAGCAGTGTTAGGCCAGAGCTGCAACCACTAGGGAGCGCTCTATAGGCAGAAGCAGTGTTAGACCAGAGCTGCAGCCACTAGGGGGTGCTCTATATGCAGTAGCAGTGTTAGGCCAGAGCTGCAGCCACTAGGGGGTGCTCTATAGGCAGTAGCAGTGTTAGGGAGTCTTGCCCAAGGTCTCTTAATGAATAGGTGCTGGCTTACTGAACAGGAAGAGCCAAGATTTGATCCCAGGTCTCCTGTGTCAGAGGCAGAGCCCTTACCCACTACACTATCCAGCCACTGGACTCAACTAGCTCTATTTGAACTCTGTGGGAATTGAAGTTAGATTTGAAACTCATCTATAGCTGTATCAGCCTGAAGCAGATATAGGGCCTGCTGGTTGGCTGCTCACACAGAACCTCCTCCAGGTGGCATCATTGGACTGAAGATTAGTGACTGCTCAGTGCAGGCATTTGGCTGATCTGTGTGCTGCGATAGGCTAGCAATAGACCTGTCACTGTACATACAAATGTAGGTTACTGGAATTACACAAGCCTGGACTTCAGCTATAAAACTGCTTATAATTTACCATATTAATTTACAAATTATTAAAGGGATTTTACAATAGGAAAAGAATAACTTAAAGAGATCCTTAAAGAGGAACTCCAGTGAAAATAATGTAATAAAAAAGTGCTTCATTTTTGCAATAATTATGTATAAATGATTTAGTCAGTGTTTGCCTATTGTAAAATCTTTCCTCTCCCTGATTTACATTCTGACATTTATTACATGGTGACATTTTTACTGTTGGCAGGTGATGTGGCTGCTGCATGCTTTTTTGGCAGTTGGAAACAGCTGTAAGCAGCTATTTCCCACAATGCAACAAGGTTCACAGACAGGAAACTGTCAGGAGTACCACGGTACTCAGAGCTTCTTGTGGGAGGGGTCTCACCACAATATCAGCCATACAGCGCCCCCTGATTGTCCGTTTGTGAAAAGGAATAGATTTCTCATGTAAAAGGGGGTATCAGCTACTGATTGGGATAAAGTTCAATTCTTGGTCGGAGTTTCTCTTTAAGCCTTAAATAAAAAAAACAGTTTTACTCACCTGGGGCTTCTACCTGCCCCCTACAGCCGTCCCGTGCCCACGCAGTCACTCACGGATCCTCCGGTCCCCCGCCGCCAACTAGTTTAGTTTCGTCGACAGGCCTGGCCACGTGCAGTCTTCCTCACGTTCCTGTCCACAATATTGTCCTGCGCAGGACGCTATTGCGGACAAGAATATGTAGAAGGAGACGCGTGGCCAGGCCTGCGCAGTGAGCCTGTTGGCCAAAAATGAAACTGAGTAACTGCGAGGGCACAGGACAGCTGCAGGGGGCTGGTAGAAGCCCAAGGTAAGTAAAACTTATTTTTTATGAAAGGCTTAAGTATCCCTTTAAAGAGAACCCGAGGTGGGTTTTAAGAATCCTATTAGCACACAGTATAGTAACAGACGCTGGTGATTATGTGCAGACCCAGCCTCTGTGTGCTAATAGCATTCTTAAAACCCACCTCGGATTCTCTTTAACCACTTGCCGACCGCGCACTCATACCGCGCGTCGGCAAAGTGGCAGCTGCAGGACCAGCGACGCAGTTCTGCGCCGCCGGCTGCAGGCTAATTAATCAGGAAGCAGCCGCTCGCGCGAGCGGCTGCTTCCTGTCAATTCATGGCGGGGGGCTTCCTGAATAGCCTGCGGGCCGCCGATGGCGGCTCGCAGGCTAAATGTAAACACTAGCGGAAATAATCCGCTTTGTTTACATTGTACGGCGCTGCTGCTCAGCAGCGCCGTAAGGCAGATCGGCGATCCCCGGCCAATCAGCGGCCGGGGATCGCCGCCATGTGACAGGGGACATCCTGTCACAGGCTGCACAGGACGGATAGCGTCCTGTGCAGCCCCGATCACCAGGGGGCCAGGTAGGAGAGGGGGAAGCGGAATTTCGCCGTGGAGGGGGGCTTTGAGGTGCCCCCCCCCCCCGCCAGCCACACGCAGGCAGAAGAGATCGGACCCCCCCAGCACATCATCCCCCTAGTGGGGAAAAAAGGGGGGTGATCTGATCTCTCTGCCTGCACCCTGATCTGTGCTGGGGGCTGTAGAGCCCACCCAGCACAGATCACAGAATTCAACGCTGGTCCTTAAGGGGGGGTAAAGGGTGGGTCCTCAAGTGGTTAAAGGACTTACGAGGCCAAATTATTAAAAAAAAAAGTAAAAAAAGTTAAGTACCTGCATCTCTTTAAAAGACACCTCCGGCGGCCATATTGGCAGAGGCAGGAGAGCCCGACCCGGGCCCTGCGGTCGTGACAGGCCGGGGGGTCTATTGAGCGGCGGGGACCCGGCGGAATGACACGGAGGGTGCGGATGGCGTCCTCCGTGTCTTTTAAAGAGATGCAGGTACTTAACTTTGTAAACTTTTTTTTCTATAGTTTGGCCTTGTAAGTCCTTTAAGGGCTGGTGCACACCAGAGCGGTACTGGAGCGTTTTTTAAAATGCTTGCAGGGGGAAAACCGCTTGGCTAATGAAAGTGAATGGGCTGCTGCACACCAGAGCGGGTCGTTTTTTCCACAAACAGAAACTCGGGGGCTGCAGCATTTTTTAGATTTCTGAGGCGTTTCTGCCTCAATGTTAAATTATAGGAAATTGGAAAACCGATGTGAAAAAACGCTAGATCAGAGCAGTTCTCCAGGCGTTTTTGTTACAGATGCTGTTCAGTAACCGCTTTACTGTAACAATATATGAAATCTGCTACACAAAAACGCTCCAAAAATCGCTAGGCATGTTTAGAAAACCTCTCTAAGGCCCCCACACTTACAAAACGCAAAACACTAGCGCTTTTGCTAGCGTTTTGGTCTGATGTTTTTTAGCGATTAACGCCATTCACACTTGGGGCGATTTCCAAGCGATCGCGATTAGCGCTTCTATAGCACTAAACGCAATCGCCGGGAAATCGCCTGAAAATGGTGCAGGATACAATTATTTATTTTTAGCAATTTGCCTTAATCGCTGGCGATTAACGCAAATCGCCCAAGTGAGAACAGGCCCATAAGTTATTATTGCACTAGCGCTTGAGCGTTTTGCCAAAATTGCGGCAAAACGCTTTTGTGTGAATGGGGCCCTAATCAGGCCTAGAATCGCTCTGAATTCTGCTTCAAAAGCCTCTAGCGTTTTGCGGCTCTGCTTGCGGTTTTTGGTGTGCACTGGGCATTAGTTATTCTTTGCCTATTGTAAAACCTTTCTTCATCTGGTCTATCACAGGTGGCAGAATCTTTGCTGGCAGCAGCATCACTGCAGAATGTGTGTCTACTGTGTGTTACGGCGGCGTAGGCAGGAACGACATCTGTTCTCCCAGAATGCTCCGGGGCAGAAGGCTACATAACTAGATATGGTGGTGTAGGCTAAACAGCACTGAGGGCGTGGCTACTTAACAATATACAGCAATCTATAAATATAGGAAGGGTTTTTGATTCTGAAACCAGGACAATTACATTGAGGGCCGGAACCCACCATAGCGATTTTTTGAGCGTTTAGGGAGCGATCCAAAACGCTGGTGATTTCCCTAAACGCAAACGCAGGACATGCAGCATTTTTGAGCGTTAGTGTTTTGCGTTTGCGTTTCAGCAATGTAAAATATATAAACGCTGTCGTAATCGCTCACAAATCGCTATACAGAGCGATTTTGCTAGCGTTTTTAAATGACTGCACACTGTAAAAATTTTTTTAATTAATTGAAAGGACCTATCAGAATTAAAAACGCTAATTGCAAATTGCTGCACAATCGCTGGCAAAACGTTGACACTTTTTACAATCGCTACCAAAGTTGCCAGAAAACGCTCATTAAAAATGCTAGCGATTGCTATTAGCGATAGCGCTTTGTAGTGGGTTCCAGGCCTAAAATTGGGAATCCTGAAAAATGAACTACATTCTACTATATGTTATTTTAGTGCCTCTTTAACTGCTTCCGTACCACGTTGGTTGAAATGTACATCCTGCTGATGTCTTCTTGGCTCTGACAGGACATAGATTTCAACTACCCCGCTGCGCGCTCCCGCTCTCTCCCAGAAGCGTTTCACTCGCTCTGCCGTCAGTATGTCACTGTGAGCCAATCTCATTGGCTTACATTGATGGACGAGGTCGGGAGCGGATCCTGACTGGCGCACAGAGCTCTGCCGTCATAGCAACGGCAGAGAGAGGGGCCTGCCGCATTTGGAGAACGGCCTGATCGGCAAGAGTGGTGGTTATGTGTGGCAATTCGTCGGTGAGGCCTGGGGCACACCAAAACCGCTAGCAGATCCACAAAACGCTAGCGGTTTTGGGTGCGGATTACAGAGTTTAGTCCCAGTGCACACCGGGCGGATCTTGATGCGATCCGGCGGCCGCATCCGCCTGAGCATCCGCATGGCTAATGTATCTCTATGGGCTGGTGCCCACCGGCGGTTTGAGGTTTTAAGCAAACCGCAAAAGTGCAGCAAGAGGCACGTTTGTGGTTTGCTAAAAACCTCAAACCGCCGGTGGGCACCAGCCCATAGAGATACATTAGCCACACGGATTTTCAGGCGGATGCAGCCGCCGGATCCGCCCGGTGTGCACTGGGTCTAAGTGACATTTTGTGGTACCAGCAGTCTCTTTTATGGGCCAGAGACTGCTGGTACACAAGGGGTTAAAGTGGACCTGAACTCTTGCAAAGGACAGAAGGAAACCACAGAGGAATGCACCCTGTACGTATTTAGAAAGTTTAGCCTGTCTAATTTGGCCAGTTTGGATATAGCCTCTGTACATTCCTGGTGTATAGAGAGCTGTAAGAATGACATATATACTGATGTGTCTGTAGCAGGGAATATAGATAGCTATGCAGCACTGAGCAGCCACTTATCAGCCTTGCCTCAGGTTTGTTATGGTAACCGTGTATCCAGTGTAACTATGTACCAAGGACATGGCAGATTCTGCAGGATCAATCCGCTGAGTTATTCTAAACATACTCCATAGGCTGATTTGTATCCAGCGCACCGCAGACTACGTTGTTGTCAAACAATTCAATAGATTATGAGAGTCGCTGTACTGAAATGTATATTCTGCCAACCAAAGCAATGAGCACAGGAAACAAATAGCTAGGCAGCATGTGCTCTGATAACAATATTAGGCAGGTGTTCCCCCCAAATAACATAATTAAGCAGCATTTCCCATTGAGAGGCCCAGTTACAGACGGACCCCATGACAGACACAGTGTAACAGAAAGATAGAGCCAGGCAGCATGTCCTCTTATAACAATATTAGGCAGGCATTTCCCCCAAATACCATAATTAAGCAGCATGTCCCAGTGACAGACTTGACCTCCACGACAGATCCCAGTAAGAGATTCCCCCACCCCGCCCCCCATAAGAGGCCGCAGTAACAGGCGGACCCCATGACAGACACAGTGTAACATAAAGAAACAGCTAGGCAGCATGTGCTCTGATAACAATATTAGGCAGGCGTTCCCCCAAATAACATAATTAAGCAGCATTTCCCATTGAGAGGCCCAGTTACAGACGGACCCCATGACAGACACAGTGTAACAGAAAGATAGAGGCAGGCAGCATGTCCTCTTATAACAATATTAGGCAGGCATTTCCCCCAAATAACATAATTAAGCAGCATTACCCATTGAGAGGCCCGGTAACAGACGCACCCTATGACAGACACAGAATAATAGATAGACACTTTCTGTTCCCCCTTCCACATTGGGCTCCAGTACCAGACAGGTCTCGTGATAGACCTCAGTTCATTAATTACTTTCAGCTTCTTGTTTTTTTTCACCAACTGACCGTCACAACAGCCAGCAGCTCCTGAGACTCCTCACCGGCCACTGTGGTCACTCTGAACTCTTAACTAACATCTTTCTTCACCTTTTAAAGAAAATCTGTATTAAGAAAAACCTGCCCTGTGGGGTACTCACCTCGGGTGGGGGAAGCCTCCAGATCCTATTGAGGCTTCCCCAGTCCTCCCCAGCTCCAGTGCAATAGGCTCGGAGATAGGCGGAAATAGCGATCGCTGTCGGGCCGCTCTGCTGCGCAGGCACAAGGAGGCTTAGATGCTTTCCTTGCGTTGAAAGACATCCATGGCTACAATTACAAGGTAATGTCTAATGATGTTGATCCAGGGATTTTATCTGATTGCCATCTGGAGTCGGGAAGGAATTTTTCCCTTTTGGGGCTAATCGGACCATGCCTTGTAAGGGTTTTTCACTTCCTCTGGATCAACAGGGATAGGTGAGGGAACAGGCTGGTGTTGTACCTTCCTCTGGATCAGCAGCAATATGTGAGGGTGCAGGCTTGTGCTGTACCTTCCTCTGGATCAGCGGGGATATGTGAGGGAGCAGGCTGGTGTTGTGCCTTCCTCTGGATCAGCAGGGATATGTGAGGGAACAGGCTGGTGTTGTGTCTTCCTCTGGATCAGTAGGGATATGTGAGGGAGCAGGCTGGTGTTGTGCCTTCCTCTGGATCAGCAGGGATATGTGAGGGAGCAGGCTGGTGTTGTGCCTTCCTCTGGCTCAGCAGGGATATGTGAGGGAGCAGGCTGGTGTTGTGCCTTCCTCTGGATCAGCAGGGATATGTGAGGGTACAGGCTGGTGTTGTGCCTTCCTCTGGATCAGCAGGGATATGTGAGGGAGCAGGCTGGTGTTGTGCCTTCCTCTGGATCAGCAGGGATATGTGAGGGAGCAGGCTGGTGTTGTGCCTTCCTCTGGCTCAGCAGGGATATGTGAGGGAGCAGGCTGGTGCTGTGCCTTCCTCTGGATCAGCAGGGATATGTGAGGGTGCAGGCTGGTGTTGTGCCTTCCTCTGGATCAGCAGGGATATGTGAGGGTACAGGCTGGTGTTGTGCCTTCCTCTGGATCAGCAGGGATATGTGAGGGAGCAGGCTGGTGTTGTGCCTTCCTCTGGATCAGCAGGGATATGTGAGGGTACAGGCTGGTGTTGTGCCTTCCTCTGGATCAGCAGGGATAGGTGAGGGAGCAGGCTGGTGTTGTGCCTTCCTCTGGATCAGCAGGGATAGGTGAGGGTGCAGACTGGTGTTGTGCCTTCTTCTGGATCAGCAGGGATATGTGAGGGAGCAGGCTGGTGTTGTGCCTTCCTCTGGATCAGCAGGGATATGTGAGGGAGCAGGCTGGTGTTGTGCCTTCCTCTGGATCAGCAGGGATATGTGAGGGTGCAGGCTGGTGTTGTACCTTCCTCTGGATCAGCAGGGATATGTGAGGGAACAGGCTGGTGTTGTGCCTTCCTCTGGATCAGCAGGGATATGTGAGGGAGCAGGCTGGTGTTGTACCTTCCTCTGGATCAGCAGGGATATGTGAGGGAGCAGGCTGGTGTTGTACCTTCCTCTGGATCAGCAGGGATATGTGAGGGTGCAGGCTGGTGTTGTACCTTCCTCTGGATCAGCAGGGATATGTGAGGGAGCAGGCTGGTGTTGTGCCTTCCTCTGGATCAGCAGGGAGATGTGAGGGAGCAGGCTGGTGTTGTGCCTTCCTCTGGATCAGCAGGGAGATGTGAGGGAGCAGGCTGGTGTTGTACCTTCCTCTGGATCAGCAGGGATATGTGAGGGAGCAGGCTGGTGTTGTGCCTTCCTCTGGATCAGCAGGGATATGTGAGGGAGCAGGCCGGTGTTGTACCTTCCTCTGGATCAGCAGGGATATGTGAGGGAGCAGGCTGGTGTTGTGCCTTCCTCTGGATCAGCAGGGATATGTGAGGGAGCAGGCTGGTGTTGTGCCTTCCTCTGGATCAGCAGGGATATGTGAGGGTGCAGGCTGGTGTTGTACCTTCCTCTGGATCAGCAGGGATATGTGAGGGAGCAGGCTGGTGTTGTGCCTTCCTCTGTATCAGCAGGGATATGTGAGGGTGCAGGCTGGTGTTGTGCCTTCCTCTGGATCAGCAGGGATATGTGAGGGAGCAGGCTGGTGTTGTGCCTTCCTCTGGATCAGCAGGGATATGTGAGGGAGCAGGCTGGTGTTGTACCTTCCTCTGGATCAGCAGGGATATGTGAGGGAGCAGGCTGGTGTTGTACCTTCCTCTGGATCAGCAGGGATATGTGAGGGTGCAGGCTGGTGTTGTGCCTTCCTCTGGATCAGCAGGGATATGTGAGGGAGCAGGCTGGTGTTGTGCCTTCCTCTGGATCAGCAGGGAGATGTGAGGGAGCAGGCTGGTGTTGTACCTTCCTCTGGATCAGCAGGGATATGTGAGGGAGCAGGCTGGTGTTGTGCCTTCCTCTGGATCAGCAGGGATATGTGAGGGAGCAGGCTGGTGTTGTGCCTTCCTCTGGATCAGCAGGGATATGTGAGGGAGCAGGCTGGTGTTGTGCCCTCCTCTGGATCAGCAGGGATATGTGAGGGAGCAGGCTGGTGTTGTGCCTTCCTCTGGATCAGCAGGGAGATGTGAGGGAGCAGACTGGTGTTGTGCCTTCCTCTGGATCAGCAGGGATATGTGAGGGAGCAGGCTGGTGTTGTGCCTTCCTCTGGATCAGCAGGGATATGTGAGGGAGCAGGCTGGTGTTGTGCCCTCCTCTGGATCAGCAGGGGTATGTGAGGGAGCAGGCTGGTGTTGTACCTTCCTCTGGATCAGCAGGGATATGTAAGGGTGCAGGCTGGTGTTCTGTCTTCCTCTGGATCAGCAGGGATATGTGAGGGTGCAGGCTGGTGTTGTGCCTTCCTCTGGATTAGCAGGGATATGTGAGGGTGCAGGCTGGTGCTGTACCTTCCTCTGGATCAGCAGGGATATGTGAGGGAGCATGCTGGTGTTGTACCTTCCTCTGGATCAGCAGGGATATGTGAGGGAGCGGGCTGGTGTTGTGCCTTCCTCTGGATCAGCAGGGATATGTGAGGGAGCAGGCTGGTGTTGTGCCTTCCTCTGGATCAGCAGGGATATGTGAGGGAGCAGGCTGGTGTTGTGCCTTCCTCTGGATCAGCAGGGATATGTGAGGGTGCAGGCTGGTGTTGTACCTTCCTCTGGATCAGCAGGGATATGTGAGGGTGCAGGCTGGTGTTGTGCCTTCCTCTGGATCAGCAGTGATATGTGAGGGTGCAGGCTGGTGTTGTACCTTCCTCTGGATCAGCAGGGATATGTGAGGGATCAGGCTGGTGTTGTGCCTTCCTCTGGATCAGCAGGGATATGTGAGGGTGCAGGCTGGTGTTGTGCCTTCCTCTGGATCAGCAGTGATATGTGAGGGTGCAGGCTGGTGTTGTACCTTCCTCTGGATCAGCAGGGATATGTGAGGGATCAGGCTGGTGTTGTACCTTCCTCTGGATCAGCAGGGATATGTGAGGGTGCAGGCTGGTGTTGTACCTTCCTCTGGATCAGCAGTGATATGTGAGGGTGCAGGCTGGTGTTGTGCCTTCCTCTGGATCAGCAGGGATATGTCAGGGAGCAGGCTGGTGTTGGGCCTTCCTCTGGATCAGCAGGGATATGTGAGGGAGCAGGCTGGTGTTGTACCTTCCTCTGGATCAGCAGGGATATGTGAGGGAGCAGGCTGGTGTTGTGCCTTCCTCTGGATCAGCAGGGATATGTGAGGGAGCAGGCTGGTGTTGTACCTTCCTCTGGATCAGCAGGGATATGTGAGGGTGCAGGCTGGTGTTGTACCTTCCTCTGGATCAGCAGGGATATGTGAGGGTGCAGGCTGGTGTTGTACCTTCCTCTGGATCAGCAGGGATATGTGAGGGTGCAGGCTGGTGTTGTGCCTTCCTCTGGATCAGCAGGGATATGTGAGGGTGCAGGCTGGTGTTGTGCCTTCCTCTGGATCAGCAGGGATATGTGAGGGAGCAGGCCGGTGTTGTACCTTCCTCTGGATCAGCAGGGATATGTGAGGGTGCAGGCTGGTGTTGTGCCTTCCTCTGGATCAGCAGGGATATGTGAGGGAGCAGGCCGGTGTTGTACCTTCCTCTGGATCAGCAGGGATATGTGAGGGTGCAGGCTGGTGTTGTGCCTTCCTCTGGATCAGCAGGAATATGTGAGGGAGCAGGCTGGTGCTGTGCCTTCCTCTGGATCAGCAGGGATATGTGAGGGAGCAGGCTGGTGTTGTACCTTCCTCTGGATCAGCAGGGATATGTGAGGGTGCAGGCTGGTGTTGTGCCTTCCTCTGGATCAGCAGGGATATGTGAGGGAGCAGGCTGGTGTTGTACCTTCCTCTGGATCAGCAGGGATATGTGAGGGAGCAGGCCGGTGTTGTGCCTTCCTCTGGATCAGCAGGGATATGTGAGGGTGCAGGCTGGTGTTGTACCTTCCTCTGGATCAGCAGGGATATGTGAGGGAGCAGGCTGGTGTTGTACCTTCCTCTGGATCAGCAGGGGTATGTGAGGGACGGGCTGGAGTTGTACTTTGTACTGGTTGAACTCGATGGACGTATGTCTTTTTTCAACCAAAATAACTATGTAACTATGGAAGTCTCCCGCTCCTGTGCAGTAGAGCGGACACGAGTGGGATCGGCTATTTCCGTCTATTTCCGAGTGGAGACCCGCAACAGCGCCACCCACTGGAACAGGGAAAGGTAAATATTGAACAGCCTGACAAATTGTCGTCTGTGCCTTCTGAGGGGCAGACAGAGACCGCTGTGGGACACAGGAGGACGGGGGAAGCCTCGATAGGATCCGGAAGCTTCCCCCTCCCGAAGTGAGCACCCCCCCAGGGGCATTATATATTTTTTAATACAGAGTCTCTTTAAGTTGAATTATTGAAATAAGTGGACTTTTGTACCATATTCTAATTTTTCGAGTTTCACCTGTAAAAGTTTTCAGAGTTAATGAACTTTCTGCCCAGTGCCGTCTCAGAGGCGTGAGATGGGGTCACTGGTATCTATTGTATGTACAGCGGCCCTTTGAAGTTCCCAGTCACACAGCAGTGAGGTATGACAACTGCTCACTGTTATCAGTCGCCCTGCTAACGGATTAGAGGAGGGATAAAAATAACCTCTTTCCATGGAGAGCTGTCTTCACCCTCTGCTCTCCCAGCGTCCTTGGGAAGAGGGGGTCCTCCTGATTCCAGCACAGACACCGCAGTCTGACTCCGCTCACCGGGACATTGATGTTATTATAAATAAAAGGCCCATTTCCTGCAGGCCGCTACCTGGCAGATGCTCCCAGGGTCAGGCGGGTTCAGGGACGTCCTGTTTGGCTTCTAGAACTTCTGTTCCGCTGCAGCTAAAGCCAAACGCTGGAAAATAAAGTAGCTGAGGTTGAAAAGTCCCTCTGCGTGTTACAGGCCAACGTATAAAGGCAAGCAGGCTGTGAGTCAGGAAAATAATGTTGTTTCTTCAGGAATAAGGGCACTTAGGCCTAGAAACCACTAGGAAGCGCAAAGAGCTATCGCAATCACTAGCGATTTGTGGTAGGGCGTTGCAAGCGATTTTGGGAGCGATTTCCCTGCTCCTATACAATACATTAGAATGGAAACACTCCCAAAATGCTGCATGTCCTGTTATTGCGATTTGCCTAATCGCAAACTCTCTAGTGAAATCTGTCCCATCCATTTACATTGGCAGAGCGTTTAGGGAAATCGTTAGCGATTGAAAGCGCTCCCTAAACGATAAAAAAAAACGCTCTAGTGGGTTCCAGGCCTCATCAGTTCTCCCCATTCAGAGCAGGATCATCCACCAGGCAACCTAGGCAGGTGCCTGGGGCACAGTAGATATCAAGGGGGCCACCAGTCACTTTCTCTGACCTCTCTTCACTTCAGCTTATCTGTTGGTGGGATCTGATTGCTGCTGCAATTTTTTTAATCAATTCTATTGTTTTTGTTTTTTTAAATAAAAAAAAAAACTTTTTTTTTTATTTCCCTCCCTCCCCCCCTGAGAACCAGTACTGTGATCAGCTCTCATAGGCATCAGCCTATGAGAGCGATCGCATTGTGAGCCACTGCAGGGGACAGCTAAGTGACAGGGCTGTCCCCTGTAAAAAAGAAAATATCCGTTATTTTGTCCCCTAACAGCCTGCCAGCGGCTGGCAGGCTGTTTATGGAGCAGAGTTCCGTAACTCAGCGGGGATGTGCACTCATCTGCATGCATATTCCCCGCTAATCTCCGACTACAGCACCTGGCGCCAATCAGCGTTAGACGGTCCTGTAGCTGCCACCTTCCCACCGACAATCGGCGTTATTAGGCTGTCTGGAGGGAGTTAAAATACATTCATATAACATGTAGTTTTGTCTTAGAGTAAAATGCACTTTTTTTCCTATGTCACTTTCGCTTTCAGTAGGTAGATCTGACAGAACTGACTGGTTTTGGACCAGTCCATTTCCTCATGGGGGATTCTCAGGCTTTGTATTATTTTCAGAAGCACTTGCTGAAAGGCAGCCGCTCCGCCCAACTGCCAAAATAGTGTGCAAGGAAGAGTTGGGAGGTTGGCCGACATCTTTGTACATATCCTTTTGAGGGAGTGGTTTTGTAGTAAATAAGTAAAATACTGAGAACCCCCCATGAGGAGATGGACTAGTCAAAAACCTGTCAGTGTTTTACAACCTCCTGTAAGTGACAGCTACATAGGAAAAATACTGTACGTTGTACTCTGGAAGAAACATACATCTTTTATGTATGTATTTAAAATTTAAAACATTTTTTTTGTGATAATGATCTGACCAATCTGTTGTTGCAGAGGGAACATTTTAACTGCAGCCTTCTTTCAAATTAGCATTCGTGATGAGCAACAATAATCGTAATTTCGCATTGTCAATTGTCATTTGCAATTTGCAAAATCGTAATGCGAAACTTCGGGGAAAAAGGAACCGTAATTTTGTGCTGACTTTAGCTGTTTATAGCAAAGCATCCCCCATACATGCAATTGTCACCATGTAAAGGGGAATAGTGGAAACAAGTCAAGTCATTTTCCAAAAAGACCTTAACATTTTTGGAGAAAATTGATTTTAAAAATGCAAAGGAAAAATGTTTTTATCTGTAATTTTCCTGGGTTTGAAAAACATTTTTCCCTAAAATTGATTTTCTCAGACTACAAGGTCTTTCTTGACTTTTTCTCACTATTCCACTGATCATTTTGGTGACAACAGCATGTGGGGGGGGGGGGGGGGGAGATGCTTTGCTGATAAAGTCAGCACAAAATTACACGAAAATTACGCAAAATTAGGAAAATGAATTTCCAAATCGTATTTACGTATGGCTGTAATTGTATGCAAGAAAATGTATGGCGAAAATGTATGCAAGATTTAGGCTGGGAACACACATAGCAGAAACGCTAGCTATGCCGCGTTTGTGTATAATGTTAGTCATAAAAAACGCATATTAAAATGCATATGCGTTTTAAACTATGCGTTTTTAAAAATGCTGGTTTTGTTGCATATTTTTCAAAAACGCACCAAAAACCCACATAACGAAAGTCAATGGTGACGCAATGTAATGTATTTTGTATGCATTTTTCATGCATTTAAAAAAAAAAACACAAAAAACCCCAATGTTTTCTGATGTATTGCTGCTTCCTGTTGTCTTCCTAGTGATTTGCAGAAAATGCAGTAGAAAAACGCATGCAACATGCATACAAAACGCATTAAAAACGCACAAGGCAGAAAACTCGACCTTTCACGCAGTGACAAGTGTGTTCCCAGCCTCAGTGTAATTGTAATTAGCAGGCTACCATCATCACTGATTAGCATTTGCATAACTGAATATATTTCTTGATCTGATTTGGGAAATTTATCATATTTGAGTTACCATCTGGGAATGTTGGGAAATGCGTTGCACAATCTTGCAGTGACTTAGCCACACTTGGCAGTAGTGTTGGGTTTCTGGCCCAGTGCAGTGCGCAGGGCAGCGTGAGAACGTCGCACAGAATCGCTGATCAGTGGGTGAGGTTCTGGCACGAGCCGCGTAAAACCTTCACCCTACATAATGAAGCAACACCCGGGCCCTGATTTAGGATCCTTTCACACTGCACGTTAAAGAGGATCTGTAATTAAAAAATTCACCCCCTCAGGGTCACTTACCTTGGGAGGGGGAAGCCGCTGGATCCCAATGAGGCTTTCTTCATTCTCCTCTGTCCTTCGGTTCCTACAATGGCAGCCCGCGAACACCAGGGAGGTAAATACTTACCTACCACGACCCGGCGCAGGCGCAGTATCGGCTCTTTGCTCAGAGATAGGCGGAAATAGCCCAGCCCGATGGGGTCCGCTCTACTGCGCAGGTGCGAATCGCCTGCGCTTGTGCAGTAGAGCGGCCCCAATCGGGCTCGGTTATTTCCGCTAGAGCCCAATCAGAAAGCCGCTACTGCGCCTGCGCTGGATCTGGGGAATGTAAATAATGCAGACACTACCACGCCAGCACCACAGCCGACGTCCTTGTCAGCTGTGGTTTCGGGGGAGCCAATGCTGGATCTGAGGAGCTCAGGAGGACAGGGGGAAGCCTAATTATGTTTCAGAAGTTTCCACCTCCTGAGGTAAGTATTCGCCATGTTTTTTTTTTTAATTACAGACTCTCTTTAAAACATTCCATTTATCTAAACTGAACAGAACGGATCCATAAGAATGCACACAGATCCTATGCAAAGCAAAAAGGATCCCTTCACAGCTGTCCGTTTGGAGCGGGCGGTGTCTGTTCTAATGGCCTGTACTCACGGGCTGCAAAAGTGGCCTGTCACCAGCACACGTGAGCGTGTGCGCGACAGGCCGGCGACAGCTCGTCGCCAGGTCCCTCCGCGTACACACGCGGAAGAGGGACCAGCTCTGCGACGGAAGCTGTTGCCGACGTTCCTCCCCTGCCGCCGGAAGCGCCATATTGGAGTAAGAGGTTGCTATCGCTAGTCCGCATACTCACGCGGACTAGCGACAGCTGCGGCGGAGTTGCACCAATCGTCCGGCGACAGCAGCGACGAGCGACGGTTCGGGGTGCGCGCGCGTACAATGGCCCATACTCACGGGTGACCTGTCGCCGCAACACGCGCGTGCCGCGTGTTGCGGCGACAATTGTAGCCCGTGAGTATGGGCCATAAGGAGGCTGCTTTCCAGAATACTCAAGTGCCGCCATGACTTCGAGTCCCTGGACGGAAAAAAAAAACGGTTTACTCATATCTCCCAACTTTTTGGAATGAGAAAGAGGGAAACTTAAGCCACGCCCCTGATCACACCCCCATCATGCATACCATAAAAATGTCATTAAAAAAATATGTTTTATAATTCAAACCACACTGGTCCTTTCTATCCTGGTTCATTTTCCTTCATATAAACATTTTACAATTAGTAATAGATCAATCTATAGGATGGGAATAAAGTTTGGAGCGAATTAAACACATTTTTTAGTAGAGAAATATATATATTTACATAGAAAGAGGGACAAAGTCCTGAAAGAGGGACAAATGAGGAAGAAAGAGGGACAGAGGGACATGGAGGAAAGAGGGACAGCTGGAAGCTATGGCTTTAGTGATCCAAGCCCTATCAGGCTCCCATTGATTTGCTATAGACCAATGGTAATTGTCCCCCCCCACGGATGACTCCCATTCGCTCACCAAGTAGCCGACCGATGAAACTCCTCCCTGGTGCTCATCGAAGATTCCTATTCGCCATTTTGCAAACCAGTGGGAGCCTGATGCTTGTGCTGCTGCTCTGGGATTGATATACTGGCATTTTTAGCGTGCAGAGGACCTGAATGGCGGCACAGCAGCGTCGGAAGAACGCGAACATGACCGGTACAGAGCGGGGGGGGGGGGGGGGGGTGCAAAAAGGAATGGACAGAAATAAATGAAAAACTGAGGCCACTGTGAGAAACTGATGCGTTTAAAGGGAACCCGAGGTGAGAGTGATATGGAGGCTGCCATATTTATTTCCTTTTAAGCAATACCAGTTGCCTGGCAGCCCTGCTGATCCTACTATTATAATACTATTAGCCATAGCCCCTGAACAAGCATGCAGCAGATCAGGTGCTCTCACTCAGCTGACTCAGGTTTTACTGGATTATTAGCCATATGCTTGTTCCAGGGTTTTGACTCAGAGCCAGAGCTCTACAGAGGCGCTTGGCCATGATTGACCCGACTGTGTACCCTCCAAACTATTGCCTGATGAAGGGGGATAGTGACCCATGAAACGCGTTGCAACCTTGAAGTTTTTAAACAAAGGTTACTTTGTATGTGAGTAACGTCCCATTGTCCGGTTTTCCTTTCTACAAGGGAGGTGAGTCCACCAACTTCCCTCTTTTAGACGGATTTTAATTGTTTTCCTCTTGTTGGCGCCTCTGTTATACTTATCTACAAACTACTTTTGCCAGTAAATCAACAGGGCTGCCTGCCAGGCAATCTGCATTGTTTACAAGGAAATAAATATGGCAGCCCCCATGTCCCTCTCACCTCGTATTCCCTTCAACGGAACACAGATCAGTTATTTATCCTTTCCTGTGTGAATCCAGCCTTATGTCCAGTCCTGAGATCTTCAAACAAACAAGTTGTCCAACAACGTGGACTGAAGGCCTTAAAGAGGACCTGAACTCTTGCACAGGACAGAAGGAAAACAGAGGTAAATGCACCCTGTGTGTTTTTAGAGAGGAGTCTGTATAATTCCTTCTCATCTTCAACCTCTCACAAGTGTAATTTGATGTCTCAGCTGTGTCGGCATAGAAATGTGCCAGTCCTCGGCAGACAAAGCTAATATGTAAACACAGGATGTTAATAATATGTCTGCTTCCATGAAAGCAGGAAGTGGACACACTGCAGATTGTATCAGCTGTAGCAAAAATGTTTTCTTTAAAGGTTATGCTGTTGCTTATCTTTTACAGGAAAGAGGAAGTTCTGAGTTCAGGTCCGCTTTAAAAAATTGTCTGCCAGGCAGGGTCTTCCAAGGGGTGGCATCCCACCCACGGACCGCCCCCTCTCTCCCGGGCCCCTCCTCCCGGACAGCCCCCGGATCCCCCTCACTAGACTGGACCTCAGATCAGAGGTGATTCGCAGGGCCACAGTAAAGAGAGGAGAGCAGCTCCCCTGGTAACAGCGCAAATACCGGAAGTAAGTACATCCAGTATACACGCCGCTATGGAAGCTGCTCTCCTCTCTCCTGCAGGTCACCACTGATCTGAGGGGATCCGGGGGCTGTCCGGGAGGAGGAGGAGGCGGCTTACTCAAAAAGAAAATGAGCCCGGGGAGGGAGGTGGAGTCAGGCTCGCTATACTGAGGGAACCTACCTGGATACCTACACTAGGGGCACCTATACCTGGCTACCCATACAGGGGGCACTTATACCTGGCTACCCATACTGGGGGCACCTATACCTGGCTACCCATATTGGGGGCACCTATACCTGGCTTTCTATACGGGGGGCACCTATACCTGGCTACCCATACTGGGGGCACCTATACCTGGCTACCCATACAGGGGGCACCTATACCTGGCTTTCTATACGGGGGGCACCTATACCTGGCTACCCATACTGGGGGCACCTATACCTGGCTTTCTATACTGGGAGCACCTATACCTGGCTACCCATACTGGGGGCACCTATACCTGGCTACCTATACTGGGAGCACCTATACCTGGCTACCCATACTGGGGGCACCTATACCTGGCTTTCTATACTGGGAGCACCTATACCTGGCTACCCATACTGGGGGCACCTATACCTGGCTACCTATACTGGGAGCACCTATACCTGGCTACCCATACTGGGGGCACCTATACCTGGCTATCTATACTTGGTTATCTATACTGAAGGCAACTATACTTGGCTACCTATACTTAGGGCACCTATACCTGGCTACCCATATGGGGGGCACCTATACCTGGCTTTCTCTACGGGGGGCACCTATACCTGGCTACCCATACTGGGGGCATCTATACCTGGCTACCCATACTGGGGGCACCTATACCTGGCTTTCTATACGGGGTGCACCTATACCTGGCTACCCATACTGGGGGCACCTATACCCGGTTATCTATACTGGGGGCACCTATACCTGGTTATCTATACTGGGGGCGCCTATACCTGGTTATCTATACTGGGGGAAGCTATACCTGGTTATCTATACTGGGGGCACGTATACCTAGCTACCCATACTGGGGGCACCTTTACCTGGCTACCTATACTGTGGGCACCTATACCTGGCTACCTATACTGAATGCACCTATACCTGGCTTACTATACTGGGTGCACCTATACCTGGCTACCTATACTGGGGCACCTATACCTGGCTTAATATACTGAGGGCACCTTTACCTGGCTATCTACCTATCTATACTGAGGTTTGTTTTTTTCCCGGTCAGGGGACAGCGATGGAGCCAGCGAGGCAATGTCACTAGGCTGATTCCAGAAAGATTTCCTGCAGATCTCTCTCTGATCAGATTGTATCAGAGAGAGATCCGTCTCTTGGTCGATCTGCACAGACATCGCTAGATCTATGAGCACCTTTTCAGTCTTCAGATTTCCCTGCACACACTTCCCCTCTGTCACCGCTACAGTAACCTTATGGAAAAGATTGCTAGCGATGATTGAATGATCTGTACACATACGGTTACCATGTGTGCTATGTGTGCATCAGCTATGCCCGCTGGTCTGAGCTCTGTAGCCCAACACTGTCTGCATAGCCCTATTGCTGCTGGGCTGCCACTAGGGGCGCTGCTGTGCTGGAGCCATCCAATGGTATTTCAGTCACTTGACAGCAAAGAATTTAAACTCACGTTTAAATTCAAACAAGCATTATAACGGTTCAGCGTGTGACTTCTGCCTGTATGTTCCAGTGAACACACATGTAAAACTAAACAAAAAACAGATGTGAAGCGCAGCACCACCTCCGTGGAGGAAAGTGAACTCTGATCGGTGCGTTTGAAGAATTCTGTAATATATTCCATGTTCTGTCTCGCGCATAGCGAGATACATCACTGGAGAAACTTACAGGAAGATATTGAGAATCCTGGCCACACATGTACAGATTTTAATACAACCGTCTTGTTTCCTCCCTTTACATTGTAAGCCCGCAAGGGCAGGGTTCTCTCACTTTTTGTGTTTTGGAATTAATTGCTACACATTTTGATCATCATGTTACATTTTGTCACTTGGATTACTATGATGTCTACTGATTCTGTACTATGTACCATTGTCTATATTTCATTGCCTGCACAATTATGTACCCTGCATTCTGTTTCTTCCTCTGTACAGCGCTGTGGAATAGGTTGGCGCTTTCTTACAAATACTGTATTATAAATGGGAAAGTTCGGATGTTTGTTACTCGATCACACAACAATGGCTGAATGGATTTGAATGAAATTTGGCACACACATAGTACATTACCTGGAATAACATACAGGATAGTTTTTATTCCCATAACCAAAAAGTGGGCGGAGACAAATTCAAATTTCACTGGGAAATGTAAACTGCAGCTATTCTTACACTGTTGTTAATGGTGGGGTTCTTAAACTTTGCACAGTTGGTCACTGGGTGACTGGGATTAATATTCAGGAAAATGGGTGGAGCCTACAACAGCCAATCAAAATTCACCTGTTGATTTGCAAGGGGAATATTTACATTGCTGCCATTCTTGCGCTGTTAATGGCACAAGCCTCAGGGCTGGTGCACACCAGAGCGGTTCTGGAGCGTTTTTTAAAATGCTTGCAGAGGGAAAACCGCTCCCCGCATGCAAATTCGCATAACCAATAAAAGTGAATGAGCCTGTGTCCACTTGTCAGGAAAACGGAGCGTTTTCTTGTGCAGGAAAAATCTGCACAGCAGAGCCATCCGAATTCGGACACCGCACACACCGCATGCAATTCGCATACAATGTATTTAATCGGGAATTCGCATGGCGTTTTTGTATGCAAATTTTCATGCGAATTCGCATATGATTCCGCATGGAATCAATGAAAAAGCACACAGGCCCTGCCATGGTTAAATTCGCACACAGCGTCATCCATGCAAAATCGTATGCGAATTCGTGGTAAAATTCACATACAGCCGCATGCGATTTCGCTCCTGCATGCGAATTCCTCCGCGGAGAATCCGCGGCAATTCCGCATCGCACTAGTGGAAACGTACCCTAAGGGCCTTTTCCACTATGGCGAATTTGCGTGTATTATCTGCATGTGAATTTGCATAGCAATGTATTTCAATGGGCCTAGTTCCATTTTTAGGCGAAATTTACTTCCTCCCGCAGGTGATAAAAAAACCGCCCGCCTTGCATATGAACTGCGGAAAACTGCAGCACGCTATCCATAAATTTAGCCGCACCGCTACACTTCACAACGCGACCGAATATTTGCATCAGTGGAAACGGTTCCGTTGACTAACATTGAATGCAATGCGGTGCTGCGATCGCATCGTGTGTAGTGGAAACCGATCCTAATCGTTTCCTTTGACTCACACACATAACTAGTAAGCTATTAGATTACTTTGGCCCCTGTAGATGAATGCATGGAGGGTTTTTATTCTTTGAATAGGATAGTAAATTTGCATTAATTAGCATTGCACAATGTCTTCTGCATAGCATAGGTGTACGTTTTGCTGTAAATATATCTGAGATACCTGGCTGCTGGCTGGGTTTGGTCTCTGGTAGCTTAGTTTTCCTGCTGAGATGTCCAAACCCCTCCTCCCTGGGATGGCGCAGCAGACAGCCTGGTATGTGGGTGGAGACACAGATTGCCTGACTCCACCGAGCTCCTCCTACTGCTGAGAGATTACCTCTTTGTGGACAGCATTGCAGCACTACAGCCAAGCAGAATTATCTTTCTGTTCTCTATATAAAAAAAAAGCATTTCACTTTTCCCTAATTTCCCCCAGTAGCATTATAAAAGCAGTAAATAAAAGAGCCGTAGTAAATGGTTTCTTATTGTAAGCAGGTCAGGGGGACGAGAGGTATACATGGATTTTATGAACACACTGGAGAGGGGTAAATGCTTTATTACATAAACAGTAATGAGTTAACCTGACAGGGAGAAGGTGGGTGGAGTCAGGTGATGTAATCTGTGCTGGGGAAGCAACTCCCATTCTGCTGGCAGCAGGGAACTACAGGAGCCAGCCAGCAGGAATTTCAAATATATTCATTGCAAAAAGTGCAAGTGTGCGATGCATAAAACATAGTGCATTGCCAATTACAGCGGACCTGAACTCAGAACTTCCTATCTGCTCAAAAAGATAAGCACCAGCATAATAACCTTTAGAGAATTTTTTTTTCTTTGTTACAGCTGATACAAATTCTGCAATAAATCTGCAGTGTGTCTACTTCCTGCTTTCATGGAAGCAGACATAGGGTTCACATCCTGTGTTTACAATTTAGCTGCCGTGCCCAGGCAGCCAGCTGACACAGCTGAGATATCAAATTACAGTTGTGATTAGTCACAGATGAGGGGGGATTAGACAGTCTAAAGTCGATAAATACATACAGGGTACATTCTCTCTGTTTTCCTTCTGTCCTGTGTGAGGGTTCAGGTCTGCTGCATGCTTGTTCAGGGGCTATGGCTAAAGGTATTAGAGGCAGAGGATCAGCAGGGCTGCCAGGCAACTGGTATTGCTTAAAAGGAAATAAAAATGGCAACCTTCATATCCTTCTTACTACAGTTGCCCTTTAAGACCCCCCCCCCCCCCCCCCTCCTTCCTCCACCATCATAACATCAGCTTCGGTGTTAAATATTAGCGAGCGAATGAAATGAGCAGCAGGAGCGACAGCAGGTCCCGTTTCGGAATTAGTATGATTTCCCTTTAAAGGAGATTACAGAAGTTTGACGGGGGGACAATGCGTAAACCAGTCACGTTATTTATCGCCAGGCCGCGGCCAGAAACCGCTCACTTTTGCCATAACAGATGGGATAAATAACACGAAAAAGATGTTAAACGCAGAGCGCTAAAACAGATAGAGTTGTGATAGAATCAGTAACCACAACACTGGCTCCTGCCCTGTGTACTCGCAGGAAGCCTGTCCCAGCCACACACAATAGTACCGTAGTGACACGAGTACTGCAGCCCCGGGTGAGTATATCGGTTACATCGCCCAGCGATCACCCAGCGCCCGCCAGCTTCACAAGCCGCTGCGAAATATGTCAAAAGCAAATTCCCACCTTCTCCAGCGGCTGCACAAAGGGCCTTTATATATCTCTCCTTGGTTCTCTACAAACACCCCGCTAAGAGCCGCAGCGCCAGAAAGGGCTATTTTCAGTTCTGAACGCTATCGGATCGCAAAGCGCTAGGTACTCACTCAACTACTGGAAACTACCACGGTGGCGTAGTGGTTAGCGGTCTCGCCTTGCAGCGCTGGGTCCCTGGTTCACTATCTGCACGGAGTTTGTATGATCTTCCCATGTCTGCATGGGGTTCCTCCAGGCACTCTGGCTTCCTCCCACATCCCAAAAACACGCAGATAAGTTAATTGGCTTCCTCCTGAAGATTGGCCCTAGACTATGATGCATACACTACATGATATAGACATATGACTATGGTAGGGACTAGATTGTGAGCCCCTCTGAGGGACAGGTAAGTGACAATATATATATACTCTGTACAGCGCTGCGGAACATCTCTGCACTATATAAATACTAAATAATAACAATAACAGCGCAGGGATATTTGTAGACAAAAGACAAGACAAATAACATTTATATCGCGCTTTTCTCCTGGCGGACTCAAAGCGCCAGAGCAGCAGCCACTAGGGCGCGCTCTATAGGCAGTAGCAGTGTTAGGGAGACTTGCCTAAGGTCTCCTACTGAATAGGTGCTGGCTTACTGAACAGGCAGAGCCGAGATTCGAACCCAGGTCTCCTGTGTCAGAGGCAGAGCCCTTAACCATTACACCTTCCAGCCACTAAATCAGTGCACTTGAGCTCTTAAACTGAACTATAGCAGCGCAGAAAAATTGCATAGCAATCGATATTCTTCCATGATTCAGCAATTCAAAATATTTTGCCGCACACTTTTTTTTCTCTCTCATCAGAAATCGCCAACGCAGCACGATTGTACTGTACACCCGTTGGATTGTGGGAGAATCGGGATGGAATCGCTGTAGTGGAAATGGACAGAAGCATGATTGCATCGCAGTGGAAAAGACCTTGGCATCGGTGAGGTGGCAGTGTGTAGTTTTGCAAGGCTATTTCCCATTGGGGAAACTGGCATGGGGCGGAACGGGTAATGTGGGCATTTGCCATGCCAGATGAATTGAGCGCTGCCCCTATAACACTTACTAAACACACAGTCAAAATACCCATACACAGGTCATACTTACCTCCTGTGTAGTCTCCTCACTCGCTTTCTCCTCTCCTGCGTCCTGTTTGTCCACTGTGATCAATGGAATTCTCTGTCCTCCATTTTGAAAACGGCCATTACCCCATAACAGCTTCCTGGTCAGCACACTGATAAACTGTAATATCTCCCACTTCAACCATAGGGAAACATGGACATTACCTTGCACATCATAACTGACAGCAACTGATATATAACTGATAGCAACTGGTATATTTCAGTTCTGACAAGATCTTGTCAGAACTGGAAGGGATCGCTGTAAGGCAAAAATGGTGAGCTTCTGAGAGGAACTGACAGTGAGGTAAGTATGGAATATTCATTTGCAGGTATCATGTGCTTTAAACATGATATAAAGTAATATAACATAATCCTTTTCGAAAAATGTATGCTTTGTACTTGCCTGCCTGGCACACCTCTTGCTATCCCCCCGCCCACCTTTTCATGGGACAGTCATGCCAAGCGTGAGACGATTTGCGCACATGTACAGTGAAGCATACCTTACATTCATCCAAATCTCATAAAACCGCTTTATTTCATTTATTGCTTAGTGCTCAGAATTCAGTACAACAAATCCATGAAAATGGGTAGACATACCAGATGTGATGATCTACAGGGCAGGATTTAGGCCAAGGCCACCTAGGCCATGGCCTAGGGCACCACAGGAGCAGGGGCACCAAAGCAGCAGGCTAAACTGGTGCAGCATTTGCAAGCTTGCAAATGCAGCAATGCAGGGAGATCAGGCGAGCGCCTGACCACAGTACTCTGCTGCTAGCTGCCTGTGCAGCAGCCACCTTGCTCTCTGTGTATGTTTGCATTGTGGCCGGCGGCTATGGACTTGGGCAGCATTGAAGACGGAAAGGAAGAGGAAGCTTCTACACTGGAGATAAACAGAGAAATGAGTGACACTGATGGCTGCTGCGGTGTGAAGGCGAGCTGGCTACCTATACTGAAGGGGGAGGGAGGGGTCATCTGGCTATGTATACTAGAGGGAAGGGGGGAGGAGCCATCTGACTATCTATACTGGAGGGAAAGGTGGAGAAGTCATCTGGCTACCTATACTGGGGGGAAAGGGGGGAGGAGTCCTCTGGCTACCTATACTGGGGGGGGGGGGGTTATCTGACTACCTATACTGGGGGGGGTCATCTGGCTACCTATACTTGGCGGGGGTGGGGGTGGTCATCAGGCTACCTATACTGGGGGGGGGGGGGGTTATCTGGCTACCTATACTGGGGGGGGGGGTCATCTGGCTACCTATACTGGGTGAGGGGGGGTCATCAGGCTACCTAGACTAGAGAGAAGGGGGGAGGTGTCATCTCACTACCTATACTGGGTGGGGGGGGGGGGGCAGTGACAGTGGCCTCAGGTGGTAAAGAGTACACATCCGACCCTGCTGTGTGGCAAATGTTTTGCGTGTCCCGCGTCTTCAGGCGCTTTGCGTCCGACATTGCCACGCAGCCATATCGTCACATCTGATGGGTCTACCCGTTTTTATGGATTTGTTGTCCTGAATTGTCAGCACTAAGCAGTATATGAAATAAAGCGGTTTTATGAGATTTGGATTCATGTACAATATGCTTCACTGTATGTGTGCACACAATTGTCTCATACCGCATAGCCTGTGTTATGTTATTCCAATGCCGGCGCAGGACAAGGCTTTCTCCTACTGTGTCTGCAAAAACCGCTGATGATCATCTGGCTTTTTTAGTTAGATCTGGTGGGGACTAGCATCCACCAGGCCCCTAGGCTCTCTCCAGACCCTAGGCAACTGACTAGAATTGCCTTGTGGATGGTCCAAGGCTGAGCCTATGTAGTATGAAAGTTTACCTACACAATCTATTCATAGTATCAGGGCTGGGCCGAGGCAAGAGAGGCTGCAGCCTCAGGGCGCAGAGTAGGAGGAGACAGGGCTGCGGCGAGGCAGAGGCGAGAGAGGCTCCAGCCTCAGGGCGCAGTGTAGGAGGGGGTGAAGCAGGGCGGGGCCGAGGCACAGGTGAGAGAAGCTCCAGTCTCAGGGCGCAGTGTAGGAGGGGGCAGGGCCGAGGCAGAGGCGGGAGAGGCTCCAGTCTCAGGGCGCAGTGTAGGAGAAGGCACAGGGCCGGGCTGAGGCAGAGGCGTGAGAGGCTCCAGCCTCAGGGCGCAGAGTAGGAGGGGGCAGGGCCAGGCAGAGGCGAGAGAGGCGGCAGCCTCAGGGCGCAGTGTAGGAGGGGGTGCAGGGCCGGACCGAGGCAGAGGCGAAAGAGGCTCCAGCCTCAGGGCGCTGTGTAGGAGGGGGCAGGGCCAGGCCGAGGCGAGAGAGGCTCCAGCCTCAGGGCGCAGTGTAGGAGGGGGTGCAGGGCGGGGCTGAGGCAGAAAGAGAGGCTCCAGCCTCAGGGCGCAGTGTAGGAGGGGGCGCAGGGCGGGGCTGAGGCAGAGGCGAGAGAGGCTCCAGCCTCAGGGCGCAGTGTAGGAGGGGGCGCAGGGCGGGGCTGAGGCAGAGGCGGGAGAGGCTTCAGCCTCAGGGCGCAGTGTAGGAGGGGGCGCAGGGCGGGGCTGAGGCAGAGGCGAGAGAGGCTCCAGCCTCAGGGCGCAGTGTAGGAGGGGGTGCAGGGCGGGGCAGAGGCTAGAGAGGCTCCAGCCTCAGGGCGCAGTGTAGGAGGGGGCGCACAACTCACTCAGCTATCATTCCACTATTGTGTTTGAAGCAGAGAGGAATAAGAAAAGGGGATACATGGCAGTGGCTGCAAGCCAGATAACTAGAGATTAAGGTGGTGAAGGTGGTGGTTGTGGGGGGAGTCGGCTGGGGAGCCTCTTAGTGTAATAGCAATCAGTGTGTGACGGCTGGGGTGGGAGGGATGGGGGAGGGGCCTCTTAGTGTAATAGCAATCAGTGTGTGGCGGCTAGGGTGGGAGGGATGGGAGGGGCCTCTTAGTGTAATAGCAATCAGTGTGTGAGGGCTGGGGTGGGAGGGATGGAGGAGGGGCCTCTTAGTGTAATAGTAATCAGTGTGTGACGGCTGGGGTGGGAGGGATGGGGGAGGGGCCTCTTAGTGTAATAGCAATCAGTGTGTGACGGCTGGGGTGGGAGGGATGGAGGAGGGGCCTCTTAGTGTAATAGCAATCAGTGTGTGATGGCTGGGGTGGGAGGGATGGAGGGGGGCCTCTTAGTGTAATAGCAATCAGTGTGTGACGGCTGGGGTGGGAGGGATGGAGGAGGGGCCTCTTAGTGTAATAGTAATCAGTGTGTGACGGCTGGGGTGGGAGGGATGGAGGGGCCTCTTAGTGTAATAGTAATCAGTGGGTGACGGCTGGGGTGGGAGGGATGGAGGGGGGCCTCTTAGTGTAATAGCAATAGTGTGTGACGGCTGGGGTGGGAGGGATGGAGGAGGGGCCTCTTAGTGTAATAGCAATCAGTGTGTGACGGCTGGGGGGAGGGATGGGGGAGGGGCCTCTTAGTGTAATAGCAATCAGTGTGTGATGGCTGGGGTGGGAGGGATGGAGGGGCCTCTTAGTGTAATAGCAATCAGTGTGTGATGGCTGGGGTGAGAGGGATGGGGGAGGGGCCTCTTAGTGTAATAGCAATCAGTGTGTGACGGCTGGGGTGGGAGGGATGGAGGAGGGGCCTCTTAGTGTAATAGCAATCAGTGTGTGACGGCTGGGGTGGGGGGGATGGGGGAGGGGCCTCTTAGTGTAATAGCAATCAGTGTGTGACGGCTGGGGTGGGAGGGATGGAGGAGGGGCCTCTTAGTGTAATAGCAATCAGTGTGTGATGGCTGGGGTGGGAGGGATGGGGAGGGGCCTCTTAGTGTAATAGCAATCAGTGTGTGACGGCTGGGGTGGGAGGGATGGGGAGGGGCCTCTTAGTGTAATAGCAATCAGTGTGTGACGGCTGGGGTGGCAGGGATGGAGGGACACACTTTAGTGTCTCAGCCTTGGGTGCTGGAGGACCTTGTCCCGGCTCTGCCTAGTACTCAAAATCTGTTGGCCTTCAATTACATATCATTTGCTTTTAAATAATACCAGTTGCCTGGCAGTCCTGCTGGTCTATTTGGCTGCATTAGTGTCTGAATCACACACCTGAAACAAGCATGCAGCTAGTCTTGTCAGCTCTGACAATGTCAGAAACACCTGATCTGCTGCATGCTTGTTCAGGGGCTGTGGCTAAAAGTATTAGAGGCAGAAGATCAGCTCGGCTGCCAGCAGGGACGGATCTAGGGGGGAGCAGACGGGTCTCTTGCCCCAGGCGCAGTTTGTTCAATTGTTAAAAAGGTGGCAAAATTTGGATGGGGAATGGCAGTTTAGGCGCCAAAACCTGATCTTTAGGCACCAAAACCTGACCTTTAGGCACCAAAACTGGATGGGGAAAGGCAGTTTAGGTGCCAAAACCTGACCTTTAGGCGCCAAAACTGGATGGGGAATGGCAGTTTAGGTGTCAAAACCTTACCTTTAGGCGCCAAAACTGAATGGGGAAAGGCAGTTTAGGCGCCAAAACCTGACCTTTAGGCGCCAAAACTGGATGGGGAATGGCAGTTTAGGTGCCAAAACCTGACCTTTAGGCGCCAAAACTGGATGGGGAATGGCAGTTTAGGTGTCAAAACCTGACCTTTAGGCGCCAAAACTGGATGGGGAATGGCAGTTTAGGCGCCAAAACCTGACCTTTAGGCGCCAAAACCTGACCTTGCCCCAGGCGCAACTTGGTCTAGATCCGTCCCTGGCTGCCAGGCAACTGCTATTGCTCAAAAAGAAATAAATATGACAGCCTCCACATCCCTCTCAGTTCAGTTGTCCTTTAAGGTTACAGTGCTCCTTTAAATGTGTTTTCTTCCCCCCTTTTCTCTTATAACCTCCTTGATTACTAGGCAGCCCTGAGTTATTATTCTGCCTGTTAGGAGCTGCCTTTCCCCTCTGAGCACTTTAGCAGCAGCAGCAGCTGTCTCCAGCCGGCCAATAGGAAGCCGGGCCGCTCTTCTGATACTTACGGCGCTGAAGTTTCTGTAAACTTTGGAGTAGCAGCAGGTTTAGTGCAGAGAGAGGAGAGGAGGCGGCCGGCCAAGCCATAGAGGAGAGGGGGGGAGATGATGTGACCGCTCTCTGCTGCCTGCGCTCATCTATAGGGGGGAGCCATGGGCTGCAAGGCCACCAAGCTGTGCTACCCCCGCTCCCGGAGGAAGGTAAGCCGCCCTGATGCAGGGGCAGCCCGCTGCTTCCTCAATCAGGGGAAGCTCTGCCTACAAGTGAACTTTTTAACTTTGCCTTAGTTTTGTGCTTGGAGGGTTAATCAGGCACCAGTCCTGAAATGTCCCGGGTTTCCAGCCTTGACCTTGCACAGTGCAGGGCTGACCATGTCCCCCATATAGAGCTCACTGCTTCACTGAACTGGACTTTATATCTGCTGTGCATTGTGAATACATTCTATAGTGGAGTTTTGCTAACCTGCAAGAGATGGAGATGTGACTTGCTAGAGGCTGGCTGGGTGGTGCAGGCATCAGAATTGCAAAGCTAACTAGCTAGCCATTGCAGCTGTCAGTGAATTTATTATCTGCTTCTATCTGATTAGTGACATGCCCCCCCCAAAATGCAGTCTGGTGATTCTAGCATAGATCAATGAGGCCTGGAACCTACTATAAAACGCAATCGCTAATCGCAATCGCTAGTGTTTTTACTGAGCGGTTTGCTAGTGTTTCATGAGTGATTTTGGTAGCAGTTTTAAAAAGTGTAAGCGCTGTGCCAGTGACTGTGTAGCGATCAGCATTTTTCATTCTGATTGGTCCTTTCAATGAATATTTTTTTTATTATTTACAGTGTGCAGTCATTTCAAAATGCTAGCAAAATCGCTCTGTGTAGGTTCTGATGAGCGATTACACCAGCGTTTATATACTTTGCAGAAACGCTAACTGCTAACGCTAAACACGAAAAATGCTGCATGTCCTGAGTTTTGCGATTTGGTAATCTCAGTCGCTCCAGTGGAATTTGGCCCATCTATTAAAACCATCTTAGCGGTATGGACGAGCTCAGCTCGTCCATCACCGCCGATGGCTGCCGCTCAGGCCCTGCTGGGCCGATTTTGTTCAAATAAAGAGCAGCACACGCAGCCGGCACTTTGCCAGCCGCGTGTGCTGCCCGATCGCCGCCGCTCTGCGGCGATTCGCCGCGAGCAGCGGCGAAAGAGGGTCCCCCCAGCCGCCTGAGCCCAGCGTAGCCGGAACAAAAAGTTCCGGCCAGCGCTAAGGGCTGGATCGGAGGCGGCTGACGTCCATGACGTCACTCCGCTCGTCGCTATGGCGACGATCTAAACAAAACAAGGAAGGCCGCTCATTGCGGCCTTCCTTGTTTATTCTGGGCGCCGGAGGCGATCGGAAGAACGCCTCCGGAGCGCCCTCTAGTGGGCTTTCATGCAGCCAACTTTCAGTTGGCTGCATGAAATAGTTTTTTTTAAATTTAAAAAAAACCCTCCCGCAGCCGCCCTGGCGATCTTAATAGAACGCCAGGGTGGTTAACATCAGCTGAGCGTTTAGGGAAATCGCTAGTGGTTTGAATAGCTCCCTAAATGCTCAAAAAATCGCTCTAGTTGGTTTCAGTCCTGAAGGGGCCCATACACTAGTCGATTTCAGCCATTAATTGATAGATCCGAAATCGATTCTATCAAATCAGCCGATCGATCAGTTTGTGGTTGATTTCGATCGATTTGATCTATCTGACAGGATGGAAAATCTAGGTGGATCTGCTGCCAGCAGCAGAATGATGGCCCATAGAGCTGCATCAAATCTAATGGTGCAATAATGCATTTAGATCGATTTAATTCTGAAATCTGCTATTGGAAATCTGTTCCTAGTGTGTGGCACACATCAGATAGATTCAGATTCGACTTTACAGGCATCTGACAGAAATCTATCTGATGGTCGAATCTGCTGCAAATCTATAAAGGTGGCCATACACTGGTCGATTTACCATCAGATTCGACCAACAGATAGATCCCTCTCTGATCTAATCTGATCAGAGAGGGATCGTATGGCTGCCTTTACTGCAAACAGATTGTGAATCGATTTCAGCATGAAACCGATTCACCATCTGCTGAGCTGCCGCTGTCGCCTGCCCCCCCCCCCATACATTACCTGAAGCCTGGTCCCGGGCATCTTCTCCGCATAATGGCATCCGCGTGTAACTTTCTGTCACTCCAGTGACAGCGGAAGTTCAAATAGAGCGCCGTCTATTTGTACTTCCGCTGTCACTGCAGTGACACAGGAAGTTATACACAGATGCCGTGATGCGGAGAAGATGCCCGGGACCAGGCTTCAGGTAATGTATACCTGCGTCGGTTGTACGCCGCTAGCGATGCGCTCCCCACCCGCGGGCGATCGACTGTAATTTCCCGTACTGAGCAATCGACGGGATCGATCTATTTCGGGACGAAATAGATCAAAATTTAGCGTTTAGCGTAAACGATGTGACAGCAGATTCTATCCCAGGGATCGAATCTGCTGTCGATCGGCGGGTAATCGGCCTAGTGTATGGCCAGCTTTATCCATAGGAAACCTGAATAATTTGCTAATTTCTGATGCATAACCAGTGTGTGTATATAATTTTTTCCCAAATGTAAGTATGAGAAAAACCCTAGGTCAGTGATTCTCAAACTTTTTTGGGTGGGGGGCGCATTTCATGGCTTTGACTTTTTTTTTTCTAAGGCACCCTCAGGAAAATACTACCGAAATGCCGTTAGGACCCTTATTGGGCAGCTCCCCTCCTCCCAATAGTCATTGACTCACCATCAGGCAGCACCCCTCATTACACATCCTGGAAATCAGCATTGCAATGCTATGATTGTGAGACACACAGTACGTAGATGTAGGCTTTGCTATAACTGCAATCGCACATGTTCAGCATAGCATGCTGTGTGTCCGTTCTAACGGAATCTGCCCTTCCTTGTCACTGATGGGCAGATGTGATGGCAATATACCCGCAATATATGCGCCCTCAAAATGGGACCAATCAAATCCAACTTTGTGGGTCAGGATTGGTCCATTTTCTTGCTGCATAAATTTGCATATGAAACTTGCACAATCCTGCATCAGCTCGAAAGTCTTTGTATCTCATTGAGCATGCCTTTTGGTTGTCCGTTTCCAGATCTGGTTCCTGCTATCTTCAGGTTCCCACACTGCAGATTCTGATACCGGTGAAGTAGAATGTTATGTGAATGAGTTGGTTCGTGACGGTTATCATTGTAATCGACTTTTGTCAGCGGTGTTGAGGGCGGGATTCATCAGAAGAGGCGGGCCTTCAGAAGAGTTTCTCACTCCCCAGGAAATGCAGTTTTGTGGGTGCAGAACCTGTGCTCTGGGCTGATAAGTTTTGGAAAGTAATGATTACTTGTGTGATTGCATGTGACCCTTCTGCTTCTGATTAGCTCCATGCAAAGTCCTAATTCAGCCCAGAGCAGTTATGGTCCATTCACCTCTAAAATCGCAAAACGCTGTCGATTACTGCCAGCGGTTTGCGAGAGTGATTTTTCCGCGATTAACACGGAAAAATCACTGGACACTGCGGCGGTTTTGGAGTGATTGCGATTAGCGGTGCTATGCATGCTAATCGCAAACGCGGCAGTGAGAACACTGCCATAGTGTTACATGTTCTAGCGGTTTTTAAAAAACCGCTAGCGGTTTACCTTGAGCGGGAATCGCGCAACTCCCGCTCAATTGAGAACAGGCCCTTAGGCACCTTTCACACGTGCAGCTGACAGGGAGTGAATTCACTGCCTGTCAGCTGCTGTTCTGCACCGGCCAGGGTATCTACAGTTTGTCCCCAATATTTATTCTGGACTATGTACAGCGCAATCTATGTCTAAATAAATTATAATAATTTGAGAGGGGCTTCTTATGAAGTCCCGATTAAGGGTCGGTCCACACTTCTCCTGTTCCAGATTGGATCCGTGTCTAACAGAGCGGTTTTTCTGAAAAACGGATCCATTTGACACGTATCTGATTTGGATGGTAGGGCCCGTTCTGATCCGCGTGTCGATTTGCGTTGGTATTTACACGTCGCTGCTTACCTCTCGCCGCCAACGCTGGTCCCGCCGCTTGTTCCCTTCCACAACCCGGAGGCTGCAACAGGTCAATTCTCCCTAGCAAGAAGGAGAACTCTCTCCATTGCTGAGTCTTACCATTGGTCTATTGCAGCCCAATGAGGATCCCCATGCTTCTGTCCTCCGGGCTCTTCAGAATGGACCGAGCGTCGGTGATGGACGGCGGGACGTGTAAGTATGATGTCATGGCGACGTGGATGCAGGGACTAGCCTAGTGAGAGCGGACACTGTACATTCTCATAGGCTTGCATTGGACACCGTTTCCCGTCCAGTCCCGGGAAAAAGTGTCAAATCTGGACTCTCCGCAACGTTTTCCTTCTGTGCAACACTGATCCGTGTGCGATCTGTGTTTCTGCATGAGTAGGAGCGGGTCCTATTTATTTTTTATTTTTATTTTTTTTTTACTCAGGATCCACTCCCAGCGTTTCTGCGGAGCTTTAGGAATGTATCCCACGAATACGGACTTTAAAACCAGTGTTAACCGGCTCTTACTGCTGCGCTATCAATCCCTGCCATGCTCTGAGGAGGGGCCGGCCAGTGCTCTGAGGAGGGGCCAGCTGTACACTGAGGGACCAACGCCCAGCCGGTGCTCTGAGGAGGGGCCAGCCGCGGCCTGAGGATGACCAGCACCCAGCCGTTGCTCTGGGGAGGAGGGGCCGGCCGTTGCTTTGAGGAGGGGCCGCCACTCCAATAGCTGCATCGACCTACTCATCCTGCTGCTCAGTCGGGACAAGGTCCTCCAGCACCCAAGGCTGAGACACCAAAGTGCGCCCCTCCATCCCTCCCACCCCAGCCGTCACACACTGATTGCTATTAGACTAAGAGGTGCCACAGGGCCCACAACCTCCCCAACACCTTAATATCTAGTTATCTGGCTTGCAGTCACTGCCATGTATCCCCTTTTCTTATTTATTTCTGCTTCAAACACAATTAGGAATGACAGCTGAATGAATTCTGTGCCCCCTCCTACACTGCGCCTTGAGGCTGGAGCCTCTCCAGCCTATGCCTCGGCCCAGCCCTGCTGCTGCTCCTGTCTGTGGTACCCACCAACACCAGGGTCCACACAACCGGCCGTTGCTCTGAGGAGGACCAGCGGCCGGCCGTTGCTCTGAGGAGGACCAGCGGCCGGCCGTTGCTCGGAGGAGGGGCCAGCCGTACACTGAGGGACCAGCGCCCAGCCGGTGCTATGAGGGGCCAGCCGTGGCCTGAGGAGGACCAGCACCCGGCCGGTGCTCGTCGGAGGAGGGGCCGTCGCTCATCGGAGGAGGGGCACCCAGCCGTTGCTTTGAGGAGGGACCAGCGCCCAGCCAATGCAGGAGGGCAGCTGACAGGCGCTGAATTCATGTGAAAGAGGCCTTAAAGAGACAGTGAAGCATACTTCTCACTCATAGTATGTGATGCAATGCACGGGTAATGTGCCGCTCTGCTTTCCCACACTCAGTTGTGAGAGTTTCAGAGGCTTTCCAATAACTATCAACTGCCCGTGGAAAAGAGGCCTTATTTATTTCCTATTAAGCAATACCAGTTTCCTGGCTGTCCTGCTGGTCTATTTGGCTGCAGTAGTGTCTGAATCACACCAGCAACAAGCATGCAGCTAATCTTGTCTGGTCTGACAATAATGTCAGGAACGCCTGATCTGCTGCATGCTTGTTCAGGGGCTATGGCTGAAAGTATTAGAGGCAGACGATCAGTAGTTCTGCCAGGCAACTGGTATTGTAGGAAATAAAATGGCAGCCACCATATAACTCTAGCTTCAGGTGTGCTAAAGAGAACCCGAGGTGGTTTCTAATAATCCCAATAGCACACAGAGGCTGGGTCTGCCTATACTGCCCAGCCTCTGTTGCTATACTGCTCCCCCCCCCCCACAGGCCCCCCTGCGCTCTGCTGGCCCCCGTAAATCACACAGCCATGCTAGCGACACGCAGCCGCCTGTTTACCTTTGGTAGTGTCACTCTCGCCGCTCCCCCGCCTCCTCCATAGCGCCGTTCCCCACCTGCGTCCCTTTTCTTCCTGCTGATTGGAGGGAAGGGACGCAGGCGGGTAGCGGCGATATCGGAGGCGGGGGAGCGGCGAGAGTGACACTACCAAAGGTAAACAGCCGGCTCCGATGCGCTGCGTGTCGCTAGCATGGCTGTGTGATTTATGGGGGATAGCAGAGCGCGGGGGTGGGACAGTATAGTAACAGAGGCTGGGCAGTATAGGCAGACCCAGCCTCTGTATGCTATTCTCAGGTTCTCTTTAAAGCTGAATTATTGCTAATATTTTGTTTTTAGAAGGCAAAATTATATTTGTCACAGGGTTTACTTGACACTAAACTGCTCTTTGCGTAGATATCCGTGGTTTGTCCACATTGTGGTAGTGTTGGACAGCGTGGCCTCCGTGGCTGTGTATGTTCTGTAGGACGTGTCTGTCCACTGACCTGGATGAGTGGCGTAATCGCGTCTGTTAGTGGCAGAGGTCAGACCCCGTCATCTTACATATAAGGCCCAGGGAGTGCCCTGTGACCTCTGGTGTCACTCCGGTGTCAGGTGCCTTCAGCCAAATCCGGCATCCCAGCACTGACACGTGGAGCGCAAACGTGTCAACAAATAGGCCAGGGTCACACTAAGCAGAATAACATGAGTCTTCCAATATGTTCTATGGGGAAAACTCATGCGATTCTGCTAAGTGTGACCCCTGTCCTTCAGGTTACTGTTATGTCTGATAATTTATGGCTTTCTGTGATGTCTGATCATTTCTGTATCATGCTTATGAGTTATACAGAAGCCGGGTTGTCGTCTTTCACTCAGGTGTTTCTCCAACACCTGGTACACACTTTCAGTTCTGATTGGCCAAGTTTACCACCTACATGTAGCATGAATACTATGAGCAGATTGTGTAGGTTAAGCCCCATACTACATGAAGGTGGTAAAATTGGTCAGTGATTGGCCAGTTATAATTGAAAGTGTGTGCAAGGCTTAAAGGAAAGATCCAAGCACAATTAAAAAAAATGAGTTTCACTTACCTGGGGCTTCTACCAGCCCCATGCAGCCATCCTGTGCCCTCGTAGTCACTCACTGCTGCTCCAGTCCCCCGCCACCAGCTAGTTCTGCTTCTACCAGCCCCATGCAGCCATCCTGTGCCCTCGTAGTCACTCACTGCTGCTCCAGTCCCCCGCCACCAGCTAGTTCTGCTTCTACCAGCCCCATGCAGCCATCCTGTGCCCTCGCAGTCACTCACTGCTGCTCCAGTCCCCTGCTGGCAGCTTGCCGACCTCGGAGGTCGGCGGGCCGCATTGCGTACATTTTTACGCATTCCCGCTAGTTCAGGAACATTAACACATACATTTTTACGCGTTAGTGGTGCAACGCGTAAAAATGTACGCATTGAACCAGTAACGCGTAAAAATGCATGTGTTAATGTTCCTGAACTAGCGGGAATGCGTAAAAATGTACGCAATGCGGCCCGCCGACCTCCGAGGTCGGCAAGCTGCCAGCAGGGGACTGGAGCAGCAGTGTGTGACTATGAGGGCACAGGATGACTGCATGGGGCTGGTAGAAGCCCCAGCTAAGTGAAACTCATTTTTTTATTTTGCTTGGACCTTCCCTTTAAGGGGTGCATACACACTTCCAATATTGATTGGTAAATGTAACCACCTCCAGCTCCCTGGCGGGTTGTGCCCCTCCTCACAGCTGGCTCTCTGCCATGTGGCCCCCCTGGTGTCTCTTCTCTGCCCTGCGGCCCCCCCTGGTGTCTCTTCTCTGCCCTGCGCCCCCCCTGGTGTCTCTTCTCTGCCCTGCGCCCCCCCCCCCTGGTGTCTCTTCTCTGCCCTGCAGCCCCCCCCCGGTGTCTCTTCTCTGCCCTGCGGCCCCCCCTGGTGTCTCTTCTCTGCCCTGAGGCCCCCCCTGGTGTCTCTTCTCTGCCCTGCGGCCCCCCCTGGTGTCTCCTCTCTGCCCTGCGGCCCCCCCTGGTGTCTCCTCTCTGCCTTGCGGCCCCCCTCCTGGTATCTCCTCTCTGCCTTGCGGCCCCCCTCCTGGTATCTCCTCTCTGCCTTGCGGCCCCCTCCTGGTATCTCCTCTCTGCCTTGCGGCCCCCTCCTGGTATCTCCTCTCTGCCCTGCGGCCCCCTCCTGGTATCTCCTCTCTGCCCTGCGGCCCCCTCCTGGTATCTCCTCTCTGCCCTGCGGCCCCCTCCTGGTGTCTCCTCTCTGCCCTGCGGCCCCCTCCTGGTGTCTCCTCCCTGCCCTGCGGCCCCCCTGGTGTCTCCTCTCTGCCCTGCGACCCCCTCCTGGTATCTCCTCTCTGCCCTGCGACCCCCTCCTGGTATCTCCTCTCTGCCCTGCGACCCCCTCCTGGTGTCTCCTCTCTGCCCTGCGACCCCCTCCTGGTGTCTCCTCTCTGCCCTGCGCCCCCCCCCCCCTGGTGTCTCCTCTCTGCTCAGCGGCCCCCTCCTGGGATCTCCTCTCTGCCCTGCGACCCCCTCCTGGGATCTCCTCTCTGCCCTGCGACCCCCTCCTGGTATCTCCTCTCTGCCCTGCGGCCCCCTCCTGGTATCTCCTCTCTGCCCTGCGGCCCCCTCCTGGTATCTCCTCTCTGCCCTGCGGCCCCCTCCTGGTATCTCCTCTCTGCCCTGCGGCCCCCTCCTGGTATCTCCTCTCTGCCCTGCGGCCCCCTCCTGGTATCTCCTCTCTGCCTTGCGGCCCCCCTCCTGGTATCTCCTCTCTCCCCTGCGCCCCCCCCTGGTGTCTCCTCTCTGCCTTGCAGCCCCCCGGTATCTCCTCTCTGCCCTGTGGTCCCCCCGGTATCTCCTCTCTGCCCTGTGGTCCCCCCGGTATCTCCTCTCTGCCCTGCGGCCCCCCTCCTGGTATCTCCTCTCTTCCCTGCGCCCCCCCCCCCCCGGTATCTCCTCTCTGCCTTGCAGCCCCCCTTGGTATCTCCTCTCTGCCCTGTGGTCCCCCCGGTATCTCCTCTCTGCCCTGCGCCCCCCCCCCCCCGGTATCTCCTCTCTGCCTTGCAGCCCCCCCTGGTATCTCCTCTCTGCCCTGTGGTCCCCCCGGTATCTCCTCTCTGCCCTGCGGCCCCCTCCTGGTATCTCCTCTCTGCCCTGCGGCCCCCTCCTGGTATCTCCTCTCTGCCCTGCGGCCCCCTCCTGGTATCTCCTCTCTGCCCTGCGGCCCCCTCCTGGTATCTCCTCTCTGCCCTGCGGTCCCCCTCCTGGTATCTCCTCTCTGCCCTGTGGTCCCCCCGGTATCTCCTCTCTACCCTGTGGTCCCCCTCCCGGTATCTCCTCTGCCCTGTGCCCCCCCCCCCCCCGTATCTCCTCTGCCCTGCGGCCCCCCTGGTATCTCCTGTCAGGCTAGTGTTGATATCTGGGAATGTGCGTTGGCTGTTTTAGGCGCTTCAGTCACAGCAGGAGTGACCCTCGCTGCTCCCTCCACATTCTCACACATATATATACTCCAGTGCGGAGGCTTACACTGCAGTCAGCACACCCACCCTCTGTCAGGAGTCCGCTGAGGGATTTATAACTATCTGACATGGCAGAGCTGGCATACGAGAGTCCGTGTCCTTGGCATAGAGGGGTATTGTATCCTCACAGATTCTCATGACTGGTAAGGCCCTGTTCCTGACTCAGAGGTCTTATCACATGCGTGTCTCCACTCCTGGGAGTGGTAGAAGTATAAGAATAACATAAGAATGTTTAAAGGACCCTTGGGGGGGGGGGGGGGGGGGAATTGAGATAAACAATTGCATCTCTCCTCCTTTTTCCTAAAATGACCTCTGCTCGTTGACACCTTCATAGAAGTATGCCAGAGCTAAAAGCTATGAACTATTGATCCTTTTTATCTCTTTCCTGCTCTCAGAAGCCATTTACTGCCAGGTTTTATGGCTGTGATTCCTTATCAGAGAGGGTTATGCTGTAGTCCCAACCGAGACAGAAACTCCTCTTTCATACCTGATGTTTAACTCTTTCAGGCACAAAAATAATAAAAGGAACACAGCCTAGTTATTTGTGTGCTCTGCACTGTACAGACACACATCTGTCTCATCATGTCACATGTCACCTCGGGTATCCTGAACTCCCTCTGCTCTAAACGATAAGCAACAGCATTGTAACCTTTAAAGAGAACCTGTAACAAAAAAAGTTCCACTGGGGGGTACTTAGGGTCCCAATGAGGCTTCCCCCATCCCTGTAGCTGCAGGCAGTACAGCCCTGGCTCCCCCGAAGTCTCTGGAAATCCAGGCTCGACAATCGCTGATTTATTTACGTTTCTGGCTCCAGCGGGTGGCGCTGTTGCGTCTCTCTGCACGGGAATAACCGATCTCTGTTGGGTCCGCTTTACTGCGCAGGCACCGATGCAGGAGACTTGCACCTGCGCAGTAGAGCGGCCCGACAGCCCCCCCCCCCCCCCCGGGGAACTTTTTTTTTTTTTTTGTTACAGATTTTCTTTAAAGAAAAATATTTGTTACAGCTGATATAAATCTGCAATGTGTCTTTTTTTTTTTCATGGAAGCATGCATGTTGTTAACATCCTGTATTTGCAAATTTAGCAGAGATATCAAATTACAACTTGTGATTAGTCAGATGAGGGGGAATTGGACCCCTTTTCCATTCTGAAATGCAATTTCGTTTCTTTGTATTCTCCTCTACCACAATCCGTCAGGTGCATGACGTGATTGTGGTGTGTTTGCGATTTGTGGCGGGTGTAAACTGAAAAATAAAGCGGGAAAATATCTGTAATTGTGGAAAGATCTCATAGGGGTGTGATTGCTATGCGATTTTTCTTGCGCTGCTATACAAAGTATCTGAGCTCAGTCGCATGGAAAATACAGCAGGACGGCGCTTGCCATCAGAAAAAATCGCGTCACAAATAGGTTACACTGATGAAGACGTTAGCCATCGATTCCGTGTGACTGCATCTAGCGGTGTGTGTGATCTGCAAGGGATTGGAAACGGATCGCGAAACGCTGATGGTGTGAAAAGGGGCCCTGTGCATTTGCCAGGTTTCCATTATTCGCCGATCACGGTTTTCCCACGTGCAATTTTCTGTGTCGTTCGGCTCGCTCTAAGCCTGATCTGCAAGGAAACGTTACACTATCTACGCCATCTCTTCACCTATCGTCCCACCCCTTAACCCTTCAGGCTGTAAAGGTACCTACATATTTTTTTTTTTTTCCATCAGATGTGATCTTTAGATGCAGTTTTTTACGATCTAATTGTACAGAAAATTGTATTGTGATGAAAATCTATGTAAAACAATTCTATGGTCGATAGGAACAGAATATGTAATCGATCTGAAAGTTGGATTTTACAATCGTATCTGAAGAGACAAAACGCTCTAACCAGCTGTTTATGGGGACAATCAATGATTACTTTCAGATTACGTTTGATGGTAAAAAAATTGCAACAATAGATCACATCTAATGAAAAAATTGTGCTATTAATGGGCACCTGAAAGTGTATCTGAGATGGTACACTGGCTCCCCTATATATACTTACCGGGGGCTTCCTCCAGCCACATAAGCACTGTGGCTTCCCTCGCTGTCCTCCTCACCCCATCTGTTTGGCGCCACGACTCCCGGTAATCAGGGTAATCAGCCACAACACGCACAACCTTGAGGCGGATGGGCTACAACAGCAGAAGACCCCACCGGGTACCACTCATCTCCACTACAAATAAGAAACATAGGCTACAATTTGCACAAGCTCACCAAAATTGGACAGTAGAAGACTGGAAAAATGTTGCCTGTTCTGATGAGTGTCGATAGTCAGAATTTGGCATAAACAGAATGAGAACTTGGATCCATCATGCCTTGTTACCACTGTGCAGGCTGCTGGTGGTGTAATGGTGTGGGGGATGTTTTCTTGGCACACTTTAGGCCCCTTAGTGCCAATTGGGCATCGTTTAAATGCCACGGGCTACCTGAGCATTGTTTCTGACCATGTCCATCCCTTCATGACCACCATGTCCCCATCCTCTGATGGCTACTTCCAGCAGGATAATGCACCATGTCACAAAGCTCCAATCATTTCACATTGGTTTCTTGAACATGACAATGAGTTCACTGTACTAAAATGGCCCCCACAGTCACCAGATCTCAGCCCAATAGAGCATCTTTGGGATGTGATGGAACGGGAGCTTCATGCCCTGGATGTGCATCCCACAAATCTCCATCAACTGCAAAATGCTAGCCTATCAATATGGGCCAACATTTCTAAAGAATGCTTTCAGCACCTTGTTCAATCAATGCCACATAGAATAAAGGCAGTTCTGAAGGCGAAAGGGGGTCAAACACTGTATTAGTATGGTCTTCCTAATAATCCTGTGTATAATACAGCAAAGTCCCCGTTATCTGGAACTCGGGCACCTGGAAGTCGTAGTTAACAGGCATTATCCTGAGGGGATAACGGGGACTGAGGTTTTGGGGGTTTGCAGAGCATAAAGTACGTACTGAGCCTCCAGGTGGCGTCTTCTCGCCTTCCTGTAGCTGCTAGCGGATTTTTGCCGTCCGTGCACGGCTCTCTATGTCACGTGGCTTGACGTGGGTCAGGTGACACGTCAGGGCCCGTACACAGAGGATCATGGAGAGCTGCTAGGAGCTACGGGAAGGTGAGAAGATGCCACCTGGAGCCTCTGAGCATTTTATGCCCTGCAAGGGGGGGGGGGGGGTAGGTTTATGCCTTTTCAGCCACGATGTGTCAGGCTATACCGGGGACTTCACCACAATAATAAGTCACTTTAGAGGTAGGCCTTTGGATCCTGCCGAGGCTTCCCACAGACCACCGCTGCAGCCTGGTTTCCTCCATGAATCCTACGTCGTCCTCCAGACCACCGCTGCTGCCTGGTACCTTCATGAATCCCACGTCGTCCTCCAGACCACCACTGCAGCCTGGTACCCTCATAAATCCCACGTCGTCCTCCAGACCACCGCTGCTGCCTGGTACCCTCATGAATCCCACGTCGTCCTCCAGACCACCGCTGCTGCCTGGTACCCTCGTGAATCCCACGTCGTCCTCTAGACCACCGCCGCTGCCTGGTACCCTCGTGAATCCCACGTCGTCCTCCAGACCACCGCCGCTGCCTGGTACCCTCGTGAATCCCACGTCGTCCTCCAGACCACCGCTGCTTTCCCCGGGACCCTCGTGCCTTGCAGGTGCAGTACTTCCGCACTCAGGCTTATAAAAAACCACACAGCCACTAATCACATCTGACTCTTGTCAGTTACGGTCCAGAAGTCGGCACGCAGCAACGGTGGGAGACAGGCCGACGCGGGACGCCTCTGCCGGATCCAGACACTTCCCACGTCTTTTCTTTGCCTCAGGTACACTTTAAGCCCCTTTTTCTACAGTTGCCTTGTAAACCTGCATTGCGATACCCTCTTTAACCGCAAGGCAACACAATGGCAATGCCCTCCATTGGCCCAGAAGTGCCCGATCGGCCCCCGAGCTGGTGCAATGTCATCGGCGCGTCGCCATCGCAGAAGTAATGTAAGTCATTGGGCGATGCAAGAATTTAAAACATGTTGCTGGTGCGGCGCAACGGGCGATACAATTCATATCTGAATTTTACGAAGAGTGAACCCTGCTGTTAGGTTCCCATTAACAATACGTCCCACGACGATCGATCAGCTGATCATTTGGAAATGATTGGTCATGCTCACTAATGGACCAAAAACCACTAAGCCTATCGTTTCCTAGCGACCAATTCTGGCGCTTGATTGTCCGCGGGATTGTATCGTGAATGGGCTCATAGTTCTGCTGTCTAGTAGACTGGTTCTCTTGGTTGCCTGTTGCCTTGTAGTTAGTGAAAGGGGTGAGAGCACGTTCAGTTCACGCCTTCAGAATCTGCCGCTATTTTTGGCTGCTGGTTCCTCCCGTCCTGATCGTCCGCAGGATTGTATTGTGAATGGGCAGATTGGTCATAGTTCTGCTGTCTTGTAGACTGGTTCTCTTTGTTGGCTGTTGCCTTGTAGTTAGTGGAAGGGGTGAGAGCGTGTTCAGTTGACGCCTTCAGAATCTTGCGCTATTTTTGGCTGCTGGTTCCTCCCGTCCTGAGCGCGCTGTGGATATACACAGACTCCCAGCACCCGGTTTTATTAGCCGAGAGCACAAATCTCGTAAACACGTCGTGACATTACAAATGCGGCTGGCATGAGCTGGGAATCTGTCTGCTGCGCATTCCTTCTAGGGATCTGTCTGATATACGGAGCGCTCCAGCCATGCCACGCTGAGGACACGCTCAGGGAGGAACCGCGCTGTAACGCTCGGGCAGGGACCATGCTCGCTCGGGTCCGCAAAAAAAAAATGTGGCTGATTCTCTGTTATTTTGGCAGTCTTGGCCAACAGACTACTGATTGTCGACATTGTAAATCGCATGCAGCGTGCAAAAATAACTCAAACACCAATCCCCCCCCCCCCCCCCAGCAGAAAAGGCCACATTGCACCACTTACAGGAGTAAGTAAGTGAGAAGAATATGGAGGCTGCCATATTTGTTTCCTGTTAAAGAATACCAGATTCCTGGCAGCCCTGCTGGTCTATTTGGCTGCAGTAAGTGTCTGGATCACACCAGAAACAAGCATGCAGCTAGTCTTGTCGGATCTGACAATAAGGCCAGAAACCCCTGACCTGCTGCATGCTTGTTCAGGGACTATGGCTGAAAGTATGAGAGGCAGAGGATCAGCAGGACAGCCAGGCAACTGATATTGCTTAACAGGAAGTAAATATGGCAGCGGTGGTCTGGAGGAGAACGTGGGGTTCATGAGGGTCCCAGGAAATAAACATGGCAGCCTCCATATATGCTATCTCTCACTTCAGTTCTCCTTTAAGTGTGATGCTCCATAAGAAAGCATAACCTGCATTTTTCACATCATGAAACGCATGCAATTCCCTCGAGTGTCTCTGTTCAGATAAACGCCAGCCCATTCTTTTTCAGCGTTGACCAGCAAGGTGCAGATCCTCAGGAAAATATTGCTGCAGTTTCTAAAGCTACAAATTCCTATTAGACTTTAGTTTTAGTAGTCTTTTTTGTGATTTGGTTTGTGAGTGATGTCTGTAGAAGGAAGATAAATTAAAGTGACCCTTAAAGTGAACCAGAGACTAAGCACCCTCATGTATTTTACCATATATATCAGTGGGGACATTAGAGAAAACACCTACCCTGCTCTCTGTTTCATTCTGCACTGCTCAGCCTGCTTGTTATCAGCCCTGATAAAATCCCTGACTGAGCATTCAGTCTGGCTTTGCTATGACTCCGCTATAATGATTGCTGAGCAGAGCCAGAAGGGGGCAGGCTTGGGCTTGAAAAGACACCAGAGAGCAAAGACTCGGCTATAAAAATTCCTGAGCAAAGCCAGACTGAATGCTCAGTTGGGGATTTTATCAGGGCTGATAACAAGCAGGCTGAGCAGTAAAGGATGAAGCAGAGAGCAGGGTAGGTGTTTTCTCTAATGTTCCCACACATACACACACACACACACACACACACACACACACACACGCACACGCACACGCACACGCACACGCACACGCACGCGCACGCGCACGCGCACGCGCACGCGCACGCGCACGCACACGCACACGCACACGCACACGCACACGCACACGCACACGCACACACACACGTGCTTCGTCTCTGGTTCACTTTAAAGGATAAATCAGCCATAATCATGTACTGCTGATTTACTTAGCTGGGGCTTCCTCCAGCCCCTAGAAGCCCCCATGTCCCTCGCCGCAGTTCCGGAGCAATTTTTGGGTACCTGGAGTCGGAAGTTTCATAAACTTAGGCATCGGAGTCGGATGATTTTTGTGCGAAGTCCACAGCCCTGCTTCTGGGGTCCCCACATCTGGCTACCTATTCTGGGGGGGCGGCTGCCTAATACTGGGGCCACACCTTGGTACCTGAACTAGGGAGGGGGGGGGGGGGGCTGCTTAATGCTGGGGACACATCTAGCTGCTTATACTAGTGGGGAGGCTCATTGGCTACCTGAACTGGGGGCCAAACTAAGACTAGGGATGCATCAAATACCTATACTGACCCCGCCCCTCTGTAACACCACCCTTCATGCCCCCCCCCCTGGTGTAACCTGTAGTGGCTGCCAGTGAATGTGGTCGCTGTCATGAGACGCTGAGCGGAGGGAATGTGCGATGTTGGGAACCCTCTTGCCCCCCCCCCCCCCCCTGGTATAATGGTATAACCTGTAGTGGCTGCCTGTGGCTTTGCGCTACCTCCCCCCCCAAGTCCGTGTCGTGGTCGCTGTCATGAGACGCTGAGCGGGGGGAATGTGCGATGTTGGTACACGATTAATGTTGTTTATTCTCGGAGTGGTTTGATGTTCCAGGCGTTTTCCATCCTTGAAAGAACTGCAGAATGAAAACATTCCGACCCATCTATACAAAGATGTTTTATTCTGCTAGAGATCCTTTTCTGGAGACATAATAGAGGCTTGTAAATCTAGCGGAGGATGGAGTCAGGCTGTGGCCCGGGGAACACTGCAAGCATCAGCTCTGCTATTCCTGTATCTCTATGGCTGCTCTGTAGCCAGGAATAAAGAGAACATGTATCAAGTTATCCAAATCACAGCTCTTGTGCTTGACAATGATTTACCCTCCTGCATACCTCCCAACAGTGCCCTGACAATACCTTTCTCCTCTGACCAGTGCCTAGAGCTGACCCCACTCCTCTGATCTGTGCCTAGAGCTGACCTCTACCCTCTGACCTGTGCTTAATCCTGACTAGTGCTGACCTCTCCTCACTTGGGCCTTGTCTTGACCTTTCCCCTCGGACCTGTGCCTAATGCTGACCCCTCCCCTCTGTCCTGTGCCTAGTACTGACCCCTCCCCTCTGTCCTGTGCCTAGTGATGACCCCACCCCTCTGACTTGTGCCTAGTGCTGACCCCACCCCTCTGACTTGTGCCTTGTGTTGACCTTTCCCCTCTGACCTGTGCCTAATGCTGTTCTCCCCCTTTGATCTCTGCCTAGTGCTGACCTCTCCTCACTTGGGCCTTGTATTGACCTTTCCCCTCTGTCCTGTACTTAGTGCTGACCCCTCCCTTCTGACCTGTACTTAGTGCTGACCCCTCCCTTCTGACCTGTGCCTAGTGCTGAGCCCACCCCTCTGACCTGTGCCTAGTGCTGAGCCCACCCCTCTGACCTGTGCCTAGTGCTGAGCCCACCCCTCTGACCTGTGCCTAGTGCTGAGCCCACCCCTCTGACCTGTGCCTATTGCTGAGCCCACCCCTCTGACCTGTGCCTAGTGTTGAGCGGTCCCCTCCCTAGCCTATACTGTAGGGCTAGTGTATGAGGAGTTTTGAGTTCAGTTTGATTCCCCGTTGGTCCCTCCACAACCTGTGTAATTCCAGAATTATTGAGCAAGCAGTGTTTTTTGCTGCTGCACACAATGCTTGAGCACGATATTCCAATTACTGATCAGCGTATAGCAATCACTGGCAGCACCGGAGATCAGTAGGGGATATTCTGTGACCAATCAGATTCTGCAGCTTCTGGCATGAGCCTGGTACACCCATCCAGTCCTGACTGGCCCACATCTACCACCTCCATGTAGTAGGAGGGCCAACAGATTGTCAAGACTGTAAACAGACTGCATAGATGAGCTTTCACTTTGCATGGAGGTTGGAAAATTGTGCAATTAAAATTGGATGTGTGTACCAGGCTTTAGATTGGTCTGTTTCCTTCCTGAATAAATGACTATTTGACTACATAAGCCCCCATTCCACATGCAGATGCCTTATCCATGTGCTATTGCCCATTTTCAGCAAACTGTCTTCTGTGTCCAGCCGCCCCCTTGGGCAACAGCGGCCCTAGGCCTGCGTCTGTGTGGCTTTTCCAGGAATCCATCATTGGCCCAGTGCACACCAAAAACCTCTAGCAGGTCCGCAAAACACTAGAGGTTTTTGAAGCAGATTTTAGAGCGATTCTAGGCATGTGTAGAGAGGTTTTCTAAACATGCGTAGTGTTTTTGTGAACGTTTTTGTGTAGCAGATTTCATATATTGTTACAGTGAAGCTGTTACTGAACAGCTTCTGTAACAAAAACGCCTGGAAAACCGCTCTGATCTGGCGTTTTTCAGAGCGGTTAGCATTTTTCCTATACTTTACATTGAGGCAGAATCGCTTCTGCAAACCGCAAATGTGCAGCAGGAGGCACGTTTGCGGTTTGCTAAAAACCTCAAACCACTGGTGTGCACCATTCCATTGAGATACATTAACCAAGCGTTTTCACAGGCGGCAGCGGTTTTGAAAACTCTACAAAAACCGCTTGGTGTGCACCAGGCCTTTGACTGCAGCAAGACATATGAACAAGTTGTGAGCTGGTCCCAATAAGGGGAGAATCTCGTATAACCCGGGTATACCAATGATGAGAGGCCTGCGGATAGTACAAGCGTCACATACAGGCGTAATTATACTGCTGGGTATGGAAGCAGCCATTGTCCTTCCCCCCAGCCGGCTGCACTCGGAACGGCTGCTCCTCACATATTCTCTGAGTATTATCAGATATCATCAGTCGTATTTTCCTAACACTTTTCCTGTTTGTCAGCCCAAAGCCCACATTACAGCTATCTGCTCCATCAGAGCCGGCAGAGGGGCTGCTGGGAGAAACTGTCATCCGTGACACAAGCCCTGATCATTCCCATGCTTGTCACACACACACGCCTATACACACACACACACACACACCTACACGCCTATACACATGCCTATACACACGCCTATACACACATATATACAAACACACACGCCTATACACACACACACACCTACACGCCTATACACACGCCTATACACACATATATACAAACACACACACACACACACACACACACACACACACACACACACACACACACACACACACACACACACGCGCGCCTATACACACATATATACAAACACACCTACACGCCTATACACACACACACACCTACACGCCTATACACACGCCTATACACACATATATACAAACACACACTCACGCGCCTACACACACACACACACACACGCCTACACACACACACACACACTACACACACACACGCGCCTACACACACACACGCCTACACACACACACACACACGCGCCTATACACACATATATACAAACACACACACACACACGCCTACACACACACACACACACACACACGCACACCTACACGCCTATACACACGCCTATACACACGCCTATACACACATATATACAAACACACACACGCGCCTACACACACACACACACACGCCTACACACACACACACACATACACACACACACACATACACACACACGCGCATACACACACACGCGCATACACACACACACGCATACACGCACACACACACACGCCTACACACACACACACACGCCTACACACACACACACACACGCCTACACACACACACACACACACACACGCCTACACACACACACACACACACACATATACACACACACACACGCCTACACACACACACGCCTACACACACACACGCCTACACACACACACACACATACACGCCTACACACACACACACGCCTACACACACACACACGCGCCTACACACACACACGCGCCTACACACACACACGCGCCTACACACACATACACACGCCTACACACACATACACACATACACACGCCTACACACACATACACACACACACACACCACACGCCTACACACACATACACGCGCCTACACACACATACACATACACACACACACCACACGCCTACACACACACACACACACGCCTACACACACACACACACGCCTACACACACACACACGCCTACACACACACACACACGCCTACACACACACTCACGCCTACACACACACTCACGCCTACACACACACGCACGCCTACACACACACACACACACACACACACACACGCCTACACACACACACACACGCCTACACACACACACACACACACACACACACGCCTACACACACACACACACACACACGCCTACACACACGCCTACACACACACCTACACACACACACGCCTACACACACACCTACACACACACGCCTACACACACACCTACACACACACGCCTACACACACACCTACACACACACCTACACACACACACCTACACACACACACCTACACACACACACCTACACACACACACCTACACACACACACCTACACACACACCTACACACACACCTACACACACACCTACACACACACCTACACACACACCTACACACACACCTACACGCCTATACACATGCCTATACACATGCCTATACACACGCCTATACACACGCCTATACACACATATATACAAACACACACACACGCGCCTACACACACACGCCTACACACACACACGCCTACACACACACACGCCTACACACACACACACACACGCCTACACACACACACACACACGCCTACACACACACACACACGCCTACACACACACACACACACACACACACGCCTACACACACACGCCTACACACACACGCCTACACGCCTATACACATGCCTATACACACGCCTATACACACATATATACAAACACACACACACGCGCGCCTACACACACACACACGCGCCTACACACACACACACACGCGCCTACACACACACACACACGCCCACACACACACGCCTACACACACACACACACACACGCCTACACACACACACACACACGCCTACACACACACACACGCCTACACACACACACACACGCCTACACACACACACACACACGCCTACACACACACACACACGCCTACACACACACGCCTACACACACACGCCTACACGCCTATACACATGCCTATACACACGCCTATACACACATATATACAAACACACACACACACACGCGCCTACACACACACACACACGCGCCTACACACACACACACGCCTACACACACACGCCTACACACACACACACGCCTACACACACACACACACACACGCCTACACACACACACACACGCCTACACACACACACACGCCTACACACACACACACGCCTACACACACACACACGCCTACACACACACACGCCTACACACACACACACCTACACGCCTATACACACATATATACAAACACACACACACATGCCTACACACACACACACACACACACACACACACACACACACGCCTACACACACACACACACGCCTACACACACACACACGCCTACACACACACACACACACACGCCTACACACACACACACACGCCTACACACACACACACGCCTACACACACACACACGCCTACACACACACACACGCCTACACACACACACACGCCTACACACACACACACGCCTACACACACACACACGCCTACACACACACACACGCCTACACACACACACACGCCTACACACACACACACGCCTACACACACACACACGCCTACACACACACACGCCTACACACACACACACACTACACACACCTACACACGCCCGCACACACGCACACACACACGCCTACACACACACACACACACACACACGCCTACACACACCTACACACGCCTACACACGCACGCACGCACACACGCCTACACACACACACACGCCTACACACCTACACACACACACGCCCACACACACACGCCTACACGTACACATACGTACATGCCTATGCACACTTATACACACACTCACACATGGCTACATATACACACACACTGTATACACATGCATACATACATATATACATCCCTCTGCACACTTATACACACACACACACACACACACACACACACACACACACACACACACACACACACACACACACTGCAGTGTTCTCCCCAGAATTTTTTTCCAGCCGGGTGGCATGAAATAGTAGCCGGGTGGCATGAAAAAGTAGCCGGGTGGGGCGAGTTGAAAATGCAGGGCAACTGTGCTTACAGCATAGGAGGAGGTGAGGAGGTTAGCCGATCCCAGCCGGGTGGTCACCAAATCTAGCCGGGTGGAGCACCCGGCTAAAAGAGCCTGGGGAGAACACTGACACTGTATACACATGCATACATACATACATATATACATGCCTATGCACACTTATACACACACTCACACATGGCTACATATGCACACACACACTCCGAGTAGCCTAATGAAGGAAAATTATCCAAATATGCTGGAGAAATGAAACAAATCTGAGCCAAACCACTTGACTCTCTTCTCAGCTTGGTCTCCTCTGTGGCTGGCTCTGCATACCTAAACGCAGCACATTCACAAAACTCTCTTATCTCTCTTAGCTGGAGAGAGCTGCGGGAGGGGCTGCTTGTTCCGTGGGGGCGGCCATCTTGATTTCTGCATGAGCCTAAAGGGACACTGTTGTGAGGATGTGAAGGTTGCCCCCCCAAACTTAAACCATGCCAGTTTCTGGGCTGTCTTGCTGCATCTGGGTATCTAAGGTTATGGAGGGGCCCAAAATATGATTGTCAGATTGTACGTAAATAATAAAGACTATAAAAATGAGGTGTCCTACCTCTCCAGAACACAACCCAGACAAAAAAGGGGGTTTTAGAATCAGGTCAGATTTATTCAAGCACGTTTAAAACAGACAACGCGTTTCACGGGACTCTGTCTACTTCCTCAGGTCAATAAGGGCTCATTTACATTTAAAAGCGCAAAACGGTAGCACTTTTAAGTGTGAATCACTGTACACGTTTGCTAATCCTGGCAAAATGCTGCAGGTAACTAGTTTTGCAAATGGCGCTAATCACCCTCGATTGGCGCCAATCGCGGCAGTGAGATCACTGCAATAGTGTTAGAATAGCGCTTTAAAAAGTAAAAGCACTAGCGTTTCGGCGATTAGCGGGAATTGCTCGCTAATCGCCATAGTGAGAACAGGCCCTTGCTGGGAATACATGGCTCCATTTAGATGGCTCGATAGATATTTTCCGACATGTCCGATTTCCCACCCGATTGTTTCCGGGCTCGATTCTGCATGAAGGACAGTGCAAAAAGATAAGAAAAACGAGCGGAAGATAAGAGAATCGCCCCTGGAATAGAGCGGCAAAATCAAGCAGTGTAGCGTTAAAGCGGACCCAAACCAAACATCTTTTTTTTAATTCAAAATATTTAGTTGCACCACTCTGACACATACAAAGATAAATAAACACTCCTTCAAGCCTATGAGCATTTCAGTGCATGCTTTTCACCCTTCTCTTCTCATAATAACTAGGGCTATACTGGTGGCAGCCATTACTTCTGAGCTTAGTAGGAGGTTTTAGATCATGGGTGTGTCTGTCATCAGCTACCCTCCCTCACAGGGGCGTCGTCTCACACAAGCTGAGATCACCTGTGACATCATCAGTAGCAGCCTGTGTTTAGTTTTTGTTTTTCATCTCCTCCACCAGTCTGCCGGATTCTGTCCTGGCAATATGAAAGGAAGGGAGGGGTTCCTCCAATAAATGTAAAATATTTTTATATTTGTCATCATGCAGCTGAAAAAAGGCTGCTATTTATTATTATAATTTAGAAAATAGATTTTATTTCTGAAATTGTATTTTTAATTTGGGTCCACTTTTATTCAGTTTTAGATCAGGGCACCCTGGTCGTCGTTTGTCTGGGTTGTGCCATCTGGAGAGGTGGGACACCTCGTTTTTATAGTCTGTATTATTTTCTGTTGTTTACATACAATCTGATAATTATATTTTGGGCGCCTCCACCGCTACATCATTGCTTAGTTTGATTGCATAATTTCCAGGCTGAAATCGCTGTCCAATATTACTGCCTCCCTGCAGTACGAAGGCCAATACATTTTCAATACTATGTACAGATTGTGTCTGTAAGCTCTTACTACATGGAAAATTGGCCAATTATAATAGGATGTGTATGAACCCGTAAGCCTGACACACCCCTTCAATTTTACCACTTTCGTGAAGTATGAGGCTGGTTTCGCACTATAAACCGGCATCAGCGGTGCGCCCGCCGCACCACCAAAAACGGGCCTTCCGGGAACAACACGTTAGTGCGCAGTGTTCCCTGTCTGGCAATCGGCCAAGCAGGAAGTGACGCGGGCTTGCGGAATGTGGAAGTGTGCGGAAGTGTATTGTAAAAAATAATCTGCGCATGCGTGTCGTAACGTCCCAACGTCAACATTTTTAAAATCCCTGCATTGCCATAGGACTAACATGACTTCCAGGCCGACCCATAACTTAGTTTTGTGCTAGCGTTAGATCGGGCACTTCCGGGGCAACGTGGGGAGTGTGAACTCCCCCCATAGAGATACATTAGGCTGCGGTAGCAGTTGGGCAAGTTTGCCGCACTGCCAGGGTTAAAGGGCCCAGAGGGCTAACAGACTTCGAATACTATGAACAGATTGCGTAGATAAACGCTTCAAGGAGCTGGTAAAATTGGTCAGTGATTGGCCAATTAAAAGGTAAAAGTGTGTATCAGACTTTAGATATTTTACCATTATCTCACGGATAAGGCAGGGTCATGTGACATGAATTACAACCAATGGGAGATCGGGGGCGTTAGAGAAGTGCAAAAGTCGGTCTTCTGTAAATATTTTGAGGTTTTACTGTCCCTTTTATGTATAAAGCCCTCGTGTGAAATCCTATATCATGGTTATTTATTTTTTCCTTTTCTAGAGGTTTTTGTCTGTTGTCTGTGTTTTTCTTGCTAATGAAAGATCCCGGGTGCAAATAGAGAGCAGATTCCAGCAGTTGTGGTCTGTAATTATGTCATTCTGGAGTTATGAGCTTTCCTACAAGTTGTATGAAGAACTTCTGGGCTAGTTAAAGGACAACTGTAGTGAGCGGGATATGGAGGCTGCCATATTTATTTCCTGTTAAACAATACCAGTTGCCTGGCCTTCCTGTTTTGTCTGCAGTAGTGTCTGAATCACACCAGAAACAAGCATGCAGCTAATCTGGTCAGATCTGACAATAATGTCAAACACCTGATCTGCTGCATGCTTGTTCAGGGGCTATGGCTAATAGTATTAGAGGCAGAGGATCAGCAGGACTGCCAGGCAACTGATTTTGCTTAACAGGAAATACACAGCCCTGCTGATGGTTTTGGTTTCATTTGTGCCGAAATCTCACCTGAAACCAGCCTGCGGTCGGTGAAATCAGAATTGAGCTGCACACACATACAATTTTGATTGACCAATTGCTGTCCAGTTTTGCCACCTCCTCATGTAGTATGGGGGCTTGCAGATTTTAAATACTATGAACAGATTGTTTAGGTAAGCTCTCATACTAAATGGAAAGGGTGGAGTTGGCCAATCCAAATTGGATGTGCGTACGCACCTTCAGACAACCAAGGTTGTAATATAGTGTACAATACATTGAATGTGAACCTATTTGAAAGCTATGCAGGAATCTGGGTCTGACTCACACTGCATATTCTTCTCAAATCCTGTATCAGACTATGAATGATTTACAGGTGAGGTACTAATCCCATCCATTTTTGTTTTTATTATTATTATTATTATTATTATTTAGTATTTATATAGCGCCGACATATTACGCAGCGCTGTACAATGTATATATATATCTTGTGACTAACTGTCCCTCAAAGGAGCTCACAATCTAATCCCTACCATTGCCATATGTCTATATATTATGTAGTGTAAGTACTGTAGTCTAGGGTCAATTTTAGGGGGAGCCAATTAACTTATCCGTATGTTGTTGGAATGTGGGAGGAAACCGGAGTGCCCGGAGGAAACCCACGCAGACACAGAGAGAACATACAAACTCTTTTGCAGATAGTGCCCTGGCTGGGATTCGAACCAGGGACCCAGCGCTGCAAGGCGAGAGAGCTAACCACCACTGTTTAAAGGACAACTGAAGTAAGAGCTATACGGAGGCTGCCATATTTATTTCCTATTAAACAATACCAGTTGTCTGGCTGCCCTGCTGGTCTGTTTGGCTGCAGTAGTGTCTGAATCACACCAGAAACAAGCATGCAGCTAATCTGGTCAGATCTGACAATAATGTCAAACACCTGATCTGCTGCATGCTTGTTCAGGGGCTGTGGCTAATAGTATTAAAGGCAGAGGATCAGCAGGATAGCCAGGCAACTGGTATTGCTTAACAGGAAATAAATATGGCAGCTTCCGCCTCTCTCTCACATCAGTTGCCCTTTGACCAATCACCCTATCCTCAAGACTGCCTGCTCTTCCTTTATAGTAATGGGGTCACACTGTCCCTTCTCTATGCTGTACTTTGTGCCACAAGGGAGAACAGAGAAATGCTGAATAAGAAGCCAGCATAAGCCCCTCCCATATCACCGCATCATCCCTGCCTCGGCAATGTTCCACCAATTGGCAAAACTCGAGGGAATTCTCCCTCCAAATGGTGACAAAGGTGTGCATGTGCCACACCCAGAACTGACAGCAGGAGGCGGAGCTGCTAAGGAAGGCCCTCCTCCAGAAGACTATACAGCCGCCCTCTACTGCTGAGATGCTGTATGTGCAGCAACTGAGGGCAGATTATGCCAGAGCTGTGGAGTCGGTACAAAAATCCACTGACTCCGACTCCTCAGTTTAGGATTACTCCGACTCCTCTAATTTGCATATTACAATCTTGTTGATTGAAAGTATGTAACATGAAATTCGTCTCTTAACTGCCAACGCTTAGGAATTTTAAAAGACAACTGAAGTGAGAAGGATATGTAGACTAATATATTTATTCCCTTTAGTCATAAACTAAAACTAGTCCTTGGTAAGCGTACTTGTAAAAGGTACAGACCGGAACAAAGAACATCTATCAGGCCCTAGGCAATGTAAGTGTGGGTACATGTAAGAGTGATGTGCAGGTACTCTGCAGGGGAATGAGGAGATTCTTCCTCTATTACACATTCTTCATGCACAATCTGAACCAGGTTTATGGGTGATAGACAACACCTCTGTGTTCAATGTGCACAGCATTCTCAGTGGATTCCCTGCAGCTCTGTGGGGAGTGCATATGTAGAGTATAGTACTACTGTGTAACAAAGTAAACCTGAGACAGATGAAATTAAAGTTTTATACATACCTGGGGCTTCCTCCAGCCGCCTTCAGGATAATCAGTCCCTCGTTGTACTCCTCCACCACCTGGATCTTCTGCTATGAGTCCAGGTACTTGAGCCAGTCAGGCGTAGTACACATGCACACACTCCGCCGCCAGGAGCATACTACACCTGTGCAGCACTATTGCGCAGGTGCAGAATGTTCCTGGCTGTGGGAGCAGCATGCGGCCGGACAGCGCTGACTGGCTGAATTACTGGGACTCCTAGCAGAAGATCCGTGTGGCGGAGGAGGACAGTGAGGGACTGATTGGCCTGAAGGGGGCTGGAGGAAGCCCCAGGTATGTATAAACTTTTCTTTTCACCCGTCTCAGGTACAATTTAATTCGTAGTCACCAAACCAAATTTTAACAACATATCAAATTATTTGATTTCATGAGCAAGAGAGTGCATACATTTGCATAAATCAGCATCAATGCAGAATTATTTCCATCTCATTGACCATCTCTATTAGTGATACGGCTACACATCAGGCTTTATACTTACAGCATAGATGTTATTTAGTATATATGTTACGGCCAGAACCCGAAGTTTGGCCACTTCTAGTTCTGGCCGGCCACTTCGGGTTCTGGCCCGCCAATTTGCGAAGTGGCCGCTGCGCTGCGGCCAATGTTAGAAATGGATTGTTTACTCTGATATTAATGTATCTTCTGGCCGCAGCGCAGCGGCCAAACGTATTAATTTGTTGCAATGAAGCCGGCGGCAATGTAACAATTCAAGCCGCCGGCTTTTTATCTGCCTCTCTCTCTCTCCTCTTATGGCCAGCCGGTGGGGGACACGCGAGTCCCCCAGAGTCGTTCGTCGCAGCAGGGGCAGCAGAGCGGGGAGGCTGCAGACATTGCTTCTGCCAGCACCCGCTCTGCAAGAACGGCAGGCTTCCCTGCCGCGACGAACGACTCCGGGGGGACACTCGTGTCCCCGCCGGCTGCCCATAAGAGAGCGAGAGAGGCGGGGGGAGGAGAGAGAGGCGGGTGGGGGAGAAGGAGAGAGAGGCAGAGAAAAAGCCGGCGGCTTGAATTGTTACATTGCCGCCGGCTTAATTACAACAAATTAATACGTTTGGCCGCTGCGCTGCGGCCAGAAGATACATTAATATCAGAGTAAACAATCCATTTCTAACATTGGGCGCAGCGGCCACTTCGCAAATTGGCCGGCCAGAACCCGAAGTGGCCGGCCAGAACTAGAAGTGGCCAAACTTCGGGTTCTGGCGGTAACAAATATAAGAGATTCCTGTGTACACATCATATATACAGTCACAGATATGTATATCTGACCTTAAAAATACGGGGACTGCTTTATTGAAGCAGCACAAGTAACTCATTTTGATTGGTTTATTTCATTTTTGTGAACTAAGCACAGCTATTACTGTATATATAAATTATGATGACTATTATCTGAGAAATAGAATATTTTATCATATTTTCTATTTTAATTAGTATCAATTTATTAGGAGTCAGAGTCGGTGCATTTTTTTTTCCCGACTCCGACTCCAGGCACCCAAAATTACTCCGACTCCACAGCCCTGGATTATGCCAACATATTACCGCACTTTATGCATTTTCCCGCTTTTAGAATTGCTAAAAAAGAGGAAAATACGGACCAAAATTTTTTTTTTTACCAGACTTGAGTCCAATGTCTCCACATGGGTCATACACCCTCTGAAATAACCACCCCTGTGTAAGATTGCCCGCCATGTTATCCAGGGGGCCTATTCAGAGGGTGATAAGTGGCCCACGTTTCACTCTGTGGCTGGTAGGGAGCTCTGTATGGCGGCATTCAGCCAAAATAAAGGGATTGTGACTTTGTCATGAAAACTTGTTATAACAGAGTTTTTTTATTTTTTGTTTTTCACTCAGAATCGTCAGAAGGAGACGCAGCAGGAGCTGAATGATGTCACAGGTAAGGGGCGTGGTCTCTAGAATCTGTATTTTCAGTGTAAATATGAGGAATGATCCACGTTTGGCATTGGTTCTGCTCTTCTCGCCTTGGCGCCGGGTGACTCTGCACAGATTTCTGCTATAGACAGTCTGGGCACACCGGCCTTCTGGGTTCTCCATAGCAACAGAAAGAGAATCCAGGAATGGCAACTCTGCACCACGCTGGCCTTCTGGGTTCTCCATAGCAACGGCGACTCTGCACCACGCTGGCCCAGCGAAAGCTGTGGGATATAAATTATCTGCGTAGAGATAGGAACTTGAGGCGGGAAAGATCTCTCGGAAGACAGAAGTGCTTCATTTAAAGTATAAGTTAATATAAAGGGTCCCGGGAGTTTCATATAGCCATGAGGTGTACTGTATCAAGCCTCCTTAAAGGAGAAATTAAGTGAGAGGGATATGGAGGCTGCCATATTTATTTCCTTTTCAAACTATTATCTGGCAGTCCTGCTGATCCTCTGCCTCTAATACATGTAGCCATAGCCCCTGAACAAGCATGCAGCAGATCGGGTGCTCTGACTGAAGTCAGACTGGATTAGCTGCAGGCTTGTTTCAGGTGTGTGATTCAGACACTACTGCAGCCAAAGAGATCAGCAGGACTGCCAAGCAACTGGTATTGTTTAAAGGGACACTTAAGTCAAACAAAAAAAATGAGTTTTACTCACCTAGGGCTTCCAATAGCCCCCTGCAGCTGTCCGATGCCCTCGCCGTCTCCCTCAGATTCTCCTGGCCCCGCTGGCAGCCACTTCCTGTTTCGGTGACAGGAGCTGACAGGCTGGGGACGCGAGTGATTCTTCGCGTTCCCAGACACATTAGCACCCTCTATGCTGCTATATGGTATATGATATATGCTATAGCAGCATAGATGGCGCTATTGTGGCCAGGAACGCGAAGAATCACTCGCGTCCCCAGCCTGTCCGCTCCTGTCACCGAAACAGGAAGTGGCTGCCAGCGGGGCCAGGAGAATCTGAGGGAGACGGCGAGGGCATCGGACAGCTGCAGGGGGCTATTGGAAGCCCCAGGTGAGTAAAACTCATTTTTTTTGTTTGACTTAAGTGTCCCTTTAACAGGAAACGTCCATATCCCTCTCACTTCTGGTGTGCTTTTTTAAAGAGAAACTGTAACCAAGAATTGAACTTCCTCCCAATCAGTAGCTGATACTCCCTTTCCCATGAGAAATCTATTCCTTTTCACAAACTGATGATCAGGGGGCGCTGTATGACTGATATTGTGGTGAGACCCCTCCCACAGGAAACTGAGGACCGTGGTACTCCTGGCAGTTTCCTGTCTGTGATCCTTGTTGCATTGTGGGAAATAGCTGTTTACAGCTGTTTCCAACTGCCAAAAAAAAAGCAAGCCGCATCTTCTTCCACCGCCATCACCTGCCAGCAGTAAAAATGTCCCCATGTGATAAATGTCAGAATGTAAATCAGGGAGAGGAAATATTTTACAATGGGCAAACACTGACTAAATCATTTATACATAATTATTGTAATAAAAAAAGTGCTTCATTTTTACATTATTTTCACTGGAGTTCCTCTTTAATGCTAGTTATGCTCTGACTAATGCTGTGGAGTGTACTGATCGCTGTCCTCTCTATAATAATACAGGAAGTACAAGCTGTCTGCAGCAGAAAATCAAAGATTATGAAGAAGAGATCCGGACTCTGCTGCAGAGACACCAGGAGGAGAAGATGGCGCTGGAGGAGGCCGGGAGGAGGCAGCTGGAGGAGCAGGAGAGAGCGCTGAGGGACCAGGTCAGGGGGAGGTGCTGCAACAAGCGTTATTACACTATAAGCCTGATGGAGCAAACGAGGGGAAAATTGCTACCGCTACTAGTGCAGGTGGAGCTCCGCCCATTAGCGCCACATGTTACCGGGTTAATGCGCAGGTTGCTATGGTAATGCGCGGGGTAATGTGTTATAGCAATGCATACGTTACCGTGGTCATGCATGTGGCGTTAACGGCCCTACGCAGGACAACTTTACTGGAGTTTAGCGGATCAGACCTCGTATGAATATACAGCAGAATCCCCGGTATCCAGCACAGGCGGGGATGGCCTGTACCGTATACACGTGCTTGTCGGTTACTTGAGCAACTGGCTGAAAAAGTACAAACCTCCCCCTGGTGCAGGATAGAATACTCACTGAGCCTCCAGCGATGTCCTGTATATCCCGGCGGCTTTCCGTTGTCGTCCATTCGCGGCGTCACGTCACCTGCGTCGGGTCACGTGACACTGTAGGAGCTTTGCACGGATGCTGGAAGCTGCTAGGAGCTACAGGACGCAGCTGGAGGCTCAGTGAGTAATTTATGGCCGGAACTCCCCCCTCCAAAACAAAATACTAAGAAAACTGTTTGTTATCCCCTCCGCTAAGGCATGCCGGTTAGTTGAGGCGTCCGGTTACCTTCATGCCGGATAATGGAGACTTTGCTGTACCAGGAAAAAGGAGACTGATGAAGGGCAGGCTAAAGTCTGCTACACACCCTTTTATTTTGATTGGCCAATTTTAGCCTTGTAGTAGGAGGGTCAACAGATATTGAAAACTATGAGCAGATTGTGCAGGTGAACCCTCATACAACATGGAGGTCATAATATTGGTCAGTGATTGGCCAAGCGAAATTGGAAGTGTGTACCAGGTTTTAAATCGGTGAGGCGGCGCAGAGCCCCATGAAGCACAATTTCAAATTTGCATCCTTTTTTTTTGCTTGCTTTTTTAACAGCTCGTCTGACTGGTTTTTATTAGTAAGAAGTGCGGGTGAAGCCCAGTACACACTTTCAATTACGATTGGCCAATCACTAACCAATTTACCACCTCCATGTAGTATGGGGGCAAACAGATTTTTGAATACTTTGAGCAGCTTGTGTAGGTAAGCCCTCGTACTGCATGGAGGTGGTATAATTGGCCAGACATTGGACAATGAAAAATGGATGTGTATACACACCCTAAGGGCCTGTACACACTGAAAAACGCAGGCAAAAACGCAAGCGCAGCAGTGTGTACAGGCCCTAAAGGTGGTTGCATGTAATAACACCTTTTTTTAATATTCCTCTCCCCTCAGTCAATATTTGTGATTGTAACATTTTTGTGACGTTTTCATTCCTAAAATCCCCCCCCCCCCCCCCCCCCACACACACACACAATTGTGAAAAAAAAATGATGAAAACTCTGAAAACATGGGTCAGTAAATCAAGAAATTGATCATTTGCCTTTTTATTGCATCTTCTTTTTCCATAGCAGTGCATTGGGGAAAGCTTCAGTTTTATAGCGTATAGTGTGAAAGAGGCCATAGGGAAACATGGTCATTACCTTGCACATCAGCTGTCCTTTAAAGAGGAACTGTAACATCAAACTGTCCCCTGGGGGGTACTCACCTCGGGTGGGGGAAGCCTCCGGATCCTAATGAGGCTTTCCACGCCGTCCTCCGTCCCTCGGGGGTCTCGCTGCAGCCCTCCGTACAGCGGCGACGAAAATATTTACCTTCCCGGCTCCTGCGCAGGCGCTCTGGTGGCTGTCGGCTCCGAAGTAGGCGGAAATACCCGATCGCCGTCGGGTCCGCTCTACTGCGCAGGCGCAAGTCTCCGGTGCCTGCGCAGTAGAGCGGACCCGAATGAGATCGGGTATTTCCGTGTAGTTCGGAGAGGAAAGCAGCCACAGCGCCCCCGCTGGAGCCAGCAAAGGTAAATATTGAAATGACAGTCGGGTCTGTCGCTGGCTGTTCAGAGGGCTGCAGCGAGACCCCCGTGGGACAGAGGACGGCGTGGGAAGCCTCATTAGGATCCGGAGGCTTCCCCCACCCGAGGTGAGTACCCCCCCAGGGGAGGTTTTTCATGTTACAGAGTCTCTTTAAAGGTGGCCATACATGGTACAATTTTTCATTTTTTTCGATTAGATAATTTACTTCGATTATTCCGTTAGATCGAATATAAAAAAATTTCCAGCATGTCTGATCTTATTTTTCTCGAAAAAACGGGATATTCGTTCGAATTTCTTGATCGAAAAAAAAAATATTTTCAACTTTCATTCGATTCGATCATTTAGATCGAATAAACGGGATAATCGAACGTCTTTATTGTACCATGTATGGCCACCACAAGTTACAGCTGACAGCAACCGATATAGTGTAACTGATTCTGAGTCTCCACCACCTTCACTGTCATCCCAGCTGACTATTCCTGCGGATTACATCATCCCATTGGCCAGATTCCCCCTCCATATGGATAGGACACAATGGATGGTAGAGCTGTGCAGAACAGGCCTGACATGTTCTGTTGCTGTTCCCCGGCTGTTTGCTGCTTTGTCCTGCCATGGAAAGACGCTAAACCGCCTCATGTTTGCTTTATGAGTAATGTCACTGTATAAATACTCCATTGTCACCTCCGTGTGAACCCTGCGGTGAGAGCGGCCTGTACAGGTGCGATCTGTCTGTACCGAGCGGACGCGGCAGCTGGCAAAGATCGCTGGGATCCTTTTATTCTGACGTTGCTGTCCTACTGGTTTACCATTTACACATTATGCTTCATATAAGTCAACACTAAGGCTCGCCAATACAGAAATCTCAGCTGTGCAGCATTTAAAGAGAAACTTGACAGAAAGGTGGTGGTGGTAGTAGTAGGGATAAATACATTGGCCTCAATTCACTAAGCTTATCTCCTGTCTTTAATAATCTTTTTTTAGAGTGGTCACCATGGTGATGAGGCATGTCGTATTCAGGAAACATTTTACCTCAGGCAAACCTAAAGTTATCTCTTATTATTAAGGAGAGATCTCTAAAGTTACCTCTTCAATCCTTAAAATAACTCCAGAATTCTGAAAATGACTACAGAGGAGGAAACATAAGGAATGGAGAGATAAGATAACGCTCTCACTTATGTTACCTCCTCTGTTGTTGGATTTTCTCCTCTGTAGTTATTTTCAAAATTTTGGAGAACTGTTATTTTAAGGATTGAAGAGTTAACTTTAGGCTTGCCTGAGGTAAAATGTTTCCTGAATACGACATGCCTCATCACCATGGTGATAACTCTAAAAAACGTTATTAAAGACAGGAGATAAGCTTAGTGAATTGAGGCCACTATCTTGTCCTCTAGTCTGGGCTTACTGCGCATGCACGGCCGACCGCGTGTGCACTCCAATCACATCACCGGGACCGCTCTGCAGTACTAGTGCGCAGGCGCAGATCCCTCCCAGTGTCTGGAGCGCAATGGGGGTAAGTAAGGGGGTAAAGTAATAGCTCATTTTTACTCTGGAAGAAATAGACTTATTTGAATGTGCTTACATGTATTTAAAATTTTACAATTTTTCGCAATAGTGGTCATTTAACCTCCTGGGGGATACAATTATATCGCCCAGGAGGTGGCGCAGCACTATTTTTTACATTTTTTTATTTTTTAAATCATGTAGCGAGCCCAGGGCTCGCTACATGATAGCCGCTGTGCAGCGGCATCCCCCCACCCCCTCCGATCGCCTCCGGCATACAAAGCAAACAGGAAATCCCGTTCAGAACGGGATTTCCTGTTTGGCTTCCCCCGTCGCCATGGCGACGATCGGGATGACGTCATCGACGTCGTGACGTCAGAGGGAGTCTCGATCCACCCCTCAGTGCTGCCTGGCACTGATTGGCCAGGCTGTGCAGGGGGTCTTGGGGGGGGGGGGGGGGGGAGCGGCACGGCGAGTAGCGGCGAATCAGCGCGGAGCGGCGGCGATCGGTATTAGAGATGGGAAGTTCGGATCTTTTCAATGATCCGGATGATTCGAATCGGATCATTGAAGAGATCCGGATCTTTGATTCGAATCTCGGATCATTTTACTACCGGAAGCATTCGGGGGTGAAATGAACAGCAGGACAGGTCTGTGGACAGGAGAAGGGGAGGGAGTGGACACACAGAGAAGGGGAGAAGATGGACAGAGGGCAGGGAGTGGACAGAGAAGGGAGGAGGGATGAGCAGAGAGCAGAAATGTTTGCACGTAATACCCACATGCTGAAGTCATATGCTTTACATATATTTCACCTACATGTTCATCTGTACACTTTGAAAGAAAAGGTCGCACAGTGAAAGAAAGCATTCCCAGAAGATAAGTGCAGCTGTTTAGTGCCGAGTGCAGGAGGATTATATTGCCTTTCAATCACACTGTCTGCAAAGTTACTGAGCTGTGCTGAGCCAAAAGCTTCCAATGTGTTCACTGTGCAGCACTACGGAACAGCCAGCCTATAATAAGCAGCACATTTCAGCCAGTATGTGTGCTCTACACATATCTGGCAGTGGCACCCATGTCCCCCCTCTCTCATCTACCTGTCTCCCTGCAAGGCTGGCTCCCTTCCAACAGAGCGATCCATCTCTGCTCTGCTTCCAAGACCCCGCTGCCCGCTGAGAGGGGGCGTGTCGCTCCTGGCCCCGCCCCTTTTGCGATCCGAATCACTCATTTTGATGATTCGGATGATCGACTCATAAAATAGATTCGGATCAAAGATCCGAATCGTTCATGATCCGGACAACACTAATCGGTATATACACGCAGCTAGCAAAGTGCTAGCTGCGTGCAACAACAAAAAAATTATGCAAATCGGCCCACCAGGGCCTGAGAGAACCTCTGTGGCGGCTTACCCCGAGCTCAGCTCGGGATTATCCCCCAGAGGGTTAAAGAGAACCTGAACTGAATATAAAAAGTCAAAATAACCATACACAGGTCATACTTACCTCCTGCGTAGTCTACTCCTCAATCTCTTTCTCTTCTCCTGCGTCCTGTTTGTCCACTGTGATCAATGGAATTCTCCGTCCTCCATGTTAAAAATGGCCATTACCCCATAACAGCTTCCTGGTCAGCACACTGTTAAACTGTAATATCACCAACTTGAGCCATAGGGAAACATGGACATTACCTTGCACATTCAGTTGTAACTGACAGCTGCTGATATATAACTGACAGCAACTGGTATATTTCAGTCCTGACAAAATATTGTGAGAACTGGAAGGGATCACTGTAAGAAGAACATGGTGAGCCTCTGAGAGGAACTGACAGTTAGGTAAGTGTGTAATATTCATTTGCAGCTACATCATGTGTTTGTTTTAAATAGTTTTACTTCCTTCAGGTTCCCCTTAAGGGCTCGTTTCCACTATCGCGAATCTGCATGCGTCCAACGCATGCAGATTCGCACATGTAATGCAAGTGGATGGGCCTGTTTCCACTGTAGCGTTGTTGAGGTGCGTTTTTTTTCAGCGGTAAAAAAACGCACAAAAGAGCCAACGAATTCGCCTGCGAGTGGAATGCATGCGAATCGCCGCTAATGTATTTAATAGTAAAAACGCATGCGTTTGTTACATGCGTTTTTACCCGCGATTTCGCGTGCGATTTCGCACCTTTTTCAATTTTATTTTGCCCTGGCAGTGTCATGGTTAATTTCGCATGGCACCCTGCCATGCGAAATCGCAAGCGAAATCGCGGGTAAAAACGCATGCGGAAACGCATCCGCATGCGTTTTTCAAGCGTCGGAATGCCGGCGAAATCGCGTCGCAACAGTGGAAACAAGCCCTAAGAATTAATAAATATAGCAGCCTCCATGTCACTCATTTCAGGTTCCCTTTAATAAGGGTTTTGAAGGTTCGTTTCCAGACACTTCAGCCTCCAGTCTAGGTAGCTTCTTGGTGTTTGGAAAGCAGTGAATTATGAAAATGACAGTGTAGATGTTTTATATGCCCTCTTTCTGTGTCGCGTTATACTGATGGGCGGTTACCGCTGTGTTACAGGCCAGACAAGACGCTGCAGCCGATTTGGAGACGCGTTTGGCGGCGCAGGCTTCTGCCTTGTCAGCTGAAATGGAGAGGAAATGTGAAGGTAGAGTTCCAACATTCAAGCACTTTATTGTCATTGTGTAATAACACTACGAAATGACTTTTCATGACAGCCCCGCAGTGCATACAGGGAACATGGTAACAAAGGTAGGAATAGAAGAATTATACAAGTATGCCGGGTATTTCAGATATTTAAATTGGTAGGAGGACTCGTGTGTAAGAAAAGATTTGGGTTTAGCGTCAGTGAAATATTTGTAAAATGTACAGATATTTTACGATTGGATTTACTAGTACTGCCCAATGGTACAGTATTGGAAATTTTGCTGATATTCCGATAACGGCTATTTGCGGTGCTTGAATGTCTCTGGCACCCGTTTTGCACGTATGCCCTGGCATTGCTTATGGCAGCGAGCAATAATGGTGTAACTGGCAGTTGATCACTTGAGGGGAATGAATAATTTGCAATATTTTGGCTGCCTAGCAACAGGAGATACTACAGTACCTCACTAGTCCTGAGTAGAGTACGATACGGTAATGTGAATTTACTGTGTATGTGTATGTGTACATGTACGGCTGTGTGTGTGTGCATGTACGTACGTGTGTGGGTACATGTACACACACACACAGCGTCACACCTGTACATGTACACGCATGCACACACAGCCGCACATGTACACGTACACACACAGCGACACACCTGTACGTGTGTGTGTGTGTGTGTGTGTGTGTGTGTGTGTGTGTGTGTGTGTGTGTGTGTGTGTGTGTGTGTACATGTGGTTGTGTGCGTGTACATGTGCGGCTGTGTGTGTGTGTACATGTGCGGCTGTGTGCGTGTACGTACATGTACGTGTGTGTGTGTGTGTACATGTACGGGTGTGGCTGTGTATGTTTACATGTACCGGTGTGTGGCTGTGTGTACATGTGTGGCTGTGTGTACATGTGTGGCTGTGTGTACATGTGTGGCTGTGTGTACATGTGTGGCTGTGTGTACATGTGTGGCTGTGTGTACATGTGTGGCTGTGTGTGTACATGTGGTTGTGTGCGTGTACATGTGCGGCTGTGTGCGTGTACATGTGTGGCTGTGTGTACATGTGCGGCTGTGTGCGTGTACGTACATGTACGTGTGTGTGTACATGTACGGGTGTGTGGCTGTGTATGTTTACATGTACCGGTGTGTCGCTGTGTGTACATGTACGGGTGTGTGTGTGTGTGTGTGTGTGTGTACATGTGTGGCTGTGTGTGTGTGTGTGTACATGTGTGGCTGTGTGTGTGTGTGTACATGTACGGGTGGGTGTGTGTGTGTGTGTGTGTGTGTACATGTACGGGTGTGTGTGTGTACATGTGTGGCTGTGTGTGTGTGTGTGTGTACATGTACGTACGCGTGTGTGTGTGTGTGTGTACATGTACGTGTGTGTGTGTGTGTGTGTGTACATGTGTGGCTGTGTGTGTGTGTACATGTGCGGCTGTGTGCATGTACGGGTGTGTGTGTGGCTGTGTGTACATGTGTGGCTGTGTGTGTGTGTGTACATGTGGTTGTGTGCGTGTACATGTGTGGCTGTGTGTACATGTGTGGCTGTGTGTACATGTGCGGCTGTGTGTACATGTGCGGCTGTGTGCGTGTACGTACATGTACGTGTGTGTGTACATGTACGGGTGTGTGGCTGTGTATGTTTACAAGTACCGGTGTGTCGCTGTGTGTACGTGTGTGTGTGTGTGTGTGTGTGGGTACATGTGTGGCTGTGTGTGTGTACATGTACGGGTGTGTGTGTGTACATGTGTGGCTGTGTGTGTGTGTGTGTGTGTGTACATGTACGTGTGTGTGTGGCTGTGTGTGTACATGTGCGGCTGTGTGCGTGTACGTACATGTACGTGTGTGTGTACATGTACGGGTGTGGCTGTGTATGTTTACATGTACCGGTGTGTCGCTGTGTGTACATGTACGGGTGTGTGTGTGTGGCTGTGTGTGTACATGTACGGGTGTGTGTGTGTGGCTGTGTGTGTACATGTACGGGTGTGTGTACATGTGTGGCTGTGTGTGTGTGTGTGTGTGTGTGTACATGTGGTTGTGTGCGTGTACATGTGCGGCTGTGTGTGTGTACATGTGTGGCTGTGTGTACATGTGCGGCTGTGTGCGTGTACGTACATGTACGTGTGTGTGTGTGTGTGTGTACATGTACGGGTGTGTGGTTGTGTGTGTTTACATGTACCGGTGTGTCGCTGTGTGTACATGTACGGGTGTGTGTGTGTGTACATGTGTGGCTGTGTGTGTGTGTACATGTATGCACGGCTGAACGCTCAGAGGAAATGACCGCTCTCTCTGTTTTCCGCAGATCTGCAGAGACGCTTCGCTGAGGAGAGGACCTCGCTGACAGAAACATACGAGAAGTTAACCACTTCCCTCCAGGTCTGCTGGTTTCCTGATTCTTGAAGCGTAATTACAGCCTCCCTAAGTGCTGTGCAGTGATGAGAGCCAAAGTCACCGCAGACCTCTGCCTAGCTTCTGTATAAGTCACGTTAACCCTTCTGCAAATGAGTGTGTTTCCAAGAGACTGAGTTTTTGTTTTTTAGTATTTAGCGATGCATGTGAGTGGGGTTCATACTCGGGGCAGTGGTAAAAGGACGCATTGTTATCGCCTGAGCAGCAGTAGGAGAGGCTGCCCTGGGTGCGGCTCATTATTAAAGGGGGACTCTAGCCTGGTCTCTGGCAAAGGCTGAAAGTTCAAGGGTTACTGAACTCTAACAAAAAAAAATAGAAAAAATTACCTGGGTCTTCTTGCAGCCCCCTGTACTTATCCTGAGCTTGCGCCATCCAACCAGCAGCGGTGGCCCTTTTAAAGCTGGCCAGTCGCAGGCTGCTGCGCATGTGCGTCCTTGAGCCACGGCCACCCTGATTGTGCTTCAGTTGCCGGCAGCGTTCTGTGCATGCGCAGTAGGGATTTTTCCTGTACTGCCCAGAATGCTGCCATGCATCGGGGACGCAATGAGGAGGCGTCACTGCTGCTCGATGGAGAAAAGGAATGAGGGACTGCTGCGCTAACCAACATGGTGCAAACGGCGCGCGCCGCGCCGAAAAATGGGCATGGCCATGACATTCTATGGGTGGAGCTAACCTATTGATGTAACAGCGAGGCATAAGAAGGCAGTGTTTATGCCGTGATGTGGTCAAACGAGGGTTCGCATCATGGGTGTGCAGAAACTGTGTGATGGTATTTAATAGTATACCGTAACCCCAAAGCAGCAAACATAGCCAACTATGACCAATAAATAATAAATGCAGTAACAGTTACCCTGGACACCACAAAATAAACGCAATGGGCAACATGTCAGCACAAAATGAACGCAATGGGGGCAAACATGTCAGTACAAAATAAACGCATTGAAGGGCAACATGTCAGCACAAAAACGAAATGGGGGCAAACATGTCAGTACAAAAACGCAATGGGGGCAAACATGTCAGAACAATTTAAACGCAATGGGGGCAAACATGTCAGCACAAATTAAACGCAATGGGGGCAAACATGTCAGTACAAAAACGCAATGGGGGAAAACATGTCAGTACAAAAACGCAATGGGGGCAAACATGTCAGCACAAATACGCAATGGGGGCAAACATGTCAGCACAAATACGCAATGGGGGCAAACATGTCAGCACAAAATGAACGCAATGGGGGCAAACATGTCAGCACAAATACGCAATGGGGGCAAACATGTCAGCACAAAATGAACGCAATGGGGGCAAAAATGTCAGTACAAAAACGCAATGGGGGAAAACATGTCAGTACAAAAACGCAATGGGGCAAACATGTCAGAACAATTTAAACGCAATGGGGCAAACATGTCAGAACAATTTAAACGCAATGGGGGCAAACATGTCAGCACAAATTAAACGCAATGGGGGCAAACATGTCAGCACAAATTAAACGCAATGGGGGCAAACATGTCAGCACAAAAACGCAATGGGGGCAAACATGTCAGCACAAAAACGCAATGGGGGCAAACATGTCAGCACAAATACGCAATGGGGGCAAACATGTCAGCACAAATACGCAATGGGGGCAAACATGTCAGCACAAATACGCAATGGGGGCACATTTCACCTAGAAAAAAAAAAAGAATGTACTCACCTGACATAAGACAGGTCCCCTCACGCAGCCGGCCTCTGGTGTGTGCAGCTCCTCCGGACGATCCTCCTTCAATCTCCCGCTCTCCTCTCACAGGCAGAGCGGGGCTACGGCAAGATGGCGTCCGGAGGCGGAGCCCTGTACTGGAGACAGTCTCCAGTATATGGCTCCGCCTCCGGACGCCATCTTTCCGTAGCCCCGCTCTGCCTGTGCCTGCCGGAGGACAATGCAGGCTGCTGGAGCGGGGCTGCGGGGAATGAACTAGCGCAGCGTCTATGAGACGCTGCGGCTAGTTCATGTACGGTGACCAGAGTCCCGAGGCCGGAACGTCCCGCTGCTGAAAGCGGGACGTTTCCTGTGACCTCATGCAGCCTGGGACAGCGCCCCCCGAAGGCGGGACGCGTCCCGGGTAAAGCGGGACGTATGGTCACCATACTTTAGTTGTCACTCTGCCTTATTGAATAACTAAGATTATATTTATTTTTTATTACAGGAGACGATTGCTGAATTAAGTGGCCAGTTGGCATCCTTCCAAGAGAAAATGAGGCGGGTTGAAGAGTCGGTCCTCAGTCAGGACTATAAAATACACATTCAGGTAGTCTGTTATTTCTGAATTTGCAGTCAGCCTTATAAAACTGTCTTTGGCTGCAACATAATACTATGTTCAGTAATCCGTGGAACTACCGGTTGGTAGGTTTATTTAGGTAGTTACAGCAGCTGTGCATAGCTCCCAACTTTCCCTTTTTGGGAGTGACAGTCCCTTTTTGGGAGCCCTGTCCCTCTGTCCCTCTTTCACTCTCATTTGTCCCTCTTTCACCCTCATTTGTCCCTCTTTCTATGTAAATATACATATTTCTATACTAAAAGTGTGTTTGACTCTAAACTTTATTCCCAACCTTTAAATTGATATATTACTAATTTTAAAATGTTAGTATGAAGGAAAATGAACCAGGATAGAAAGGACCAGTGTTGTTTCAATTATAAAACTCTTTATAGTATGCGTGACTAGAGGCGTGGTCAGGGGTGTGGCAGGGACATGGCTTAAAGAGAATCTGTATTGTTAAAATCGCACAAAAGTAAACATACCAGTGCGTTAGGGGACATCTCCTATTACCCTCTGTCACAATTTTGCCGCTCCTCGCCGCATTAAAAGTGGTTAAAAACAGTTTTAAAAAGTTTGTTTATAAACAAACAAAATGGCCACCAAAACAGGAAGTAGGTTGATGTACAGTATGTCCACACATAGAAAATACATTCATACACAAGCAGGCTGTATACACCCTTCCTTTTGAATCTCAAGAGATCATTTGTGTGTTTCTTTCCCCCTGCAGCTATCTTCCACTGAAGTGTCAGGCTGTTTCTTCCTGCAGAGTGCAGACAGCTCTGCCTGTATGTAATTCCTCAGTATGTGAAAGCCCAGCCAGCTCAGAGGAGGATTTATCCAGCTTGTAAAAGATAAGAGAGAAGAGAGAAGCTGCCCTAATCTAAATAATACACAGGCAGTGTGCAGAGAGGGGGCTGGAGGGGGGAGATGCATCACAGAACCACAACACTGAAGAACTTGGCAGCCTTCCAGACACAGGCTGACAAGTCTGACAAGAGAGAGATAAGTTGATTTATTACAGAGATGGTGATAGTAAAACGTGCTGCAGTAAGCCAGAACACATTAGAATAGCTTTTGGAACTTGTAGGATGATAAAAAACAGGATGCAATTTTTGTTACGGAGTCTCTTTAAGTGTCCCTTTTTCTCATCTCAAAAAGTTGGGAGATATGGCTGTGCAGCAAGCCATGCTTTGCTTTGTATGCAGAAAACACAAACCAACTTGAATCAACAAGTCTGTGACAGCACAGATAGATCCCATTGAGTCATGCAGTATGTCACAGTGCCATCTGCAGGCCACAAGTATGAACACCACACATAACTTACAATTAATTTTACAAGTGAGATCCAGTACTGCAACGCAACGGCTCTGATTTCTCAGAGGGACTTCACAAAACGGTATTCCTATTCAGTGGCGTAACCATAGCCTCCACTGAAGTGGCAGGGCTCAGGAGCGGTGCTGGTGGCAGTTCTTTACCTACTGTAAGTATGCAGAATGCACAGCGAAAGCCTTATTATACATTACCTGCTGCTGGTGATCGGTTCTCCTCTACTTCCTGTTAGTTCGCATGCCAGTCAATCACCATGTGGGGACTAAAGCCGCATGGTGATTGGCTGGCTGCACAACTGACCAGGAAGTGGAGGAGATGCGACGATCGCAGGAGCAGGTAATGTATAAGGGCCCCTTTCCACTGGCAGAGACAGCGGGCGGATGCGGCTGTTCTTGGATCGCTCCGCATATCTAGCACGCAATAGAAATGTTCCATTGCCGTGCATTGGTTTCAGTGCGTTTCCAATCATTTTTATCATAATTGGGGAAAAATTGAACATACGTGTGTGGTACATTGGTCAGATTTTTGAAATGTTACAATCAGTCAGAAAAATTGATTGCAATTCATAAATTGTACAGATATTTAAAAAATTGGATGGTGTGTGGCCACCTTAAGGCTTCACATCTAAAATCGAAATAGCTGACGGCAGCGATTTTCATTCCCCCCCCCCCCCCCCCCCCTTTCGTCTCCCGGCGCTTAGCTGCATGCTCTGATTTTGTATAAAGCGCTTTTCTAAGCGCTTTTGCATGGCGATTTGTTTTTTCACTTCCTGCCGCAAGTCAGGAAGTGAACTCTTTGACCCGTAAAATAATAAATACAACATATTTTATTCGTAAAAGCGCTGGGAAAATTGCTATACAAAGCGCTTTTTCAAGCGCTTCGCGATTTCCCTATACCTTGCATCGAGCAAAAAACGCCCTCAAAATGGTACAAGCAGCGTTATGCTAAGCAGATTGGAAATGACGGCATTGAAAAAAAAAAAAAAGGGCGAAAACGCCCTAGGTGTGAATCCCCACCCCCAAACCTCTTGTTGAAGAGTTCTGTGCTCCTGTCCAGGAACTTCCAGAGTGTCCCGGCGTCCAGCGGCAGTCTCGAGTAGAACGCGGGACGCCTCTGGAAGTTCACTGACTGGAGCCGCTACTACGCAGGTAAGTATCTTTTTTCCTAAAGTTACAGTTGCTTTAAAATGGCCATACACTGATCAATGTTGGTGTTCAGTTGATCAAAAGATATAATTAAAATTCTGCAGGTTTGATCGATGCAAACGAATCCGTATCTGCCAGATAATGGAAAACGCTCCACCAGACGGGATGGAAAACTTTCTTCGATTGTACAACAAACGTATTTCAGTGATCTCAATCGGTTGAGCGTTTCTGAACATGCACTTCGTGGGATCGGAGGGGAAGAGGCAGCACTATGACTCACTTCCTGAACAGTCTGACATTACACGATCTGAGTGTGTGGAGCGCTGATCAATCGCGTCTCCCATCGACAAACCGTTTTCTGATTTAAGAAATGGATCCGAATGTCACAGGATCCTGTGTCATGTCTGTTTATCCAATGGGTGTTCATTGCAAAAAAGGCCTAATATATCTAAAACTAGCGCAAGATGGGGCTCTTGTTTATCATTGCGTAAAACCTTTTTTACATGTGGTTTTCACATTAAAGCGGAATAAAACCCAGCATTTCTACTTTGCTCTAATTATTTACAGCATATTATATACAACCAGCATTTTTTTTTACTAGAACTGCATTCAAAGGGTTAACACAGGCTTTAGAAGCTTCCCTGCCAGCAGAGCTGGCCGCTTCCGAACTTTACATAATGTTATCTTGTGTTTAATTGTATCAAGTCAGGAATGTAAACAAAGCCTTCTCTGACACTGCCAGGTCTCCTGAAGACAGTGAGACAATCAGAATGCATCAGAAAGCATTTAGGCTTAAGTTAGATAATGAATAAACCAGTTATGAATAAAATGCAAAGGCAGCTCTCAGAGTAAAAAAAACTGTACTTTGGGGACTTGTAATTCCTAAATGAATAATGATACTTATGCAAAAAAGCAAATATGATAACCGTATGGCATATAAAGAGTAGGAAAACATGTTTTTGTTGAATATTATGTCAGTTTTATTTCACTTTAACCACTTCGGTACCAGCAGCCTTTGCCCCCTTAAGGGCCAGAGACTGCTGGTACGCTAAAATGCCCTATCCCGTCGAATCGCCGCAGTAATCCATCGCTCCCGCCGGTCACGCCGCTCTGTCCACGCCGCAGGCTTCTCTCTCTGCTGTCTCTATGACGGCAGAGCGCTGTGCGCCGGTCAGGAGCCGCTTCCATTGGCTCCTGACCCTGTCACTCAATGTAAGCCAATGGGAACGGCTCCTGCCCGGCTCACAGCGCTCTGCCGTCATAGAGGCGGCAGGGCAGCACATAGCAGCGGAGACAGAGCGTCGGGAACGGACGGGGACATGCGGTGAATGGGATGTAGAGTTTACGTCCGGTCAGAACCGCAGCGCCACCCGCCCGACGTAGATTTATACTGCGGCGGTCCGGAAAAAGTTAAAATGCGACTTCATATGTGATTTTTATTTTTATTTTGATCAGTTTAAGAAAGTCATTGGGTATTGTGCAAGTTTATTCTGCAAGATGTAAGGTTATTTTGTTTTATTTGCGCATGCGAAAACACGATTTTGCGAATTTTAGCAGAAGTGTGATCCTCCATGGACTTTCATTAAATGTGTGGCAGACGCATTTTCGTGCATTTGAATTTTAAAGAGAAACTCCGACCAAGAATTGAACTTTATCCCAATCAGTAGCTGATATCCCATTGTACATGAGAAATCTATTCCTTTTCACAAACAGACCATCAGGGGGTGCTGTATGACTGATGTGGTGAAAGCCCTCCCACAAGAAACTCTGAGGACCATGGTACTCCTGGCAGTTTCCTGTCTGTGAACCTTGTTGCATTGTGGGAAATAGCTGTTTACAGCTGTTTCCAACTGCCAAAAAAGCAAGCAGCAGCTACACCACCTGCCAGCAGTAAAAATGTTACCATGTGATAAATGTCAGAATGTAAATCAGGGAGAGGAAAGAGTTTACAATGGGCAAACACTGACTAAATCATTTATACATAATTATTGTAAAAATGAAGCACTTTTTTTATTACATTATTTTCACTGGAGTGCCTCTAAGTGTGAACCCTGCCTAAAGGCCCGCCTCCACTGCGCTCCGCATGCGAGACGTGATGCCAGACACATCCTTATCCCGCTAGCTGTGTCATGCATGGCTACAGGGATTCTAATGCGCAATGCGTTTATATGCAGCATGGTGTCCATTTTTCTTCAACACCCCCCCCCCCCCCCCCTGCGCTTGGCCAGTACCAGACCTGTTTTTGAATATGCTCCATCTTATTGCCTGAGGAAGCGGGGTCACTCCTGCGAAACGCGTTATATTTTACTGGAGTATGTAAATAAATAGTTTTGCTGAAAACTGATGGACATTTTCTTGTCTGCCCGGAGGAGGTAAGTCCACCACTACCTCCTCACTTTGTTTTTTAGATCTTTCTATCCTTCTGGCGCCTCAGTATCCATACTACGTTATACATATCCACCCTTGGTGTAGGGGTGTTACCGCTTTTTTTCCTTGATCTACAGAGAGCGACTCCTTCAAAGTGAATGGGAACCGCATTTAAAGAAATGAGACAGATACTTACCCAAGGAGAGGGAAGGCTCTGGGTCCTATAGAGCCTTCCAGCTCCTCTCTTGGTCCCCTCGTTCCAGTGCTGGCTCGCCCGGTAGCAGTAGGTGACTAAATTAGTCAAATACTGCATTACCCGGCCAAAGGAGGCTTCAGAAGTTTTCAGGGAGCTCGAGTGCTCCTGAAGAAGGGCGGCCCTGTACTGCGCCTGCGCAAGCACGCTCTCTTGCACGCTCACGCCTGTGCAGTATGGAGGACACTGCTCCCGAAGACTTCCAAATACCCTTTCGGTGGGGGATTGAAGCCAGCACAGGATAGAGAGCACCGAGAGAGGAGACGGAAGGCTCTATACGACCCAGAGCCTTCCCTCTCCTTAGGCAAGTATTTGCTTCATTTTTTTAAAAAATGCGGTTCCCATTCACTTTAATCCTGAGTGGGGACAGGTCTGATCTCCCCACTTGCCTCTACAGTGGTTGCCTATGCGGTAACCCTGACTTGTGAGTATACTGCACATACTTTTCCACACACCTTCATTTACCAGTGCATACTGCACTATATTGGGCTTTCGGTGTCCCTCTGTTTAACTCTGGGGAGTACTTACCTCTGGAGGCGGAAGCCTCTGGATCCTAATAAGGCCTCGCGGTCTTCCTCCACCTCCGTCCTCGGGATCCAGCGCAGTAGCGGTTTCCAATCAGGCTCAGGTGGAAACAGCCAAGCCCGATTGGGCCGGCACGCCTGCGCAGTAGAGTGGGCCGGCGCGCCTGCGCAGTAGAGTGGGCCGGCGCGCCTGCGCAGTAGAGTGGGCCGGCGCGCCTGCGCAGTAGAGTGGGCCGGCGCGCCTGCGCAGTAGAGTGGGCCGGCGCGCCTGCGCAGTAGAGTGGGCCGGCGCGCCTGCGCAGTAGAGTGGGCCGGCGCGCCTGCGCAGTAGAGTGGGCCGGCGCGCCTGCGCAGTAGAGTGGGCCGGCGCGCCTGCGCAGTAGAGTGGGCCGGCGCGCCTGCGCAGTAGAGTGGGCCGGCGCGCCTGCGCAGTAGAGTGGGCCGGCGCGCCTGCGCAGTAGAGTGGGCCGGCGCGCCTGCGCAGTAGAGTGGGCCGGCGCGCCTGCGCAGTAGAGTGGGCCGGCGCGCCTGCGCAGTAGAGTGGGCCGGCGCGCCTGCGCAGTAGAGTGGGCCGGCGCGCCTGCGCAGTAGAGTGGGCCGGCGCGCCTGCGCAGTAGAGTGGGCCGGCGCGCCTGCGCAGTAGAGTGGGCCGGCGCGCCTGCGCAGTAGAGTGGGCCGGCGCGCCTGCGCAGTAGAGTGGGCCGGCGCGCCTGCGCAGTAGAGTGGGCCGGCGCGCCTGCGCAGTAGAGTGGGCCGGCGCGCCTGCGCAGTAGAGTGGGCCGGCGCGCCTGCGCAGTAGAGTGGGCCGGCGCGCCTGCGCAGTAGAGTGGGCCGGCGCGCCTGCGCAGTAGAGCGGACTCGATAGGAGTCTATTTCCGACCTGAGCCCATCGGAAAGCTGCTACTGGAGCTGCACTGGATCTCTGTAGGCAAATATTGCTGCACCAGTGCAGTGCTTGTTGGGGCAAGTTTCGTGGGAGCCAGCGCTGGATCCCCCAGGCTAGAGATCGGGGGAGCCTCATCAGGAGGGGAAAGCCTCAGGATCCCAATGTAAGTATCCCCCGGAGGTTTTTTTTTTTTTTTTTTTCTTCTTTCTTAATACAGATTCCCTTTTAAGAAGGCAAATCGCACTAAGCTTTGCTTTTTGGTAGGAGGGCTTTTCGATCCTTCAGCCCCCTATACTTTTCCAGTGGTTGTTGGTTACTCTAAGCCAGTGTTTCTCAACATTTTTTTGGTATGTACCTCTTTTAAAACCCTGTACTCACCAAGTACCCGCTAGCATGGTAAACATTATCACATGTACCCCTTGACAAATATATATTTAATCGTAGTACATTATAATTGGTTCTAAACCATTTCCAAGCATTTACTATTGCTTTTAATTAGCTAAAATACTAATTTGGTGCTGTTTAAATAAGATGTATCATTTTCTAAAACTCTAAATTTGTTATTTTTGGTTAAGTATATCAAGCCTGAGTACCCCCTAGAACCCTCAGAAGTACGCCTTTGGGTACGCGTACCGCACGTTGAGAACCTATGCTCTAAGCTATCTGGTTCATTGTATAGATAAAGGTGGTCTACAAAGGCTCCCCACCAGTGATGTATGAAGTTCTTTTTACGTGCAGTGTTTAGTGCTCTGCCTTGGCACTGATCTCGGTGTAGGGCTTGTTTACGTGTGATGTCTTAGCACTGAACCTGATCTCGGTGTAGGGCCGGTTTACGTGCAGTGTCTTGGCACTGGCCCTGATCTCGGTGTAGGTCCTGTTTACGTGCGGTGTCTTTGCACTGGGCCTGATCTCGCTGCAGGTCCTGTTTACTTGCGGTGTTTAGTGCTCCGCCTTGGCACTGATCTCGCAGTAGGTCCTGTTTACGTTCAGTGTCTTAGCACTGGACCTGATCTCAGTGTAGGTCCTGTTTACGTGCGGTGTCTTGGCACTGGACCTGATCTCAGTGTAGTGCCGGTTTACGTGCGGAGTCTTTGCACTGGACCTGATCTCGCTGCAGGTCCTGTTTACGTGCGGTGTCTTGGCACTGGACCTGATCTTGTTGTAGGTCCTGTTTACGTGTGATGTCTTAGCACTGGACCTGATCTCAGTGTAGGTCCTGTTTACGTGCGGTGTCTTGGCACTGGACCTGATCTCAGTGTAGTGCCGGTTTACGTTCTGAGTCTTAGCACTGGACCTGATCTCAGTGTAGGTCCTGTTTCTGTGTGGTGTCTTGGGACTGGACCTGATCTCGTAGGTCCTGTTTACGTGTGATGTCTTAGCACTGGACCTGATCTCAGTGTAGGTCCTGTGTACGTGTGGTGTTTTGGCACTGGACCTGATCTCGGTGTAGGGCCGGTTTACGTGTGGTGTCTTGGCACTGGACCTGATCTCGGTGTTGGGCCGGTTTACGTGTAGTGTCTTAGCACTGGGCCTGATCTCGGTGTAGGTCCTGTTTACGTGTAGTGTCTTGGCACTGGACCTGATCTCGGTGTAGGGCCGGTTTATGTGCGGTGGCTTAGCACTGGACCTGATCTCGGTGTAGGGCCGGTTTACGTGCGGTGGCTTAGCACTGGACCTGATCTCGGTGTAGGGCCGGTTTACGTGTGGTGTCTTAGCACTGGACCTGATCTCGGTGTAGGGCCAGTTTACGTGTGGTGACTTAGCACTGAACTTGATCTCGGTGTAGGGCCAGTTTACGTGCGGTGTCTTAGCACTGGACCTGATCTCGGTGTAGGACCGGTTTACATGTTGTGTCTTAGCACTGGACCTGATCTCGGTGTAGGGCCGGTTTACGTGCGGTGTCTTAGCACTGGACCTGATCTCGGTGTCTTAGCACTGGACCTGATCTCGGTGTAGGACCGGATTACATGTTGTCTTAGCACTGGACCTGATCTCGGTGTAGGGCCGGTTTACGTGCGGAGTCTTTGCACTGGACCTGATCTTGTTGTAGGTCCTGTTTACGTGTGATGTCTTAGCACTGGACCTGATCTCAGTGTAGGTCCTGTTTACGTGCGGTGTCTTGGCACTGGACCTGATCTCAGTGTAGTGCCGGTTTACGTTCGGAGTCTTAGCACTGGACCTGATCTCAGTGTAGGTCCTGTTTCTGTGTGGTGTCTTGGGACTGGACCTGATCTCGTTGTAGGTCCTGTTTACGTGTGGTGTTTTGGCACTGGACCTGATCTCGGTGTAGGGCCGGTTTACGTGTAGTGTCTTAGCACTGGACCTGATCGTGTAGTGTCTTGGCACTGGACCTGATCTCGGTGTAGGGCCGGTTTACGTGCGGTGTCTTGGCACTGGACCTGATCTCGGTGTAGGGCCGGTTTACGTGCGGTGGCTTAGCACTGGACCTGATCTCGGTGTAGGACCGGTTTACATGTTGTGTCTTAGCACTGGACCTGATCTCGGTGTAGGGCCGGTTTACGTGCGGTGTCTTAGCACTGGACCTGATCTCGGTGTAAGGACGGTTTACGTGCGGTGTCTTAGCACTGGACCTGATCTCAGTGTCTTAGCACTGGACCTGATCTCGGTGTAGGACCGGATTACATGTTGTCTTAGCACTGGACCTGATCTCGGTGTAGGGCCTGTTTACGTGTGATGTCTTAGCACTGGACCTGATCTCAGTGTAGGTCCTGTTTACGTGTGGTGTTTTGGCACTGGACCTGATCTCGGTGTAGGGCCGGTTTACGTGTGGTGTCTTGGCACTGGACCTTATCTCAGTGTTGGGCCGGTTTATGTGTAGTGTCTTAGCACTGGACCTGATCTCGGTGTAGGTCCTGTTTACGTGTGGTGTCTTGGCACTGGACCTGATCTCGGTGTAGGGCCGGTTTACGTGCGGTGTCTTGGCACTGGACCTGATCTCGGTGTAGGGCCGGTTTACATGCGGTGGCTTAGCACTGGACCTGATCTCGGTGTAGGGCCGGTTTACGTGCGGTGTCTGAGCACTGTCACTGATCTCACTGTAGGTCCTGTTTACGTGCGGTGTCTTGGCACTGGACCTGATCTCGGTGTAGCGCCGGTTTACATGCGATATTTAATGCTCCGCCTTGGCACTGATCTCGCTGTACGTCCTCTTGACTCCTCTGCGTTCCTCACACACAGTTATTTCAGGGCACAATACGATAATCCTTTTCCCTCTGGCAATCTGTCCACACATAGGTGTGCTGCCACATTCCTGGCCTCCCTGTAATCGCGCAGGAAGGAATGCGAAGGGGCCGGCTTGTGTTGCGAGCGCGGAATCCCAGACGCTTCTTTCATAGATGAAGTTCAAAAGTTTAAACTAAGATGTTGACATATTTCCGGATGTCATGCGGGTTTATGTAATGTGTGTTCCCTTTCAATGTCGCGTGCCAGGAGGAGGAAGTGTCAGCGGGTGCACAGGGGGCGCTGTGTTCCGTGACTGACACCGCAACCGCACGGCAAGGGAAAGTGGGTGGGGCTTAGCAAGGGGGTGGGGCATAGTTATATTAAAGCCAAGTTCTATTAACCAATCTGAAAAAATCCTAATAACTTAGTAATTGGAATGTGTGTGTGCAGTATGTGTGTGTACTGTGTGTGTGTGTGTGTGTGTGTGTGTGTGTGTGTGTGTACAGTGTGTGTGTGTGTGTACAGTGTGTGTGTGTGTACAGTGTGTGTGTGTGTACAGTGTGTGTGTGTGTGTACAGTGTGTGTGTACAGTGTGTGTGTGTGTGTACAGTGTGTGTGTGTGTACAGTGTGTGTGTGTACAGTGTGTGTGTGTACAGTGTGTGTGTGTACAGTGTGTGTGTGTGTGTGTGTGTGTACAGTGTGTGTGTGTGTGTACAGTGTGTGTGTGTGTGTACAGTGTGTGTGTGTAGTGTGTGTGTGTGTGTACAGTGTGTGTGTACAGTGTGTGTGTGTGTGTACAGTGTGTGTGTACAGTGTGTGTGTGTGTGTACAGTGTGTGTGTACAGTGTGTGTGTGTGTACAGTGTGTGTACAGTGTGTGTGTACAGTGTGTGTGTGTGTGTGTACAGTGTGTGTGTGTGTGTACAGTGTGTGTGTGTGTGTGTACAGTGTGTGTGTGTGTGTGTACAGTGTGTGTGTGTGTGTACAGTGTGTGTGTACAGTGTGTGTGTGTGTGTGTACAGTGTGTGTGTGTGTGTGTACAGTGTGTGTGTGTGTGTGTGTGTGTACAGTGTGTGTGTACAGTGTGTGTGTGTGTGTGTGTACAGTGTGTGTGTGTGTGTACAGTGTGTGTGTGTACAGTGTGTGTGTGTGTGTGTACAGTGTGTGTGTGTGTGTACAGTGTGTGTACTGTGTGTGTGTGTGTGTGTATATACAGTGTGTGTGTTGTTTAGTTTTTTTTAAAGTGAAGATACTGCAACTAAAAATTCAGTCCACTATTCATTAAGGTGTCCAGACAAATAATAGGCAATGGGATCCTGTCCTCACGCTGGCCTGCTTTCAAGGTGTAGGAAAGCAGTTGCCACACCCTTTCAAATGGCACATGCCATCGCCCCACCCTGTCACATGGGATTCGCCACACCCTGTCACGTGGCGCATGCCATAGCCCCGCCCTGTCACGTGGCGCATGCCATAGCCCCGCCCTGTCACGTGGCGCATGCCATAGCCCCGCCCTGTCACGTGGCACATGCCATAGCCCCCAGCCCGGCACATGCCATAGCCCCCAGCCCGGCACATGCCATAGCCCCCAGCCCGGCACATGCCATAGCCCCCAGCCCGGCACATGCCATAGCCCCCAGCCCGGCACATGCCATAGCCCCCAGCCCGGCACATGCCATAGCCCCCAGCCTGGCACATGCCTCTCAAAGTCATAAAAACCTGCAGGTCCATCTGCGCCTCTACGGTGTCCTCTCGCAGCCATATCCAGTTTCCACAGAGCCTCCACTCTCAATCATTGTATCAGTGTCCTCTTTATAACCCAATCAGCACAACCCCATGTGACTGGGCGTGGTGATGGCATGGGCCATGTGACTGGGCGTGGCGCTGGCATGGGCCATGTGACGGGGCGTGGCGCTGGCATGGGCCATGTGACTGGGCGTGGTTGATGGCATGGGCCATGTGACTGGGCGTGGTGATGGCATGGGCCATGTGACTGGGCGTGGTTGATGGCATGGGCCATGTGACTGGGCGTGGTGATGGCATGGGCCATGTGACTGGGCGTGGTGATGGCATGGGCCATGTGACTGGGCGTGGTGATGGCATGAGCCATGTGACTGGGCGTGGCGGTGGCATGGGCCATGTGACTGGGCGTGGTGATGGCATGGGCCATGTGACTGGGCGTGGCGGTGGCATGGGCCATGTGACTGGGCGTGGTGATGGCATGGGCCATGTGACTGGGCGTGGTGATGGCATGGGCCATGTGACTGGGCGTGGTGATGGCATGGGCCATGTGACTGGGCGTGGTGATGGCATGGGCCATGTGACTGGGCGTGGTGATGGCATGAGCCATGTGACTGGGCGTGGCGGTGGCATGGGCCATGTGACTGGGCGTGGCGATGGCATGGGCCATGTGACGGGGCGTGGCGGTGGCATGGGCCATGTGACTGGGCGTGGTGATGGCATGGGCCATGTGACTGGGCGTGGTGATGGCATGGGCCATGTGACTGGGCGTGGTGGTGGCATGGGCCATGTGACTGGGCGTGGTGATGGCTTTACCTTGTGAGAGCAGGCCAGCTTGAGGACTGCTTACCATAGCTATTTGTCCAGACCTCTTTGGGAGTGTAAAGTAAACTGAAATATATACTGTGTGTGCTACCGATTTGTATATTAAAGGACCTCGATTGCTTAAAATAGTAAAATTTATAAATACATATAAAATATACTGTACATTTCTCTAGTAAAATGCACTGTAAATTACTTTTTTCCTATGTCTTTGTCACTTACAGTAGGTAGAAAAAAGCTGACCGCTCTGACAGATTCTGGGCTAGTCCATCTCATGCAGGATCCTTAGTATTCGCTTTATTCATTGTATAGATCCTTTCCAGGAAGTGCTTATGTAAAGTTGTCAGCCACCTTCCCTACTCGTTTTGGCAGTTGGACTGAGCAACTGCAGTTCAGTGAGTGCTTTTGTAAATAAAGGAATAAATGGGAGTACCCCATGAACAGATGGACAATTCCAAAACCTGACGGATTTGTTGGATTTTCACTACCTGCTGTAAGCAACTACATAGGAAAAAATTAATAGTACATTTTTTTTTTTTTTACTCTGGGAGAAATCTATATTTACAGTTTATGTATTTAAAAAAAAAAAGGGGGGGGGGGGGTTGTTTTGTTTTTTGTGGCCCTTGAAGGGAACCAAGGCTGTGGAGTCTGAGTTGGAGTCGGAGCAATTTTGGGTACTTGGATTCGGAGTCTGAGTTGGTGGTTTCATAAACTGAGTCAGATGATTTTTGTACCGATTTCACAGCCCTGAAGGGAACATTGGAGAACCGTGACTTTAGATTGTAGCGATCTATACGTCCACCATGAAAGCCAGCATGCTGTGTATCCGGAAAGTCAATAAGATGCTAATCGTTCTGAGTAGATGTAAATTTTATGACATGTCATTAAAGTGAACCAGAGAGGAAGCACCCTCATGTATGTTACCATATATGTCAGGGGGAACATTAGAGAAAACACCTACCCTGCTCTCTGTTTCATTCTGCACTGCACAGCTTCCTTCTAACCAGCTGTGATAAAATCCCCCGATTGAGCATTCAGTCTGGCTTTGCTCAGGAATATTTATAGCTGAGTCATTATAGCAGAGCCACAAGGGGGCAGGCTTGGGTTTGAAAAGACATCAGAGAAGACAGACTCAGCTATAATGATTCCTGAGCAAAGCCAGACTGAATGCTCAGTTAGGGATTTTGTCAGGGCTGATTAGAAGCAGGCTGAGCAGTGAAGAATGAAACAGAGAGCAGGGTAGGTGTTTTCTCTAATGTTCCCACTGATATATATGGTAAAATATCTTCATCTCTGGTTCACTTTAAGCTTGGAATTGGATAACTGGAATGATTGTTTCTCTGGATGGTTTGATGGTTTCAGCCCAATGGCTGTAGAACTTTAATAATGGCTTCCTTTATGTTTTGCTGAAAGGATCATGGCAGCCCCGGGGAATTCTGGGAGCGAGAGCTGCAGAGCCTGCATTTTGTGATCGAAATGAAAGGCGAGAGAATCCGGGAGCAGGATAAGAGACTGCAGGCCCAGCAATCCACGGTAAGATGGAAGATGTTTCCGGTATTATGGAACAGACCTTGGCAGATGTCCTTCGTCTAGGATCAGGAGCTGATCCCTTGGGTGACATGGTTGGGCCGGGCTGCACTGAATCTAGCCTAACGCTGAGAACTGGAGTGTTACTATTTCTCTTTAAAGCTTGGATGGTTGGTTTGAGTAACCAAGGGGGCAGTTACTTTTTCTCAGGAGTAATACGTGTACTTAAGACTTCAATTTATTTTTGTGGAAAGTAATGATCAAGGCTGGCAATCCCTTAAAGGGACTCTGTAACAAAAATGTAATTGTCTTTTCTACCATCCTACAGGTTCCTAAACATATTATAATGTGCTCTGGCTTACTGCAGCACTTTATACTATCACCATCTCTGTAATAAATCAGCTTATCTTTCCCCTGTCGGACTTGTCGGCCTGTGTCTGGAAGGCTGCCAACTCTTCAGTGTGATCTGCTATGCATGCCCCCTCTATGCACACTCCCCTGTGTGTGTGTGTGTGTTATTTACATTAGCCAGCTTTTCTCTGCTCTCTTATCTTTTACAAGCTGGATAAATCCTCTGTTCACATACTGATGAGTCACATACTGCAGAATTACAGACAACCGGGCAGAGCTGTCTGCAAGAGTAAACAAACAATCAGCTTGTAACTCTTCAGTGAGCTGCAGGGGGAAAGAAACACACAAATGATCTCTTGAGATTCAAACTGTATACAGCCTGCTTGTGTATGGATATATTTTCTATGTGTGGACATACTGTACATCAACCTACTTCCTGTTTTGGTGGCCATTTTAAAGAGAATCTGTATTGTTAAAATCGCACAAAAGTAAACATACCAGTGCGTTAGGGGACATCTCCTATTACCCTCTGTCACAATTTCGCCGCTCCTCGCCGCATTAAAAGTGGTTAAAAACAGTTTTAAAAAGTTTGTTTATAAACAAACAAAATGGCCACCAAAACAGGAAGTAGGTTGATGTACAGTATGTCCACACATAGAAAATACATCCATACACAAGCAGGCTGTATACAGCTTTCCTTTTGAATCTCAAGAGATCATTTGTGTGTTTCTTTCCCCCTGTTCTCATGCACTGAAGTTTCAGGCTGCTCTTTTCTTCCTGCAAACAGCTTTGCCCTTGTCTGTAATTCTTCAGTATGTGAAAGCCCAGCCAGCTCAGAGGACGATTTATCCAGCTTGTAAAAGATAAGAGAGAAGAGAGAAGCTACTCTAATCCTAAATAACACACAGGCAGTGTGCATAGAGGAGCCTGGAAGGGGGAGTTCATAGCAGAACCACAACACTGAAGAACTTGGCAGCCTTCCAGACACAGGCTGAGAAGTCTGACAGGGGAAAGATGCATTGATTTATTACAGAGACTGTGATAGTAGAAAGTGTTGCAGTAAGCCAGAACACATTACAATAGCTTTTGGAACTTGTAGGATGATAAAAAACAGGATGCAATTTTTGTTACAGAGTCTCTTTAACATTGAAGTGAATTTATTGTTTGTATACTATAAAGTACCAATATATTACGCAGCGCTGGACATTAGTTTAGGTTACAGATATTTAGGGGTGACATACAGCAATATGACAGTACAGGAATACAAGAAAACCAGATCACACAGCACAGTATGAGTACAAGGTAATGCTTAGTCACTGGAGGGGAGCATGGAGATCACACAGCACAGTATGAGTACAAGGTAATGCTTAGTCACTGGATGGAGCATGGAGATCACACAGCACAGTATGAGTACAAGGTAATGCTTAGTCACTGGATGGAGCATGGAGATCACACAGCACAGTATGAGTACAAGGTAATGCTTAGTCACTGGATGGAGCATGGAGATCACACAGCACAGTATGAGTACAAGGTAATGCTTAGTCACTGGATGGAGCATGGAGATCACACAGCACAGTATGAGTACAAGGTAATGCTTAGTCACTGGGTGGAGCATGGAGATCACACAGCACAGTATGAGTACAAGGTAATGCTTAGTCACTGGAGGGGAGCATGGAGATCACGCAGCACAGTATGAGTACAAGGTAATGCTTAGTCACTGGATGGAGCATGGAGATCACACAGCACAGTATGAGTACAAGGTAATGCTTAGTCACTGGAGGGGAGCATGGAGATTAGGCGAATAGAGCTCACTCAGATGCATAGCATGGGTGTACGGTAATGGAGGTGCAAGATCAGGTAGGACACACAAGGAGGAGGACCCTGCCCAAAGGCTTACAATCTAGAGGGAGAGGTAAGGACACAAAAGGTAGGGGACCAGAGTTCAGCTGTAAGTTTAGAGCACCTGTGAGGGGTAGTAGGCCTGAGTGAAAAGGTGAGTTTTGAGGGCCTTCTTGAAGATGTTGAAGGAGGGGACTGCCCTAATGGGTGGAGGTAAGGAGTTCCATAGTGTTGGAGCAGCTCTTGAGAAGTCCTGGGGGCGTGCATGGGACTGGGTGATGCGGGGGGCGGTTAGGCGAAGTTCATTGGAAGAGCGGAGTGAGCGGCTAGGTGTGAATCTCTGAGTAAGATCGGAAATGTAGGTTGGACAGGTTTTGTAGACAGATTTGTAGGTCAGACACAGTATCTTGAATCTGATTCTGGACTGGATAGGAAGCCAGTGGAGGGATTCACAGAGGGGAGCCGCCCTGGTGGATCGATGGGAGGAGTGGATAATTCTGGCTGCCGCATTCATGATGGACTGCAGTGGGGCTATTCGGGTCATAGGGAGACCAGACAGAAGGGCATTGCAGTAGTCAAGGCGGGAAATTATGAGGGCATGGATGAGGAGTTTGGTGGTGGCAGAGGTCAGGAAAGGGCGCATCTTACAGATGTTACGAAGGTGGAAGTTGCAGGACTTTGTGAGGTTTTGGATGTGGGGAGTGAAGGAGAGTGCGGAGTCCAGGGTGACACCCAGACAGCGGGCTTGAGAGGTAGGGCGAATGGTAGTGTGGTTAACAGTGACATGCACATCTGGGAGGTTCATGGATGACCAGGGTGGGAAGATCATAAATTCCGTTTTGTCTAGATTTAGTTTCAGGAACCTAGCGGACATCCAGGAGGAGATGGCGGATAGGCAGGAGGAGACCTTGTCCATGGTAGTGGTGGGTATGTCAGGGGTGTGGAGGTAGATCTGGGTGTCATCTGCATACAGATGATAGTTAAAACCCATGGAGGAGATAACCTTGCCAATGGAGGATGTGTATAGGGTGAACAGTAGGGGGCCAAGGACCGAGCCTAGGCGGTTGGGGGTGGATGAGGACTCATTGAAGGTGGTCGTGAAGGTGCGGTTGGATAGGTAGAATGAGAGCCAGGGCAAGGTCATAAATGCCCATGGACTGGAGGGACTGGAGAAGTAGGGGATGGTCTCCTGTGTCAAAAGCTGCTGAAAGGTCAAGGAGGAGGAGAATGACGTAATTGCCTTCAGCTTTAGCTAGGACAAGTCATTGACCACTTTGGTGAAAGCTGTTTCTGCAGATGGTACATTGTGTACAGCCCCTCTCCTTTATGTACTGCTCCCCATCTGCAGCATCCTCTTTCATATGCTGCCACCCCATTCATCCACCACCCTAGACCCAGGCCTTTGTGTCCATGTAAGATATTCATCCCTGATTAGGACTCTGCGCCCGGCATTGTTGCATGTTGCCAGTTAGATGTTCACCATCCCAAATGTTGCCGCTGATGCATTTCTTTATTATGGTTACAGATGGATCGGAATGTGGTCCTGGAGGAGCGATTACACAGCCTGCAGCAGGAAGGGGAGGCTCTGAGAGCGCAGGCCCAGAACCAGGCAGCCATGACCATGTAAGCCCCGTCACTGATCCTCACCAATCACCATAGCTACACTAACATACAGACTCGATTGTATATAGATTTTACATTCTACAGGGTTTTTTTTGTTTTTGTAAATCACTGCGATTTACACTGCGGTGCTCAAAGGACCACTATCCCGAAAAATGTTAATACGTAATTTAAAAAAAGGAAATTTCCTCCCAGTGTAAATTGTGCTATAAACTACTTTTTTCTCCTTTCTTGTTGTCACTTACAGTAGTTAGTAGAAATCTGACAGGTTTTGGCCTAGCCCATCTCCTCAGGGTTTCCCTTTTTTTCAAAAGCACTTGGTGAACAGCAGTTGCTTGGTTCATCTGTCAGAATAGTGTGCAAACAGGTAAAAGGGGTGGCTGGCATCTTTGTATAAATCCTTTCCAGGGAGTGTTTCTGTAAAGAATACATGAAATACTGAAAATTCCCCCCCCCCCCATGAAGAGATGGACTGGTCAAAAACCTGTCAGTTCCATCAGATTTCTACTAACTCCTGTAAGCTTCAGCAGCCTTCGTAGAAAAGTAACTTATAGCTCATTTTGCTCTGGAAGAAATGTACTTCTTATTTGTATGTGTTTACATCATTTTACGCCATGGTGCCCCTTACAGTAAGCCCGAGACATTTGGGAGGAAAGGATTTTTACTTGCATAGGCTTCCTCCAGGCCCCCTGTAGTCTGTCTGCTCTTTCTGTGTCCTGCTGGTCCCCTCAGTTGTGCGATTCTGCTAGGTTGTGGACTGCTGCACCTGTGCTATCCCGACTCCTGGCCGCCTGTACCAGCTGATCGCGCACCCATGGTCGGGGCTGTTCTGCACAAGCGAAGTTACTGTTTTAACAAATTACGCATGCGCAGAACACCCTGGGTAACCAGATGATGTGAGCGGCGGGAATCGGGAATGCATAGTAGTCTGTGACTGAGCTGAATCGCTGACAGCAGCAGACCGGAGGAGACCAGGAGGACATCCAGGGGACAGATGGATTATGCGTTGGCTGGAAGAAGCCCGTTAAAGAACAAGCGACACCCATGCTAACCTAGAAATAAAAAACACATATATAAGTAGATAAATACTACTTCTACTTACATAACAGATGTATTGTGCTATCCACGTAATGATTCCTGTGAATGTTATAAAGGGAAAGCAGAAAATCCTATTCTAGGCAGTGGCCATCTTGCCAAGCTAATGTTGACATCATATCCTCCCTGACTCTTGTTTCCCCCCTCCCTTCTCTTGCTCATTGTGTATTCATTAGCTGCCCTCCTCCCAGAGTCTTCAGACACTCCCACTGAGGTGTATACTAACTACACTGTCTTTTTTTTTTTTTCTTATTTACACATCCAATCACTGAGTCACCTCAGCCTTGCTTGTAAACAAAGTAATCAGAGGGTGTTTCTGATAAACTGCTAGAAAGGGAAATAAATGGAAGAGAAGGAATATATTCTAGATAAAAAGAACCCCCAGCATTCAACTGTTTGGCACTGACTATTAAAGGGCCAGTGCTCCTAAAGTATGTGATAACTCCAAACCATAACAGCAGAAAAAGTTTTGGATGCAGGATTAGCATCTTTATCACTTAATACGCTCAGACCAGTTGCTGTTGAATTTTGATTTTTATGGAGACAATACCGCTTTTAGTAAAAATACTTTTCTCCGTTTCTCTCAAGTATTATGTGAACGTCTGTTACTGAATAAAATGCATTATAAATAATGTTATTCCTTGTAGCAGTCACTTAAATTACATTGGCCTCAATTCTGATAGTTATGTGCGTTTTATAAGTATGTATTTGTCGGTAAAATACCTCAATCTGTGGTCTCTTTTTTTTATGGTCGGGGGGGCAATTATCAAAGATTTAAAGTACAGTATTTCAGCGGTTGGCATGCAGTAAATAATTATAATAGTCTTTATCTACCTTCCTTCCATAAGTCGTATCGTATTTTTTTTTATTTTTTTTTATTTTTTTCTGGGGGCGGGGGGGGGGGGGGGGGGGGTTGTTATTATGTAGCAACCTATGGAAAGTATAAAAACTGCAAAATGCACGCAAATTGACTTTACCTTCAGGCTGGACTTAAGGTGCGTACACACGCACTACGGCCGCCAACGACTGGTCCTTCAGACCCTCCTGCTGGGCGGACATTCAGCCGACCGTAGTGCGTGTGTACGCACTGTTGGCATACTGATAAGGCGGTTTCTGAACGATCCGCTGAGCGGGAGGGTCTGACGGACCCGTTGTTTGTTACAATAGTGCGTGTGTACGTACCTTTAAACTGATCTAGACATTAGGGGGCATGTTGGCACTTAATTTACCGAAGAAAAGATTTTCAGTCAAATATTGCAAAATACAGCACATTTTATGACCTAATTTACTGCATTCCTTAAATTATGACTAAAATCTACCAGAATAGCAAACTGCTTTTACCGTATGCCGTAAAATACCATGTATGCGCTAAAACGGATGCTAAGGCTTCCAGAATGGAGGCTATTATGTTTTCTGTTTTTCTCTCTTCCTATCCCTATGTAAATGGCAGTGGCCGAGTCTGAAATCCCTGAACAATGCATATATGAAATAGTGGGGCAGCTGCCATCTTTGCTTAGGTACTAAGGTGCGTACACACGTCTGATTTTATGCCCGATGCTTGAAATGCTATTTACAGCTAATTTACATGTCGTTTGACTGGTCAATGAACTTGATAGAACGATGGACCAGGACAAATGACTGATCAACGGACTTAATAGAACAATGGACCAGGACAAATGACTGATCAACGGACTTGTTGTTTGAAAATCTACTAGTTTGAAACTAATAGCCTTTCAAACAAGTCAAACTGCCGTTCAAACTGGACCGGTTTGAACAACAAGTCGTTCAGAAATATCAGACGTGTGTACGTACCTCTAGTACTGATGATTGTAATCTGCTAATTAGGATTACGCAACATGTCTCGTACATTTTTCACAATAACGGCCCAATATAATTACGATTTAGACATCGAATTGATTTTGCGAAATTCTTTCGTAATTTCGAGTCATTTTTAGCCTGTTTTAGTTGTTAATAGCAAAGGTTACCATACATGCAATCATTAATTCTTTTAAAAAGATGTCATTTTTGAGAAAATTCATGTTTAAAAATGTAAAGGAAATTTTAAAAATAAAAAATAAAAACTCCATTTGATTAAAAAACATTTTTAATTTGCAGTTCTCAAAAACTACAAGGTCTTATGTGAAAAACTCCCCCGACTGTCCGCTTGTTTAAGGATACCCGAGGTGACATGAGGAGATAGACATGTGTATGTACAGTGCCTTGTAATTCAGAAAACATTGAGAATCCCTGTAGGTGGCCACACAGGATACAATTAAAAACCTCTTCTCATTTTATTTTGAAAGGTTTTTTTTTTTTTTTTTTTTATTGCTTATTTCATTGACTCTTTTTTTTTCCTTTTCTGAAGCCGTCTGACGGAGCAGCTGCTGAACGCTCAGGTCGCCCTTGAAAAAGAGAAACAGCTTTGCGAGAAACTCCAACGTGACAAGGAGCAGAACTCGTACCGAACTGTCAACGGAGACGGACCGCCCCATTTCTCCCTCGCCATGGCAACACAGGATGTCTCCATCATGGTTACCTGAGACATGGACCATTGTGTATTTGTGGACAGAGGTTTATATTCCCATCTTGTGCGGAGAAGCCCCGCTACCAGCTATGGACAAGAGGAGGTTCCTCCAGTCATGGAAATGTCCTATTTATTTTATTACTTCTGGAACTGTATCTTCATCTTGTCTTTTGCCCCGTGGCTGGCAAGAATACCTTCTACGTAGGAAAGACGATGTTGTTTAAAGGGTGCGGCCACCCAACAGTGAACATTAGTTTGTGGATTCCTGCTATTTTGATCTGTTAGCTTGTTCATGTGGTCCAAGAAGGTCTCCACCCCAATGCCACCTACTCACTGATACAGCCACCCACACAGAATAATGGTGTTGTCTGTCTGATGCAAGTGGCCTTTATAGTTTATTTGTTCTACAGAATCTGGTAGAGTACAGCATGATGCCAAGTCCTTCAAATCCATCTGGTAGGTGCTTCTGCTGCTGCAAAAAAAGGCCTTACTGCCGGAGGAGGAGCTTGGTGGACATGCCAAACACCAGACACGTGATTGGCTGTTCTTGGAGGTCTGTGAGGCATACCAGAGGAGGAGTGTGAGCAGGCTTGGTGCAGAGAAGCGGTGGCATGTAAAAATGGGCAACTGAGTAGGTAGGGCTACCTTCCAATGTGAGGCGGTTAGCTGGGACCAGAGATGGTCTTCAGAGGAGATCCCTCCAGCAGGCCTCAGGGAGTTCTACTAAACTCATAAGGTTCCCAAACCTGAAAATGCCCTTTCAAATGAAATTCAGTCTTTCAGGCAGGCCAGCCTTTCCAGTTCTCATATTTCTCCAGTTTTGGAAAGTCTCCAACCACTATTTTGAAATTTTACAAATGTATATACTGTATTTTAAGTTTACTTTTATCCATGCCTGTTGGCATGAACACTAGATTTTACTGGCAGAATATTCGGTTGTTTTTTTGTTCTTCTGTTGCCTCTCTTGCATTTATTTTAGGGAAACCTGAATCCATATTGGTCAGTTGCGTACACTCTGACAGTACCACTAGGGGGCGACACCATGTGCTTATAAGACTTACTGTATTTATCAGATCCTCATATCCCTCCCTCTGGTGCCCGCTGTACAAGTAGGCGCCAGAATCTGAACTAAGTGCCGTTATTATCCATGTAATGTCCCGCTTTTCTAAACTATTCCTGCACAGAGATTTACCAGTCCAAACTTAGACCCTCCAAAGACTGCTTTGCCTCTGGCATGGAGTTGTTATTACACAGGGCGGAGTCACATCAGGAGAGGATAGAACATGTCATGGCTTAAAGGACAACTGAACTGAGAGGGATATGGAGGCTGCCATATTTATTTCTTTTTAAACCGTGCACATTGCCTGGCTGTCCTGCTGCCCCTCTGCCTCTAATACTTTTAGCCATAGACCCTGAACAAATTCTAGTAGAAGGAGGCACTCCACAGGCAAGAACTTGCGTTCCAGCCGAAGGGCGGAGCCCGTAACATGTAGTGTGTATCGACATGCAATAAAACTGAACGCAAGTTCTTGCCTGTGGAGTGCCTCCTTCTACTAGAATCTGTATCACGTTGTGGAGCAGGGGCGATGTACCTGCTTGGAGGAGTCGCACCGGCACCAACTCTCCCGCTGGGATTGAGTTTCTGGAGTCAAGTTCAATCACCTACCATTGGATAGACCCTGAACAAGCATGCAGCAGATCAGGTATTTCTGACATTGTCACATATGACAAGATTAGCTGCATGCTTGTTCCTGGTGTGATTCAGATGCTACAGCAGCCAAATAGACCAGCAGGGCTGCCAGGCAACTGGTATTGTTTAAAAGGAAATTAATAAGGCAGCCCCCATTTTTCTCTGTATAAATGTCCTTTTAGTCTGGCCAATCGTAATTAAAAGTGTATACCAATCAATGAGCAGATTCTGTAGGTTAACCCTCACAGTACATGAGGGTGGTATAATTGGTCAGTGATTGGCCAATTATAATAGCAAGTATGTACCAGGCTATGGAGTCAGGGCTTGGAGTCCTGCTTATCAATAAGTGCCCAGGGTGCACAAGAATTAGTTTGAAGACAGTTATAGGCACAGAGAAGAAGCCCAATGCTGCACATTCTGGAAGTATGATTAGGTTGTTCATCCTTTAAGATGTTAAAGGGAACTTTAAGTTAAAGGCTTATGGAGGCTGCCATATTTATTCCCTATTAAACAATACCAGTTGCCTGGCAGTTCTGCTCATCTCTTTGGCTGCAGTAGTGTCTGAATCACACACCTGAAACAAGCATACAGCTAATCCAGTCTGACATCAGTCAGAGCCTGATCTGCTGCATGCTTGTTCAGGGGCTGTGGCTAAAAGCATTAGAGACACAGGATCAGCAGGGCTGCCAGGCAATGTGCATTGTTTAACCGCTTCTGGGCGGCGGTGCTTGATGCCATGCTTAGATTTCCATCACCCCGCCGTCCGCTCGCTCTCGGCGTTCCCGCTGCTGTCCGTGTTGCTGCTCTCACTTGCTCTGCTGCCACACTGACAGCAGAGCTTCTGTATATCAGGCAGGAGCCAGTGACCCCATGACTGATGTGAGCCAATCGCAGCATTCACACTTCTTAAAAGGGCACAAGACTGCTCTGGTCTTAAAGGGGCGATAGCCATCTGTTCCCAAAGAAAGTAAATGTGTCAGCCGCCGCGTTCTTTTCACTTCATGCGTACATTAAAGCTTCACTGATTCTATGAGCTCAGCACACCTGAATCTCTCCTTCTGAGACCCCCGATGAGCTGGCTGGATCTCTGTTCCGTCTCCTCAGCAGGTTCCCCTTCATAAGCATTTGATGCAAAGTTACAAGTCGGTCATTTCATTAATACACTACCATTGTTTGCTGTTTGGTTGTTGAAGTTTTTTTTAGTTGAACTTCTTTCCGTTTTTATATAAAAAGTTATGGATGAAATCAGACATGCCCATCCTTTGGCCGGAGTAGGCAGTACTGTGACTTTGACGTTCCTAGTCCTTTTAATTTTCCCATTAAAGAATGAGGGCAACTTTTTTTTTTTTTTTTTTTAAATGCTTTTAATGCAGAACTTTTGAAACGTGTTTAAATCTGGGGAGAGAAAGTATACTCACCTCTTCTCTGGCCAGGGAGCAGCTGCCAGATACCCAAGTGCCTAATAACACGCTGATCTTCAAAATGAGCCATCCAGCTTCCACTCCCTGACACCAAACCCTCCCACTCTTCAGTCAGAGGCATGCTGGGAAGGTGGGGCCCTGTCAATCAGAAATATGGTGGTAAGGCAAGGGGACCTGTCAGTCAGAGGTATGGTGGGGAGGGTGCAGGGACCTGTCAGTCAGAGGCATGGTGGGGGACCTGTCAGTCAGAGGCATGCTGGGAAGGCGGGGCCCTGTCAGAGGCATGGTGGGAAGGCGGGACCCTGTCAGTCAGAGGCATGGTGGGAAGGCGGGGCCCTGTCAGTCAGAGGCATGGTGGGAAGATGGGGGACCTGTCAGAGGCATGGTGGGAGGGCGTGGCCCTGTCAGTCAGAGGGAGGGTGGGAAACTTGTCAGTCAAAGCCTGTGCTCGCTCACCTTGCTTTACGTGCTGTAGATGGCAGCGGCAGGATGTGAGGGATTTGCCTGCAGTGCTCCTGCTGTAGAAGGCAAGTATACCCCATTCTCCATGTTTGTTTGTTTTATTGCACTTTAATGGATGCAAACCGGTCCGGCACATTTGCAAATATAACTTTTTTTTTTTTCTCTTTTTCTTGCGATTCTCTGAGAGTTTCAAGTGTCTCTCATGATCCATCTACAGCCAGAAATATGCCTATGTATAGTCAAAGGCTTCTCTAACTCCTCTTCAGATGTGTATGGTGGCTGAGAAGAGGTTAAAGGGAACCTGAGGGGAGAGGAGTATGGAAGCTGTCATATTTATTTCCTCTTAAACAATACCAGTTGCCTGGCTATCCTGCTGATCTCTTTGGCTGCAGTAATGTCAGAATCGCACCAGAAACAGGCATGCAGCTAATCCAGTCTGACTTCAGTCTGCATGCTTGTTCAGGGGCTATGGCTAAAAGTATTAGAGGCAGTAGATCAGCAGGGCTGCCAGGCAACTGGTATTGCTTAAAAGGAAATAAATATGGCAGCCTCCATATACTTCTATCTTCAGTTCCCCTTTAAGAGAGAGAATGCGCATCTTATGGGATACCAGGATACCTGAGAACGGAGTCCTCTCCTACTGCGCTCTTGTTCTTTGTATTTTTCAGTCATTTTGTATCCGTTCTGCAGAATAAACAGGTTTGCCATCAGTGTGACGAATTAGTCTGAGGAGCAGCTGAACAAGTTTCTCTTTATATTACAAAGGTGCAGTTATTACTTCTAACCTTCAGGGGAGACCAGATACAGATGTCTGTGGCATGCACACGATTACTATTAGCTGTAGATATAGTTCCGGAAAAACTGACAGCCTTGATGTAAACTGACTGTTACCATGGAAACGTCACCAGTTATACCGACAAAAACAAGGTTGAGCCAGAACAATATGCGCTTCTTTCCGGATCAGTAAAGAGCTCCGGTGGGCCGCTTTCCCACTAGGCACGCTTCTGTCTGCTTTGAGAAATGGTGACAACTGAACATACGTTCTTCTTATATTAGTGCAGTTTTAAGGCACGTATACATCCAATTTTGATTGGCCAATCTCTGGTCAGTTATACCACCTGCATGTAGTATGATAGCTTACCTACACAATGTATTCATAGTATTCAAAATCTGCTGGCCCTCCTTACTACATGGAGGGGGTAAAATTGTCCAATGATTGGCCAATCAGAATTGGATGTGTGTACGCACCATTACTGCCCAAACCCACTGCTTGTTGTGTTTTTAATGTGATTGAGTTTATGTTGAACAGTATGAACGGAACTTCAAAAGTGAACAGAAAATTGTATAGTGAACACAGAACAAGGTAGTGTGCATTTTCAATTTCTCATAGGAATCTGGATTATAGCTTACAAAAGCCAACTAAAACTATTAATTCCTAAAGTGATAAATAATATTTTGTTTTGGCTCAGAACAAGGCCTGGGTCAGTGAGATGCTGGAAATCCGACTTATATGCAGTTTAAATGGAAACTAAATGCAGCAGGAAATTGGCCCAATTAGAAACCACACAAAGTGCTTTTGACTATCCCAAATCCAAGAGAAGTAGTCTTGGATAATTGCTGTGAGCGGCTTCTGTCAGATATTGGCTATGCCTTGCATGTGTACACTGGGGAATAACTGGTTAATATCTGCTTTATGGAAACTGCTAGGGAGAGGAATAGGGAATCTGCCATCAGGTGTCCATTGAAGTGGATCCGAGATAAACTTTTACTCCATTGCATAATTGTGTTCCTTTCATATAGTTTATAGGGTATGCCTCAAGCCAAATACTTTCTTTTGTTGGTTTAATACTCTAATTCCCTATAAACCCTCGTGCACAGCTTCTCCAAAACCCCAAGGCACTCAGACCCATGTAGCAAGGGCTTATGGGAGCTCAGTCTGTGAAGTAGGAGGAGGAGGTTACTAGCCATTGATTTTAAAGGGGGAGGGGAGAGGTGAGTGAATTTTTCACAGGCTAAGGGCTGGAGATGCAGAGCAGCTTGCCTGTGTAATGATGACAAACAGAACATGGCTGCCCTCGTATCACAGGAATAAATCATCGTAAATTGTTGAAGCCGTTTGCAGCTAGATATGCTGTGTAAACTATCTAAACTTTAGATAAGATATATAGACAAGTTACTTGTTATAGTTAGTTTTTCATCTCTGATCCGCTTTAACAGGAAAATGTTTCCTTCAGATTCGATCTTTCGACTCGATTTTAAACTAACAAAACTAAGCGGAAGGCAGTTATCGATGGTTCCCATTATCGTAACCGTTTAAGAAGGATTTACATTCCGATTTGATCAAAAAATTTCAACTTTCGGGTCTATATTTTTTCCCTTTTACAACTGACCAAAGTAATGTTTCACATCGATTTGTGCCACACACTTTAAAGTTTTCTATACAAATCGATCATGAAAAGTGCATCGAAAGATCAAATCTGAAAGAAAGATTGCAGCAAATTTTTTTTAAAAAATGATACATTTCGAGCTTTTGTAGCGATTGTCTGCCTCTGATCAAACAAGCAGGTCTGACTGCCGTGCCTTTATGATGGGTACTGTGGACTGACACACTAAAATATCACCCTGACAACCTGCTGACATTCATTTTACACCTGAAGTGATACAGTATATGGAGGCTGTCATATTACTTTCCTTTTAGACAAAACACATTGCCTGGCAGGCCTGCTGATCCTCTGCCTCTAATATTTTTAGTCATAGCCCCTGAACAAGCATGCAGACTGAAGTCAGACTGAGTTAGCTGCATGCTTGTTTCTGGTGTTACTCAGACACTACTGCAGCCAAATAGATCAGCAGGAAAGTCAGGGAGTTAGTATTATTTAAAGGGAACTTAAACAGAAAAGGATATGGACTTTTCCTTTTAAAATAATACCGGTTGCCTGACTCTCCTACTGATCCTGTGTGTCTAATACTTTTAGCCACAGCCCCTGAACAAGCATGCAGCAGATCAGGTGCTCTGACTGAAGTCAGACTGGATTAGCTGCATGCTTGTTTCAGGTGGTGTGATTCAGCCACTACTGCAGCCAAAGAGCTCAGCAGGACTGCCAGGCAACTGGTATTGTTTAAAAGGAAACCTCCATACCCCTCTCAGTTTAGGTTCCCTTTAACAGATAGTATGGCAGCCTTCATATCACTCTCACTTCAGGGGTTATTTAATGAAACAAAGATGGCAGCTTTCATATTCCATCTCCGTTAATTATTGGACCAAGATTTGTAGCTGCAGCCATAACCGGGGCCCTGGGCCACCTACATTTACTTCTTAATAAATGGGATTTTGCAGCCGGTGACACCAGTCAGTGTCTCTCGCTGTTCTATAACCTGCACAGTTGTCATTCATGAGTTCCTCTTTGTTTCCTGTAGTAACAGTTTAGGAATATTTCAGCAATAAAACTTTCTTGTATATATTCTGCATTGACTTTTCCACTATAACTGTTGTACAAATCCATTGTCCATTTCAGAAATGCGTTTTAATAAATGGATTTAATCCTCACTTTTATGTACTGTGCTTGCTTCATACATCGGGTGTGGTGAGCTGGCGTTGGGTCCACGCTAGGTGTGAAGGATGGGGAAAGCCAACAGAAATGCGGGGGGGGGGGGGGGAGGGGTGTTTGATGTCTTTGTTCAGTTAGTGTCGACTTCATTGGAGGCAGCATCTTCAGCTCTTGGGTGTTTAAAAATGGCCGCCACACTAACATGGCGGTTAAACGTGTGGTAACGGCGAGATGATGTCCCATTCCTGACGGCGTCACTGAATGTGGCCTAAGAACTGCCAGTTTTGCATTCTAAAATGTATCCCTGGTGGTGACCTCTTTAGTCCTGCCAGGTGATCTGTACGGAATGTTCGTTACTGAGAGTTCTTATGCACAGAGGGAGATGTTGCTTGCTTGGCAGTTGGAAAAAGCTGTTACTTCCCACAATGCAATGAGGTTCACAAACAGCAAGCTTGTTAGGACCTTGGTCGTGACATCACACTGTGGGAGGGGTTTCACCACAATATCAGCCTTACAGACCCCGCCCCCCCCGATGATCTATTCGAGAAAAGGTAAAGCTTTCTCATGGGAAAGGGGGTATCAGCCACTGATTGGGATGAAGTTCAGTCCTGGGTTACAGGTCCTCTTTAAAGCAAACCTGATCTGAAAAAAGTAAACATAAACATACACAGTTCATACTTACCTCCTGTGTAGTCTACTCATCAATCTCTTTCTCCTCTCCTGCATCCTGTTTGGCCACTGTGATCGATGGAATCCTCTGTCCATTTTAAAATAGCCCCATAACCGCTTCCAGGTCAGCACACTGTTAAACTGTAGTCACCCTCTTCAGCCATAGGGAAACATGGACATTACCTTACTTATATATCAGTTGCTGTCAGTTATAACTGACAGCAACTGATATATAACCGTTCTGACAAAATATTGTCAGAACTGGAAGGGATCACTGTAAGAAGAAAATGGTGAGCTTCTGAGAGGAACTGACAGTGAGGTTAGTATGTAATATTAATTTGTAGGTACATTATGTGTTTATTTATCAAAAAATGTACTTGGTTCAGGTTCCCTTTGAAGAGGAACTCCAATGAAAATAATGTAATAAAAAAGTGCTTCATTTTCACATTAATTATGTATAAATGATTTACTCAGTGTTTGCCCATTGTAAAAGCTTTCCTCTCCCTGATTTACATTCTGACATTTATCACATGGTGACATCTTTACTGCTGGCAGGTGATGTCACTGGAAGGAGATGCTGCTTTTTTTTTTGGCAGTTGAAAACAGCTGTAAGCAACTGTTATTTCCCACAATGCAACAAGGCTCCCACAGTGTGATGTCAGGACCATGGTCCTCAGTTTCCTGTGGGAGGGGCTCACCACAATAGCAGCCATACAGCGCCCCCTGATGGTCTGTTTGTGAAAAGGAATAGATTTCTCATGTAAAAGGGGGCATCAGCTACTGATTGGGATGAAGTTCAATTCTTGGTTACGGTTTCTTTTTAACGGCTCGACAAGTCATGCACTGGGGAGGACACATGTTTACTGTCAGTGCAGCATAAAAGTTAAGGGGTTCCCAAATTCATTTTGCCCCATTTTACATAAAACAGTCCCTGCATGCCGTTCAGCTGTCCATGTGTAGTAAAAAAAAATCAAAAAAAAAAATCGTAAGTAATGCAGTCTTTCTAATGAAGCAAAGATTGTGATTATCAGCTACGGACTACAAGGAGTGCCTCTTAATTTCCCCTTCATAAATGGCACCGCGAGTTCTTGGCAAGAGATCACTGCTTTCACACGATGAGAAGCATGAAGCTTGTTAATGAAAGTCTATACTTACACACCAGAAATATTTTATGTGCGGAGTTACTGGGCTCAGATTACACGTTGTGCAGCCTTGGGAATCGTTCTGATACCAATAACGAGAGTTGTAAACTGCAGAAGTCGTCATTCGATATGGGGCGCTTTTATAATACACGTCTGTAACTGATACAATGGCGCGGCTCCAGGGACTGAGCGCTGAAACCAGCCTTTCACAAGCTGCAGACAGACGGATCATTCTTGGTCTTGCAGTGCCGTGGCCGTTTGGTCTGTGATGCTGGCGCTGGTTGATGACATCACTGGCGTTACATATTTGTACAGCAGAGGCGGAGTTATCCCTGAGTTCTCCCGGTGGAGGCGGCGGTTGCGGGGAGGACGGTGACTTGTGTGGCCGCAGAGGCGCTGCCCTGTAGATTCTGAGCAGTGCAGATGTATTTACCGTCATCCACTGCACGGGATTCATCGATATACAAGACGCTCTGCGATTCTTGCAGTAACTGGCCCGCCCGTCTGGTTTGGGACGTGCTCTCTCTGACGTACGGAGGTCGGCCAAGCTGTGTGAGAGAAAAATGTTTCAGCACAAATTTTAAAACTTACCTGAACTGAGAGAGATGTGGAGGCTGACATATTTTATTTCCTTTTTAAACAATACACGTTGCTTGGCTGTCCTGCTGATCTGCCTCTAGGGTTAGCCCATCGCCCCTGAACAAGCATGCAGCAGAACAGGTGCTCTGACTGAACTGTGACTGAATTAGCTGCACGCTTGTTTCAGATGTGTGATTCAGACACCACTGAAGGCAGATAGATCAGCAGGGCAGCCAGGCAACTGGTATTTCCAATGCATACCTATTATACAGCCGCTGGGAGATTTGGCCGCAGGATAAAGCTGATAAACGGCTCACTCTACTCCAGCACAAGTCCCGGCGGTGTTAAGTACTATTCCTCCTCCAGGTTGCCATGGATGGCGGGGAAAGACGTAATTTGGCTTCCAGTTATTGGTCGCGGCCGAATTAGTGTTTTATAGTAATTTGTGCACCGTCAGTTGACGGCGCCCAAATTACCCACTGATCGCCGCTATAGATGTAATTCCTATTACAGCCTAAGGTGGCGCCGGCTGCACCCAAATCTCCTGCTCTGTTTTTTACAGCGCTCCTTTCCAATTTGCCTCTCAATTTAGGTCTCCTTTAAATGGAAAAAATATGGCAGCCTTCATATCCCTCTCACTTCAGGTGTACTTCAACTGCAACCAAACTAAATAGAAAAGCTATCCGGATCTTTGATTCTCAGCTATGTAATCCAAAGGACTTCAGAAAAAATGACAAGGTAACCTGGGGAACCTCCAAATGTAGTGGCATAGTGGTTGACCGCCCATAGGGGCAAAATGGGCAATTGCACCCGGCAGATCTGGGACAAGGTCGCCTCTGCCTTGGACCCGCCCTGCACCCCCTCCTACACTGTGCCCTGAGGCTGGAGCCTCTCTCACCTCTGCCTCGGCCCAGCCCTGTGCCTCCTCCTACACTGCGCCCTGAGGCTGGAGCCCCTCTCACCTTTGCCTTGGCCCAGCCCTGTGCCCCCTCGTACACTGCGCCTTGAGGCTGGAGCCTCTCGCCTCTGCCTCGCCCTGGGTAGGGATGCTCGCTGGATTCAGTGGAATTCTTAATTCCGGACGGAATTAGGTCAATTCCGATTCCGAGAGTCGGAACGGAATTGCTAAACCTTTAACACGTAATTCCGCAGAAATTTTTTACATTCCGCGGAATTTTCTGGAATTAAAAGAAAATCTCTCCTCCTCCTCCTCCTCCTCCTCCTCTCTTCTGGTATCATCTTCCAGGGAATTGTACTTTTTCAAAAGCCAGCTTACATACCATGGCTGGGAATTGAACCCAGGCTGGGCTGGGAATTGAACCCAGGTCTCAGTGTGTGGTAGGCAGCTGACTTAACCGCTATACCACCAACACTACATGCTGAAGCCAGCCTAGCATGTACCATTATGATCAATCCAAGAGAAAAAGTAGCATGTCAAAAGCCAACTCACCATGGCTGGGAATTGAACCCAGGTCTGTGTGTGGTAGGCAACTGACTTAACCGCTATACCACCACCAACACTACATGCTGAAGCCAGCCTAGTATGTACTATTGTGATATACCCAAGAGAAAAATGAGCTCTCTCTCTTTCTAGGGCGTGATGCCATTGAACTGAATTTTCAGCTTAAAACCATCAACGGATACCGGCAGAATTTCCCAGGCATTTTCGGAATTCTGCCAGATTGAAAAAGCAATTCCGTTCCGACCAAACGGAACAGAATGACTAATTTCCACCTGAAAATTCCGGAAAATACAATTCCGTGGAAAGCAGTGACCATCCCTACTAGAGAGAGATGAATTTACCTGGCTATCTGGGGTTCTCTTCGGACAACTGTTGAACACAAAAGGCAAGGCCATGCCTGGCTACCCATCCTTAAGCAAGCTAATTTTTCTCTTGGATTGATCATAATGGTACATGCTAGGTTGGCTTCAGCATGTAGTGTTGGTGGTGGTATAGTGGTTATGTCAGTTACCTACCACACACTGAGACCTGGGTTCAATTCCCAGCCACGGTGAGTTGGCTTTTGACATGCTACAAATCATTAAGCACGCTACTTTTTCTCTTGGATTGATCATAATGGTACATGCTAGGCTGGTTTCAGCATGTAGTGTTGTTGGTGGTATAGCGGTTAAGTCAGTTGTCTACCACACACTGAGACCTGGGTTCAATTCCCAGCCCAGCCTGGGTTCAATTCCCAGACATGGTGAGTTGGCTTTTGACATGCTACTTTTTCTCTTGGATTGATCATAATGGTACATGCTAGGCTGGCTTCAGCATGTAGTGTTGTTGGTGGTATAGCGGTTAAGTCAGTTGCCTACCACACACTGAGACCTTGATTCAATTCCCAGCCATGGTATGTAAGCTGGCTTTTGAAAAACTACAATTCCCTGGAAGATGATGGAGAAGGAGGAGAGAGAAACATTTTCTCAGACGGAATCTGGAATTTCGTACAAATCTGGTGGAATTTTCATAGCAACGGAATTTAACTCTGACGGAATCCGTGATTTCCGGTGGAATGGAATTTGCTGGTTCTGATCATCCCTAGCCCTGGGCTCTCCCCTCCCCTTAACATTGTGGTCCTGGTATCTGTGCAAAGATTTTGGCAGAGTAGCGACTGTCTCGGCTGGCGCAATCCTCTATTAGTCTGTGGCTTTGTACATTCCCACTGGACACATCTGGTCAGTGACCCGGCTGCATAATATGTAATAACGTGCGCTGGGTCATGGAGAGGAGGCGACCCTGCGAGGGATGAATGTGGTAGCGCACCAAGTCACACGCTACTGAAGAAGCTCGCCAGCCGGGACTGCCGAAAACTTTGCAAGGGTGCCAGGGCCCACAATAAAGTTGAGGGGAGACCTAAGATGAATTTTGGGGGCCCTTTGTAACTAGAGCTAGCCCTGATCACACCCTCAAGAACGAGTAGTAATAAGAAACCAGGGTTACCACTGAAGATTTGCGCACACATTCGATTATACTTGGCCGGAGCAGCCGCTAAAGACCGCCTCTGAAGAAAATGTGTGTATAGCACCCCTTCCCAAATGTAAGGCCCCATTCACACTAGAGCGTTTTGCCACGATTTCGGCAAAACGCTCAAGCGCTAGCGTTTTTTAAAGTGCTAGTGCAATAATGGGCCCATTCTTACTTGGGCGATTTGCGTTAATCGCCGGTGATTAACGCACACGTGTAGCCTGCACCATTTTCAGGCGATTTCCCGGCGATGGCGTTTCAGTGCTATAGGAGTGCTAAACGCGAACGCGGGAAAATCGCTGCACTGTCCAGTGTTTTTTTTTTTTGGTGTTAAATCGTGGAAAAATCACTCCCGCAAAACGCCGGTGGTAATCGCCAGCGTTTTGCACTTGTAGGTGCCTAAGTGAGATTAGTCTGCGTGATCATTTCAGCCAAAGGCTACCTGACACTATTTCCATAGCTAAAAGAGTGTCTCCACTGCCCCCTGCTGTTAGCACTGGTAAAATTGCTGTGCACTTTCTATGCATGGCAATGTCACAGTTGCCTGCTGCATCAGGCCCTAGTGCTGGGAATACACAATGAGATTTTTCATCAGATTTAATGTCTGATTGTTTTTCCGATCAATTTCCATTCACTTCTATGAGAAATCGCTCGAAAATCAGGTCGGACATGTCAAATTCTCTATCGAACTATCTATCTGCCAAAATATCTCATGGTGTATTCCCAGCATAAGTTCCCCCTAACGTAGTCTACCAACAATATGGGGAGGAAATTGGAGTGCCCTGAGGAAACCCAGGCATACAGGGAGAACACACAAACTCCATGCATGCTGTGTCCTGGCAAATATTCCAACATGCAGCACAGCAATGGCATAGCTACTACGCCAATGTGTTTTCAGGCCCAGTAAGCCAAAAAGCTTTTTAAAGTGGACCTGAATTTGCACAGGACACTAGAAAAACGGAGAGAAATGTGCCCTGTATGTATTTAGAAAGTTTAGCCTGTCTAATAATCCCCCTCATCTGTGACTAATCACCAGTTGTAATTTGATCTCTCAGCCGTGTCAGCTCAGGAAACTCCTGCCACGGCAGAACTGCTAATTTGTAAACACAGGATGTTAACCCTTTGTCTGCTTCCACGGAAGCAGATACACTGCAGATTTTTGCAAGATTTGTATCAGCTTGTCTTTTAGACTAGAGCACAGAAGAAGTTCTGAGTTCAGGTCCACTTTAAAAAAAATGTGTATTTCGCCTTACTTAATGCTGAACACTGATGGTCTATTTATAGCGAGACCATTCAGCAGAAGAATCGGGTTACTGACGCTACAATACTGCCACCTGCTGCCAGTAAAGTATACTACGTGTAACGCATCATCCTTGTTCATACACTGACTGTAGGCAGCACACACTGTATCTGGTTTACTTACAATGGGAAGCCTGAGAAGTGTGTCTTACCTGCTGCCCGGGGTACTCCCAGGTAAACTCCACCAGGATATCCAGATCTCCCAGCACAGTGCAAGTGACAATGAAATTCTCCCCGGCCCGAACAGACTTCACTGACGCTTCTATGGAAGGTTTAGGTGGAGCGGATGGGTCTAAAGGGAAAAAAACACACAGAAAAGTCTCAGACTTTAAAATGATATCTGCATGCAGGCTGGCGATTGTATGCAAATGTGTGCAGCTTGAAAATGGACCAATGAGGTCCCACCAAGGTTTATACCAGGGCTGTGGAGGCGGTACCAGAAGCATCCAACTCCTGACTCCTCAGTTTATGAAACCACCGACTCCAGGTACCCAAAATTACTCCGACTCCTTAGTCTAATACTCACCAGGGCTGTGGGGTTGGTACAAACATTACCCCACTCCTCCGTTTATGAAACCATTGACTCTAACTCCGACTCCAGGTACCCGAACATTGCTCTGACTCTGACTCCACAGCCCTGGTTTAAACTGATCGGTCCATTTTCTAGCCGCATATATCTACATGCAGAATTTGAATAATCCTGCATCAGTTTGGACTTATTTGAATCTCATTGACCATTCCTACTGGCTATCTCTGTGCTTAGTTGGTTGGCTGAAGGCGTGCATCAAAAAAGGGCGCTGGGGAAATCTGGGCACCCAGGAAACACGATAGTAGAATATCGGTAAATTTACTGATATTTTACTATTAAATTGTGGGAAAAAAAAGATCCTAAACCAATATTTTGCTATAGCTAATCTTAAGCCTATTCTCACACTGATTCCTCCCACTACTGATGCCTAATGTTAACCAGCCCCCTCCCCACAGCTAACCTTAACCATCCTGCAAATCCCCCCACCCACCGCTAACCTTAACCCTTCCTACCCGCCACCTAACCTTAACCATTCCTGCTGCCGCAAAACAGGCCAACCACGCGGCTACCCTTAACCATTCCTACCCAACACCTAACCTGAACCGTCCCCGCAACTACAAAAAACCCCACTCACAGCTAACCTTAACCCTTCCTACCCGACAGCTAACCATAACCATTCCTGCTGCCGCAAAACAGGCCGAACACGCAGCTACCCTTAACCGTTCCTACCCAACACCTAACCTGAACCGTCCCCGCCACCACAAACCCCCCCTTCCCCCCACCCACAGCTAACCTTAACCCTTCCTACCCGCCACCTAACCTTAACCATTCCTGCTGCCGCAAAACAGTGCAAACACGCGGCTAACCTTAACCCTTCCACCCCAGAGCTGACCTTAACCATCTCCGCCACCTCAAAACCCCCCACTCACGGCTAACCTCAACCCTTCTTCCTCCACCCCCACAGCTAACCCTAACTGTCCCTGCCGCTGCAGCCAGCCCCACCAGCTAACCAAAACCCTTTCTCCCTCATGGCTAACCCTCCCCACTGCCACAACCCCCCCCCCCCCCCCCATCTTCCTACCCCACGGCTAACCTTAACCTTCCCCGCCCCTACAAACCTCCCCGTCCCCCATGGCTAACCTCAGTCTTTCCTGCCTGACACCTAACCTTAACCTTTTCTTTTTCTTCCCCACGGCTAACCGTAACTATTTCCACAAAACCCATGGCTAACCTTAACACTTAACACCCCGCCGCTAAAAAAAAAAACACCCAAAATAAAATGTTTGAGGTTTATTGGCAAGGAAAGGATATTTGGGCGCCTACGATATATATATTGGGTGCCACGGGAATTTCAGCTCCGTGCTGATAAACTCAATAGGCAGCGCTTGTGGTGGCGCCCAAACTTCCACCGCTAGTGGGCGCCCAAATTTCTGCTTCCAACTGAAGAGCTGGAACAGCTGCCTGATCTGATTATATTGTCTGGTCTCTGTACGCGGCTAATATAATCAAAGCACAAGGAAAACCTGCACAACGAAGTCAACTAATATTCTTCAATTCAGGAAAGGCCAGATGTACCCACTAAAGTCTCTCATAGTTGTGTATAAGACAGTCAGTCAGTCAATATTAGTTTTTCTGGGTGAGTGGAGCCACCTGGAGGACTCGTCTGGGTATTGCAGCTAAGCTCAGCTGAACGGTCCCAATTCATTGTTCATGCATTGTGGTGTGTAGTCAGAGGTTCAGATACATCCGATATTGGCGGGGGTCACTGTAGCAGTGAGAGTGTGGTGTATCGGAGATCATTGGAGGACCTGGAGGGGACGGGCAGGTACATTACCTACAAATCTGTGCACAAGACCTGCCCAACCTACATTTCTGAGCTCAACAGATATATACAGTGGCTTGCAAAAGTATTCGGCCCCCTTGAAGTTTTCCACATTTTGTCACATTACTGCCACAAACATGCATCAATTCTATTGGAATTCCACGTGAAAGACCAATACAAAGTGTACACGTGAGAAGTGGAACGAAAATCATACATGATTCCAAACATTTTTTACAAATAAATAACTGCAAAGTGGGGTGTGCGTAATTATTCAGCCCCCTTTGGTCTGAGTGCAGTCAGTTGCCCATAGACATTGCCTGATGAGTGCTAATGACTAAATAGAGTGCACCTGTGTGTAATCTAATGTCAGTACAAATACAGCTGCTCTGTGACGGACTCAGAGGTTGTCTAAGAGAACATTGGGAGCACCAACACCATGAAGTCCAAAGAACACACCAGACAGGTCAGGGATCAAGTTATTGAGAAATTTAAAGCAGGCTTAGGCTACAAAAAGATTTCCAAAGCCTTGAACATCCCACGGAGCACTGTTCAAGCGATCATTCAGAAATGGAAGGAGTATGGCACAACTGTAAACCTACCAAGACAAGGCCATCCACCTAAACTCACAGTCCGAACAAGGAGAGCGCTGATCAGAAATGCAGTCAAGAGGCCCATGGTGACTCTGGACGAGCTGCAGAGATCTACAGCTCAGGTGGGGGAATCTGTCCATAGGACAACTATTAGTCATGCACTGTACAAAGTTGGCCTTTATGGAAGAGTGGCAAGAGGAAAGGCATTGTTAACAGAAAAGCATAAGAAGTCCCGTTTGCAGTTTGCCACAAGCCATGTGGGGGACACAGCAAACATGTGGAAGAAGGTGCTCTGGTCAGATGTGACCAAAACGGAACTTTTTGGCCAAAATGCAAAACGCTATGTGTGGCGGAAAACTAACACTGCACATCACTCTGAACACACCATCCCCACTGTCAAATATGGTGGTGGCAGCATCATGTTCTGGGGGTGCTTCTGGGTGGAGGGGGATACCCCATCTTTTTCCTATCTACAGAGAGCGACTTCTTATTCCTGAGTGAGGACAGGCTAATCTCCTCACCTGCTTATATAGTGGTTACCTGGAGGTAACCCATGTTTGTGAGTATATTGTTGTACTCTTCTTTAATTTTGTCCATTACCATAACCTACTACACTATATTTTGGCTCTCGGTTCTTCTCTTTACATATATTCTGGGGGAAGCTGGTCAGAGTTGATGGAAAGATGGATGGGGCAAACTTGGAAGAAAACCTCTTGGAGTCTGCAAAAGACTTGAGACTGGGGCGGAGGTTCACCTTCCAGCAGGACAACAACCCTAAACATAAAGCCAGGGCAACAATGGAATGGTTTAAAACAAAACATATCCATGTGTTAGGGTGCATACACACATCAGACTATAGTCTTTGGAAACTGAAAGATCACAGACCAATCTTACCACCCTTCCTGTAGTATAAGAGCCATACTCTACACAGTCTATTCTATGGAGCTGAACTCCACATCAGAAAAAAATCTTTGCAAGATGCTGCACACACAGATGCTGTACAGACACAAAAGATCAGTATCTGCAAAAGATCTGTTCCTACCAAAAACCCATCCCTGCAAATTGCAATGATAGTCTATGAGATCTGCAGATCATCATACACACATGATTTAACTGACATTCATCTGCAGATCAAGCAATCATCCACAGATCTGAAAATCCATCCTGGTGGATCTGATCTGCAGATGAATGTCAGTTAAATCATGTGTGTATGATGATCTGCAGATCTCATAGACTATGATTGCAATTTGCAGGGATGGGTTTTTGGTAGGAACAGATCTTTTGCAGATACTGATCTTTTGTGTCTGTACAGCATCTGTGTGTACAGCATCTGTGTGTGCAGCATCTTGCCAAGATTTTTTTCTGATGTGGAGTTCAGCTCCATAGAAAAGACTGTGTAGGTATGGCTCTCATACTACATGAAGGGTGGTAAGATTGGTCTGTGATCTTTCAGTTTCCAAAGACTATAGTCTGATGTGTGTATGCACCTTTAGAATGGCCCAAAGTCCAGGTCTAAATCCAATCAAGAATCTGTGGCAAGATCTGAAAACTGCTGTTCACAAACGATGTCCATCTAATCTGACTGAGCTGGAGTTGTTTTGCAAAGAAGAATGGGCAAGGATTTCAGTCTCTAGATGTGCAAAGCTGGTAGAGACATACCCTAAAAGACTGGCAGCTGTAATTGCAGCAAAAGGTTGTTCTACAAAGTATTGACTCAGGGGGCTGAATAATTACGCACACCCCACTTTGCAGTTATTTATTTGTAAAAAATGTTTGGAATCATGTATGATTTTCGTTCCACTTCTCACGTGTACACCACTTTGTATTGGTCTTTCACGTGGAATTTCAATAATATTGATGCATGTTTGTGGCAGTAATGTGACAAAATGTGGAAAACTTCAAGGGGGCCGAATACTTTTGCAAGCCACTGTATATATCTGTTGAGCTCAGAAATGTACGTTGGGCAGGTCTTGTGCACAGATTTGTAGGTAAGGCTACCTTACCTTCAGGCAGGGAAAGAAAAAAAGGAACACAGCATAGTTATTAGTGTGCTAGGCACTGTACATACACATGTCTATCTCATCATGTCACATCTCACTTCGGGTATCCTTTAAGGTTACACGGAAGTTGCCACCTAGGTGGTTTGCTTTTCTTATAGTTTCTGTATGAGCAGCTGAGGGTTGGAGGAGGACGTGGAGCATGGACCTTAGTTTTCTCAGTTTTAGGGCTAGATCAGATAATTGTCTTGGAATGGAACACTTACAATGTACGTAGATCAGCATATACTTGGTGGACATCTGCCGAAGGTTCTCAAACTCTGCAATGCAGTACAGAGACCCAGCGAGAGAAACCTGGGGCTGGTAGATGACAAAGCCCTTCTTCAGGTCATACGAGATCTTCACTCCATCCACTGGGATCTGCTCCGGGGGGAACTCTCGGTGTAAAGTCACCTTGGCCAATGGGTTGGTAACCTGGCAGGGCAGCAGAGCTGGTTGTCGTGTCCTCATCTGGACCGCAACATAATAATCTTCTGTCGGGACAAAAAGTTCCTGGGGATCTATGAGAGAAAGGAAGGTCAACTTATGTCTACAAGCCTGTAACCGGATTGGATGAAGGTACTGGTATATCAGACAATCTTTTTTAAGCTGCTTTGATGGTTACAGGAAAATATCACCTACAGCTACAATAGTTATTTCTCTGACTTGGGGTAACCTTAGTGACTCTAACCATCTGTGTCTAAACAATGTTGGTTTATAACAAAAAAACTACAATTCTGAAGCTCAGCTTTCATATTGAAGCCAGGGCTGTGGAGTCGGAGTCGAGGAGTCGGGGCAATTTTGGGCACCCGGAGTCGGAGTTGGAGTCGTTAATTTCATAAACGTCGGAGTCGGGAGTTGGAGTCCGGTGATTTTTGTACAAAATCCAAAGCCCTGTTAAAGGGATACTGTAGGGGGGTCGGGGGAAAATAAGCTGAACTTACCCAGGGCTTCTAATGGTCCCCCGCAGACATCCTGTTTTGGCGCAGTCACTCCCCAATGCTCCGGCCCCGCCTCCGGTTCACTTCTGGAATTTCTGACTTTAAAGTCAGAAAACCACTGTGCCTGCACGCCCATGTCCTCGCTCCCGCTGATGTCACCAGGAGTGTACTGCGCAGACACAGACCATACTGGGCCTGCGCTGTGCGCTCTTGATGACATCAGCAGAATCGAGGACACGGCAATGCAGGTGCAGTGGTTTTCTGACTTTAAAGTCTGAAATTCCAGAAGTGAACCGGAGGCGGGCCGGAGCATCGGTGAGTGGCTGTGCGGGCACAGGATGTCTGCAGGGGACCATTAGAAGCCCCGGGTAAGTTCAACTCATTTTCCCCTGACCCCCCTACAGTATCCCTTTACGTATTAGACTAAGGAGTCGGGGTCTCGGAGTTGGAGCCATTTTGGGTACCCGGAGTCAGAGTTGGCGTCGGAGTCGTGGTTTCATAAACTGAGGAGCTGGAGTCGGAAGATTCCAGTAGTGTTGGGCGAACATCTAGATGTTCGGGTTCGGGCCGAACAGGCCGAACATGGCCGCGATGTTCGGGTGTTCGACCCGAACTCCGAACATAATGGAAGTCAATGGGGACCCGAACTTTTGTGGTTTGTAAAGCCTCCTTACATGCTACATACCCCAAATTTACAGGGTATGTGCACCTTGGGAGTGGGTACAAGAGGAAAAAAAATTAGCAAAAAGAGCTTATAGTTTTTGAGAAAATCGATTTTAAAGTTTCAAAGGGAAAACTGTCTTTTAAATGCGGGAAATGTCTGTTTTCTTTGCACAGGTAACATGTTTTTTGTCGGCATGCAGTCATAAATGTAATACATATAAGAGGTTCCAGGAAAAGGGACCGGTAACGCTAACCCAGCAGCAGCACACGTGATGGAACAGGAGGAGGCGCAGGAGGAGAAGGCCACGCTTTGTGAGACACAACAACCCAGGCCTTGCATGAGGGCAAGAAGCGTGCGGATAGCATGCTTTGTACCGCCATGCAGTCATAAATGTAATAAAGATAAGTGGTTCAATAAACAGGGACCACGCGGCAACGCTAACCCAGCAGCAGCAGACGTGATGGAACAGGAGCAGGCGCAGGAGGAGAAGGCCACGCTTTGTGAGACACAACAACCCAGGCCTTGCATGAGGGCAAGAAGCGTGCGGATAGCATGCTTTGTACCGCCATGCAGTCATAAATGTAATAAAGATAAGTGGTTCAATAAACAGGGACCACGCGGCAACGCTAACCCAGCAGCAGCAGACGTGATGGAACAGGAGCAGGCGCAGGAGGAGAAGGCCACGGTTTTTGAGACACAACAACCTAGGCCTTGCATGAGGACAAAAAGCGTGCGGATATAGCAGCAATGCTTTTTGCCGCCATGCAGTCATAAATGTAATACAGATGAGAGGTTCAATAAACAGGGACCGGAAATGCTACACCATCCCAGATGTTCATTGGTCATGTTACTTGGTTGGGGTCCTGGAGTGTTGCGTAGTCATTTCCAATCCAGGATTGATTCATTTTAATTTGAGTCAGACGGTCTGCATTTTCTGTGGAGAGGCGGATACGCCGATCTGTGATGATGCCTCCGGCAGCACTGAAACAACGTTCCGACATAACGCTGGCTGCCGGGCAAGCCAGCACCTCTATTGCGTACATTGCCAGTTCGTGCCAGGTGTCTAGCTTCGATACCCAATAGTTGAAGGGTGCAGATGGATTGTTCGACACAGCTATGTCATCTGACATGTAGTCCTTGACCATCTTCTCCAGGCGATCGGTGTTGGAGGTGGATCTGCACGCTTGCTGTTCAGTGGGCTGCTGCTGCATGGGTGTCCGAAAATTTTCCCACTCCAAGGACACTGCCGATACCGTTCCCTTTTGGGCACTAGCTGCGGCTTGCGTTGTTTGCTGCCCTCCTGGTCGTCCTGGGTTTGCGGAAGTCAGTCTGTCTGCGTACAACTGGCTAGAGGAGGGGGAGGATGTCAATCTCCTCTCTAAAGTCTCCACAAGGGCCTGCTGGTATTCTTCCATTTTGACCTGTCTGACTCTTTCTTCAAGCAGTTTTGGAACATTGTGTTTGTACCGTGGATCCAGAAGGGTATAAACCCAGTAATTGGTGTTGTCCAGAATGCGCACAATGCGTGGGTCACGTTCAATGCAGTCTAGCATGAATTGAGCCATGTGTGCCAGAGTCCTACCAGAATCCTCATCATCCTCTTGTGAGCGTTGTGATAGTTGTTGTGATGCATCATAGTCGTCACCTTCCTCCTGGTCTGCTTCTGCTGACCATTCGCGTTGAATTGTGGAAGTCCAACGTGCACCGCTCTGGCCCTCGTCAGTGGTGGCATGAAATTCCTGCTCCAACTCCAGCTGTTCCTCCTCCTCTTCTTCGTCATAGCTGCTGGGGCCAGCGTTCCCTGAGGCGGATGGCCTGATGTTGGTACCATCACGCTGATCGTTTTCTCCTTCAGATTCCCCCAGTTGCATCATGACAGCTGTTTCCTTGATTTTCAACATTGACCTCTTCAGTAAACACAGCAGTGGTATGGTAATGCTGACTGAAGAGTTGTCACTGCTCACAAGCAACGTGGATTGCTCAAAATTTTGGAGGACTTGGCAGAGGTCCAACATGTTGGCCCAATCGGATCCACAGAAGCTTGGCAGCTGTCCGGATGCGCCTCGGTACTGCGCCGTCATGTACTGGACCACTGCACTCTTCTGCTCACAAAAGCGTGCTAGCATGTGCAGCGTAGAATTCCAGCGCGTAGGGACATCACACAGCAAGCGATGGTGGGGGAGATTGAAGCGCTCCTGCATCTTGGCGAGTGCCCCCGAAGCAGTACTGGAATTTCTACAATGTTTGGCCACTCGACGCACCTTCAACAGAAGATCGGCCACGCCTGGGTATGTCCTCAGGAACCGCTGAACTACTAGGTTCATCACGTGCGCCAGGCAAGGGATGTGTGTCAGCTTAGCCAACCTTAAAGCACGAATGAGATTACTCCAATTATCACACACAACCATGCCCGGTTTCAAGTCCAGCAGTGCCAGCCACAAATCCGTCTGTTCCTTTATTCCCTTCCAAATTTCCTCCCCTGTGTGCTGCTTATCCCCAAGGCAGATCAGCTTCAGCAACGCTTGCTGACGCATGCCAACAGCTGTGCTGCACTGCTTCCACGATCCTACTGCTGCTGGGTTAGCGTTTCCGGATGAGGTACAGCTTTGAGATGCGTTGGAGGAGAAGGAGTCAGAGAGGTAGGTGCTGCTGTTGTTATCCAGTGGGAGGGACGGCGGTGCAGCTGTTTGCGGCGTGGGCAACACCCGCGCCGTAGCAGGTGAGGAATCGCTGCCAGGCTCCACAAGGTTCACCCAGTGCGCGGTAAGGGAGATGTATCGACCCTGGCCGAACGCACTCGTCCAAGTGTCAGTGGTGAGGTGAACCTTGCAGGCAACGGCATTCTTCAAGCTTCGGGTTATTTTGCTGACCACGTGCTCATGCAACTCAGGCACTGCAGAGCGCGCAAAGTGGTAGCGGCTGGGAACCACGTAACGTGGGATGGCCACTGACATCATGCCCTTGAAGCTGTTTGTCTCCACCACTCGATATGGCAGCATTTCGCAGGCCAGAAGCTTGGCTATGCTGGCTGTTACTGCCACGGCCCGGGGGTCATTTGCTGGCAATTTCCTCTTGCGCTCAAACATCTCCGACACAGACAACTGAACCGTAGCGCTGCACACGGAAGGGCTGTTGGTTGTTGTGTTTGATGAACACTGGGAGACCTCAAGAGCACTACTCCGGAAAGTGACAGTGTCAGCGTCGTCTGATGTTTGTGAATGTTGTGAACCACGCAATGGCTGGGCTACTGCTGCTGCTGAGGCGGGTCTGGTGGTGAGTCTGGTGAACCCAAGGGAGGCAGTGTTGCTGGTACCCTGTCCTGCCGCGTTTGCCCACAGAGTGGGATGTTTGGATAGCATGTGGCGGCTCATGCTAGTGGTGGAGAGGTTGTTAATACTTTTCCCCCTGCTCAGGCGAGTCTTGCACACCTTGCAAATCGCCATGGTAACATCCTCAGTGCAGTCTTCAAAGAAAGCCCAGACTTTGGAGCACCTGCCTCCTTGCTGGCGATTTCTGTTTCCTCCTCTTTTGCCTCTCACTCTAACTTCCACGCTTGTGGTGCCTGAAATTGCGCGCCGCCTACCTTGTGGCACAAGGCGAACTCGTGCAGCAGTGGGTTCTTCAACAGACTCATCTGTGCTGCTGCTACGACGGCGATGTTCTCGTTCACAAATAAAATCTGGGTCTCTGTCCACATTGTCCATACCCTCCTCTTCCATCTCCTCAAACTCGTCATATGTCATTGTGGGGGGCCGCCGCCGTGGAGTAGAGCTCCCCAGAACAACCTCTGCGCAGCTCACTCCAACGTCGTCTTCCAGATCTTGTCGGCCGACCTCCTGCAATTGCAACCCCTCCTGCCCAACTTGCTCTGGGATTTGGGTTTCCGAGTCCTCCTCGGACTCGCCTTGTATTTCAGTGCGCGGTGCATTTCCCACAGTTAATGGTTGTGAATCCGGGCACAACATTTCTGGCTGTTCCTCCATTGACCTTTCATAGGTGGAAGTTTGTTGGGCTGGGAATAGCTCCTGCGAATACCCCATTGTGTCCTGAGGTAATTCATAGGACTGGTTATCTGGCAGTTGTGTGCGTGGTGTCGCTGCCGGTTGTGTCAGCTTTGTGCCCACTGGCTCCTTGTAACTGGCTGAGGACTCGGACCTCGTGCGTGATGTGCTGGTGCTGCTTAACCCACTGCTGGACGCTTGAGAGGTCATCCAAGTAATTATCTGGTCCTGTTCTTTTGGATTTGTGAGGGTTGTTGTCCTGGACAACATGGGCGGTATTGAGTGGGTTTTCTTGGGTGCTCCCCTGTGGCCTGTACGTGAACCGTCAGGGGAAACACCTCTTCCCTTGCCCCTTCCTCTTTCACCGGATTTCTTCCTCATTTCACTTATCCTTACAGTACACGCTGACTGGCAGCAGTACAGTGGCAGTACAGAAATGCTATACAGTACCACTATTCCCAGCAGCGACACAGAGCACAATGCTATACAGTGGCGGGTGAGCGGTGTACTACTGTTCCCAGGCCCAGCAGACACAGAGTGGAAGTAAACACAATGCTATATAGTCTGGCTGAGCGGTGTACACAGAGTGGCAGTACACACAATGCTATATAGTCTGGCTAAGCCGTGTACACAGAGTGTCAGAAAACACAATGCTATATATAGCGTGGCTGAGCGAGGTGCACAGTGGCAGTACACACAATGCTATATTAGTCAGGCTAAGCCGTGTACACAGAGTGTCAGTAAACAATGGTATATAGTCTGGCTGAGCGGTGTACACAGAGTGTCAGTAAACAACGGTATATAGTCTGGCTGAGCGGTGTACACAGAGTGGCAGTAAACACAATGCTATATATAGCGTGGCTGAGCGAGGTGCACAGTGGCAGTACACACAATGCTATATAGTCAGGCTAAGCCGTGTACACAGAGTGTCAGAAAACACAATGCTATATATAGCGTGGCTGAGCGAGGTGCACAGTGGCAGTACACACAATGCTTTATAGTCAGGCTGAGCCGTGTACACAGAGTGTCAGTAAACAATGGTATATAGTCTGGCTGAGCGGTGTACACAGAGTGTCAGTAAACAACGGTATATAGTCTGGCTGAGCGGTGTACACAGAGTGGCAGTAAACACAATGCTATATATAGCGTGGCTGAGCGAGGTGCACAGTGGCAGTACACACAATGCTATAGAGCCAGGCTAAGCCGTGTACACAGAGTGTCAGAAAACACAATGCTATATATAGCGTGGCTGAGCGAGGTGCACAGTGGCAGTACACACAATGCTATATTAGTCAGGCTAAGCCGTGTACAGAGAGTGTCAGAAAACACAATGCTATATATAGCGTGGCTGAGCGAGGTGCACAGTGGCAGTACACACAATGCTATATAGTCTGGCTGAGCCGTGTACACAGAGTGGCAGTACACACAATGCTATATATAGCGTGGCTGAGCGAGGTGCACAGTGGCAGTACACACAATGCTATATTAGTCAGGCTAAGCCGTGTACACAGAGTGTCAGAAAACACAATGCTATATATAGCGTGGCTGAGCGAGGTGCACAGTGGCAGTACACACAATGCTATATATAGCGTGGCTGAGCGAGGTGCACAGTGGCAGTACACACAATGCTATATATAGCGTGGCTGAGCGAGGTGCACAGTGGCAGTACACACAATGCTATATTAGTCAGGCTAAGCCGTGTACACAGAGTGTCAGAAAACACAATGCTATATTTATAGCGTGGCTGAGCGAGGTGCACAGTGGCAGTACACACAATGCTATATATAGCGTGGCTGAGCGAGGTGCACAGTGGCAGTACACACAATGCTATATTAGTCAGGCTAAGCCGTGTACACAGAGTGTCAGAAAACACAATGCTATATATATAGCGTGGCTGAGCGAGGTGCACAGTGGCAGTACACACAATGCTATATATAGCGTGGCTGAGCGAGGTGCACAGTGGCAGTACACACAATGCTATATATAGCGTGGCTGAGCGAGGTGCACAGTGGCAGTACACACAATGCTATATATAGCGTGGCTGAGCGAGGTGCACAGTGGCAGTACACACAATGCTATATTAGTCAGGCTAAGCCGTGTACACAGAGTGTCAGAAAACACAATGCTATATATAGCGTGGCTGAGCGAGGTGCACAGTGGCAGTACACACAATGCTATATATATAGCGTGGCTGAGCGAGGTGCACAGTGGCAGTACACACAATGCTATATATAGCGTGGCTGAGCGAGGTGCACAGTGGCAGTACACACAATGCTATATATAGCGTGGCTGAGCGAGGTGCACAGTGGCAGTACACACAATGCTATATTAGTCAGGCTAAGCCGTGTACACAGAGTGTCAGAAAACACAATGCTATATATATAGCGTGGCTGAGCGAGGTACACAGTGGCAGTAAACAATGCTATATATAGTGTGGCTGAGCGAGCGGTGTACTACTGTTCCCAGCAGCGACACACAATGACTGGGGGGGACCCTGGCTAGCGTGGCTGGAGAGCGAACTACCCTGCCTGCCTACCCAAAGCTAAACCCACAGACAAATGGCGGAGATATGACGTGGTTCGGGTATTTATTTACCCGAACCACGTGACCGTTCGGCCAATCAGAGCGCGTTCGGGCCCGAACCACGTGACCCGTTCGGCCAATCACAGCGCTAGCCGAACGTTCGGGGAACGTTCGGCCATGCGCTCTTAGTTCGGCCATGTGGCCGAACGGTTTGGCCGAGCACCGTCAGGTGTTCGGCCGAACTCGAACATCACCCGAACAGGGTGATGTTCTGCAGAACCCTAACAGTGGCGAACACTGTTCGCCCAACACTACTCCACAGCCCTGATTGAAGGCCTGCTAAACCCAGGGTCAGGGACGTAACTATAAAGGAGAAGTCCCGGTGACCTTAGGGGGCCAGGAGATGTGGGGGCCCCCAACAACTAACCTTCTCTCCCTCTGATTCTCCTGATCACATGTGTTTGTGGCTACACTTGTTATGAGTGAGAAGAACATGATGGCTACACTTGTTGTATGACTCTTGTGGGATGGGCCCCCAGGCTGTGAAGGGCACTAAGGGGAGGGATGTGAGCATTTGCCCCCCCCCCCCCCCCCCCAACAAAAAGTTTTGCTAGTGGGCCCCAAATTTCATAGTCCTCCGCCCAGGGGTGAACAAGTCAAATTTGAATGACAATGAACAAAAGCAAAGTGCTGGGCAGAATAGCTGCTTAATGGGCCAAAATATCGCCTCCTCTCTTCTCTGGATTCAGCAGCCAGTAGGTGGGTCAGGCAGGAGTGACCATGTGACATCCCAAAGTATGAAAAATTATCCAATCCCCCCTCCCCCTCCTTTCCAATTTCGGATTATATTCCCATACCTATAATTACAGTACCTACTCTTAGTTACATAAAACAACATTTGAAAGCATTCCCAAGCATTCCTTGTGTATTAAAATGTTTACTTTTACTAGAGAGAACAGTACAAGCTTGCTTATCTCTGGCTAATCAGCAAATGTAATCATTGCCAGCCAGGATACATTCTCTGCCTGTGTCTTAATGCTGCCGCCTCTTTCTCTTTTAAAGTGATTCAGCAGTTGCCAGGGCGATGCATAGATTCAGCGATGCATCGATTCAGCAGAGGGAATCAAGACACAGGCAGAGAGTTTCTCCTGCCCCTCAATGATTACATTTGCCGATCAGACAGAGATAAGCAAGCCTGTACTGCTCTCTGCAGTGAAAATGCATAAGACTAAAGCTAATACTGTACACAGAGGGAGTCATGAAAAAAGTTTCACAGGATAGACTTCCCCTTGCTCTTATTTTAGTTGATTCAGGCCTTCTAAGGAACTGTTGTAGCAGATATATTTACTTGTTTCACTTTCACCTAATGAAAATAATTGACACAAACAGAAAACATTTACCAATACACATGAATGCCCTGGAGTCTGATGGGATTCTGACTGAGCGTAATGCCTAGTACACACCATACAATTGTCTGTTAGATTTTCTGTTTTGTAAAGTACTGGTAGAGACTGGTCATTATCTCTGGTGCATTGTCTTCCAGTTATCTCCTGCTGAGTAGAACAATGCCTAATTGCTCGACAGATAGATGGTTAGATAGATAATTTCCAACATGTTGGAAATTATCTATCTGGCAGGTAAATCTAAAGGTGCTTACACACGCACTACCAGCGGCATCGACGGGTCCGCCGGACCCTCCCGCTGGGCGGTCTTTTAGCCGACAGTAGTGCGTGTGTACGCACTGTCGGCGGACTGATAAGGCTGTTTATGAACGATCCGCTCAGCGGACAAAAAATTGTATGGTGTAGATGGGGCGTAACAGAAAATTGTATGGTGTGTACTTAGCATAAAGGTCAGTACACACACTAGATCAAAGTCAACTCTTTTTTTTCTTACTGCATTACAGATTTCCTTTAAAGGGTGATAAATATGGCAGCCTTCATATACTTTTTTGCTTCAGGTTCCCCTTAACCAGCTAAGTGGCCAAGACCCAAAGAATATCACTTAGTGAAGAGGGGAAAGGAAGGTGGTGAAATAATATGGAGGAAATATAGAAGACCCCTCATAGCAGAAACAGCTAAGAAGGGATACCGAGATACCGAAGTGTTGGCAATAATAAAGACTCAAAAAGGCTCACCTGTAACAAAAACAAACGTCTTGCCAGTCTTCTCCTCCCCATCATGGCAGCCGCCTCCAGCACACTGGTACCCACCACAGCCGAACTCTCCTGTGTCCGCCCCAGTGGTGTTCAGCACAATCAGCTGGCTGTACCGGCCAAAGTGCTTAATCCTGTTGAGAAACAACTATTCCAGTTACTATGACCTATAAAACATATTTCCATTAGTAGCATACAAGACCGCTTAGTAGTATGCAGGACCTCTTAGTAGTATACAGGGACTTTTAGTAGTATACAGGACCTATTAGTAGTATACATGACCTCTTAGTAGTATACAGGACCTATTAGTACTATACAGGACCTCTTAGTAGAATACAGGACCTCTTAGTAGTATACAGGACCTATTAGTACTATACAGGATCTCTTAGTAGAATACAGGACCTCTTAGTAGTATAGAGGACCTATTAGTAGTATACCTCTTAGTAGTATACAAGACCTCTTAGTAGAATACAGGACCTTTTAGTAGTATACAGGACCTATTAGTAGTATACAGGACCTCTTAGTAGAATACAGGACCTCTTGGTAGTATACAGGACCTCTTAGTAGTATACAGGACCTATTAGTAGTATACAGGACCCCTTAGTAGAATACAGGACCTCTTAGTAGTATACAGGACCTATTAGTAGTATACCTCTTAGTAGTATACAAGACCTCTTAATAGTATACAGGACCTCTTAGTAGAATACATGACCTATTAGTAGTATACAGGACCTCTTAGTAGAATACAGGACCTCTTAGTAGAATACAGGACCTCTTAGTAGTATACAGGACCTCTTAGTAGTATACAGGACCTCTTAGTAGTATACAGGACCCCTTAGTAGAATACATGACCTCTTAGTAGTATACAGGACTTCTTAGTAGTATACAGAACTTCTTAGTAGTATACAAGACCTCTTAATAGTATACAGGACCTATTAGTAGTATACAGGACCTCTTAGTAGAATACAGGACCTCTTAGTAGTATACATGGCCTCTTAGTAGTATACAGGACCTATTAGTAGTATACCTCTTAGTAGTATACAAGACCTCTTAATAGTACACAGGACCTCTGAGAAGAATACAGGACCTTTTAGTAGTATACAGGACCTCTTAGTAGTATACAGGACCTCTTAGTAGTATACAGGACCCCTTAGTAGAATACATGACCTCTTAGTAGTATACAGGACTTCTTAGTAGTATACAGAACTTCTTAGTAGTATACAAGACCTCTTAATAGTATACAGGACCTATTAGTAGTATACAGGACCTCTTAGTAGAATACAGGACCTCTTAGTAGTATACATGGCCTCTTAGTAGTATACAGGACCTATTAGTAGTATACCTCTTAGTAGTATACAAGACCTCTTAATAGTACACAGGACCTCTGAGAAGAATACATGACCTCTTAGTAGTATACATGACCTCTTAGTAGCATACATGACCTCTTAGTAGCATACATGACCTCTTAGTAGTATACATGACCTCTTAGTAGCATACATGACCTCTTAGTAGTATACATGACCTCTTAGTAGCATACATGACCTCTTAGTAGTATACATGACCTCTTAGTAGCATACATGACCTCTTAGTAGTATACATGACCTCTTAGTAGCATACATGACCTCTTAGTAGTTTACAGGACGTCTTGTAAGAAACTCTAGACAGGGGTTTATATTTTGTAAATTACACCTAAGTGATGGACAAATGAAGACGAAAGAAACAGAACGTCTGGTTTCCAGAAGAGGGTGTGTCCCTCCACAAAAGTGAACCAACTACAGGAAATCAGTTTGTAATATGTGAGCTTCATCAGGGTACGTGCATGGCACATATCACCTGTAGTGATGGTCGTGTCTAGGACAAGCATGGTAAATATGGGACCAGTGTCATGGTACTGGGAAACCAAAGCTCCCGGTCTCTATCCCCTTGACTTACTTGAGTCTTCCCTCGTCATCCTCCTGCAGGTAGTGGGGGAAATTCCATCGGACCGAGGTTCCCTTGCAGCGAAGGTCCAGAGTCTGGCCGGCCTTCACAGTCACCGTGTCGCCCACCGGCTGGAACTTCCCTCTTTGAAGGACTTGGGACAGGATGGATCCCCCGGCAGGATTTGGGGCTGGTGCAGACGGTGGTTTGGTCTTCGGCTGGAGCTTTTTCCCATCTTGCTTTGGTTTCTTAGTTGTGGACTTGGTGGACAGCCCGGCCTTCTTCTTCTCTACTGGCTTGTCTGGTTTTTGCTTGACGTCACAGTCAGCTGGAAGAGCAATGAAAATGACAGGAAATAAGCTGTGGATCTGACTCCACACACTATGGCACTTTACATTTTTTTTTCTTTTTTCATAAAGAAAAAACATTATCCATAACATTTCAGCGGCATACAACAGCGCCTCAACATCACTTCCATTCCATGTAGCAGCATAACATCGTAATACAATACATTACAAACAGCATAGCATATACATACTGCCATAGAACGCAGTTGGTCCTGGTTCAGTTGCCCCTCCCCTTGGAAATCCACCTCAGGCATACAACCATACAGAGCATATATTGCCTTGTCACTTGACTGCCCCTCAGAGGGGCTCACAATCTAATCCCTACCATAGTCTTAAGTCTATGTACCGGTATGTATCATTTTAGTGACATGTATCATACTCTAGGGCTGGGGTGTCAAACTCAAATACAAAGTGGGCCACAATTGAACACTGGGGCCTAGTCGCAGGCCAACCTCAATGACTACTGGTCAGTGGTCACCTTCCTTCCTTATAAAGTTCCCTGGTGTCTAATGGGCTTCTCCCTCCCCTATACAGTTCCCTGGTGTCTAATGGCTCCCCTCCAACCCCTATACAGTTCCCTGGTGTCTATTGCCCCTCCTCCTTCCCCTAAACCGTTCCCTGGTGTCTAATGCACCTCCCTCCCTTCCCTACACAGTTCCCTGGCGTCCAGGAGCCCCACAGTCCCAAATACAGTTCCCTAGTGTCTATTGCCCCCCCCCCCCCACCCCTAGACAGTTCCCCGGTGTCTAGTGGGCCTCCCTCCCTTTCCTATACAGTTTCCTGGCATCTAGTGGCCCCCACAGTCCCATATACAGTTCCCTGGTGTTTAGTGCTTTCCCCTTACCTCCCCTAACCTCCCCTATATGGCTTCCTTGGTGATCTAGGGCTTTACCTCCAATATCGCTTCCCTGGTGGTCTAGAGTGGGCCAAACATAATGCAAAGTGGGGAAACCACTTGTGGGACAAATTTAATGGCTTCAAGGGCCAGATTTAGCCCGCGTTTGACATGTACGGTCTAGGGCCAATTTACAGGGAAGCCAATGAACTTATCTGTCTGTTTTTAGAACGTGGGAGGAAACCGGAGCAGGGAAACTAGGCATTGCCAGACAAATGTGCAATATAAAAAAGAAAAGTGATTACAGGAAGTGGTAACCACTGCTGCTAGGAAGTGGTAATAGCCAAAGGCAGATGTACAGGGGAGCAACCTGGGACTGCAGGAGGGCCCAGAGCTGCAAGGGGGCACCGACTACTCCTTTACTCCCTCGGATAAAAGGGTCCATCCTTCAGATGAGGTGTTTTGTGGCTGCACTTGCTACGGGTGTGTGACAATTATGAAGTCCACACTTGTTTTATGCCCCTTGTGAGATGGGCCCTGGGCTGTGAGGCGCACCAGGGGGAGGGGTGGGAGATGGGCCCGGGCTGTGAGGGACACCAGGGGGAGGCCAGGGGAGGGGTGTGACCATTGGGAGGGAGCATCAAAGTTTGGATGAGGGACCCCATGTTTTGCAGTTACGCTGCTGGTAACAACCGTGAGAAGAGGCCTCGGCCCATAATGCAATTCACTCCCTCTGCTGAGTTTTCTCAGAGGAGATCATTTTTTTTATCTTCTATTTTAAATAACTTTTCAGCACTTTGCAGCAGTTAAAGTACCAAAAAGTTGTTGAAAAAGTGCTGACAAAATTATTCTGAGTATTTTCTGGCTTGCTGGCGGCTTCACAGGCATTTTACTGACAATTTTGAAAATATTACCAAGGAGAAAACTCAGGAGAAAAAATGATTTGCACACGGGCCCTTCACCTTCCAATGACTCTGCTTGAGTGAGATGCCTGTTGGTCGTTCATGTGTCCCCTTCCCTGCTGATGGAGGAAACTGGGGCTCAACTACTGAACTTCTGTACAACTCTGTGCCACATCAGGAAGAGGAGAGAACAGACAGATACAGAGACAGGGAGACAGGCAGACAGACAGAGAGACAGACAGACATGCGTCCCTTTCCCTGCTGATGGAGGAAACTGGGGCTCAACTACTGAACTTCTGTACAACTCTGTGCCACATCAGGATGAGAAGAGAACAGACAGATACAGAGACAGAGAGACAGACAGGCAGGGAGACAGGCAGACAGACAGAGAGACAGACAGACATGCGTCCCCTTCCCTGCTGATGGAGGAAACTGGGGCTCAACTACTGAACTTCTGTACAACTCTGTGCCACATCAGGAAGAGGAGAGAACAGACAGATACAGAGACAGGGAGACAGACAGGCAGGGAGACAGGCAGACAGACAGAGAGACAGACAGACATGCGTCCCCTTCCCTGCTGATGGAGGAAACTGGGGCTCAACTACTGAACTTCTGTACAACTCTGTGCCACATCAGGAAGAGGAGAGAACAGACAGATACAGAGACAGGGAGACAGACAGGCAGGGAGACAGGCAGACAGACAGAGAGACAGACAGACATGCGTCCCTTTCCCTGCTGATGGAGGAAACTGGGGCTCAACTACTGAACTTCTGTACAACTCTGTGCCACATCAGGAAGAGGAGAGAACAGACAGATACAGAGACAGGGAGACAGAGAGACAGACAGGCAGAGAGACAGACAGACAGACAGAGAGACAGGCAGACATGCGTCCCCTTCCCTGCTGATGGAGGAAACTGGGGCTCAACTACTGAACTTCTGTACAACTCTGTGCCACATCAGGGAAGAGGAGAGAACAGACAGATACAGAGACAGGGAGACAGACAGGCAGGGAGACAGGCAGACAGACAGAGAGACAGACAGACATGCGTCCCCTTCCCTGCTGATGGAGGAAACTGGGGCTCAACTACTGAACTTCTGTACAACTCTGTGCCACATCAGGAAGAGGAGAGAACAGACAGATACAGAGACAGGGAGACAGAGAGACAGACAGGCAGAGAGACAGACAGACAGACAGAGAGACAGGCAGACATGCGTCCCCTTCCCTGCTGATGGAGGAAACTGGGGCTCAACTACTGAACTTCTGTACAACTCTGTGCCACATCAGGGAAGAGGAGAGAACAGACAGATACAGAGACAGGGAGACAGACAGGCAGGGAGACAGGCAGACAGACAGAGAGACAGACAGACATGCGTCCCCTTCCCTGCTGATGGAGGAAACTGGGGCTCAACTACTGAACTTCTGCACAACTCTGTGCCACATCAGGAAGAGGAGAGAACAGACAGATACAGAGACAGGGAGACAGAGAGACAGACAGGCAGAGAGACAGACAGACAGACAGAGAGACAGGCAGACATGCGTCCCCTTCCCTGCTGATGGAGGAAACTGGGGCTCAACTACTGAACTTCTGCACAACTCTGTGCTACATCAGGAAGAGAAGAGAACAGACAGATACAGAGACAGGGAGACAGACAGACAGGCAGGGAGACAGGCAGACAGACAGAGAGACAGACAGACATGCGTCCCCTTCCCTGCTGATGGAGGAAACTGGGGCTCAACTACTGAACTTCTGTACAACTCTGTGCCACATCAGGAAGAGGAGAGAACAGACAGATACAGAGACAGGGAGACAGAGAGACAGACAGGCAGAGAGACAGACAGACAGACAGAGAGACAGGCAGACATGCGTCCCCTTCCCTGCTGATGGAGGAAACTGGGGCTCAACTACTGAACTTCTGTACAACTCTGTGCCACATCAGGAAGAGGAGAGAACAGACAGATACAGAGACAGGGAGACAGACAGGCAGGGAGACAGGCAGACAGACAGAGAGACAGACAGACATGCGTCCCCTTTCCTGCTGATGGAGGAAACTGGGGCTCAACTACTGAACTTCTGTACAACTCTGTGCCACATCAGGAAGAGGAGAGAACAGACAGATACAGAGACAGGGAGACAGACAGGCAGGGAGACAGGCAGACAGACAGAGAGACAGACAGACATGCGTCCCCTTCCCTGCTGATGGAGGAAACTGGGGCTCAACTACTGAACTTCTGTACAACTCTGTGCCACATCAGGAAGAGGAGAGAACAGACAGATACAGAGACAGGGAGACAGACAGACAGAGAGACAGACAGACATGCGTCCCCTTCCCTGCTGATGGAGGAAACTGGGGCTCAACTACTGATCTTCTGTACAACTCTGTGCCACATCAGGATGAGAAGAGAACAGACAGATACAGAGACAGAGAGACAGACAGGCAGGGAGACAGGCAGACAGACAGAGAGACAGACAGACATGCGTCCCCTTCCCTGCTGATGGAGGAAACTGGGGCTCAACTACTGAACTTCTGTACAACTCTGTGCCACATCAGGAAGAGGAGAGAACAGACAGATACAGAGACAGGGAGACAGACAGGCAGGGAGACAGGCAGACAGACAGAGAGACAGACAGACATGCGTCCCCTTCCCTGCTGATGGAGGAAACTGGGGCTCAACTACTGAACTTCTGTACAACTCTGTGCCACATCAGGAAGAGGAGAGAACAGACAGATACAGAGACAGGGAGACAGACAGGCAGGGAGACAGGCAGACAGACAGAGAGACAGACAGACATGCGTCCCCTTCCCTGCTGATGGAGGAAACTGGGGCTCAACTACTGAACTTCTGTACAACTCTGTGCCACATCAGGAAGAGGAGAGAACAGACAGATACAGAGACAGGGAGACAGACAGGCAGGGAGACAGGCAGACAGACAGACATGCGTCCCCTTCCCTGCTGATGGAGGAAACTGGGGCTCAACTACTGAACTTCTGTACAACTCTGTGCCACATCAGGAAGAGGAGAGAACAGACAGATACAGAGACAGGGAGACAGAGAGACAGACAGGCAGAGAGACAGACAGACAGACAGAGAGACAGGCAGACATGCGTCCCCTTCCCTGCTGATGGAGGAAACTGGGGCTCAACTACTGAACTTCTGTACAACTCTGTGCCACATCAGGAAGAGGAGAGAACAGACAGATACAGAGACAGGGAGACAGACAGGCAGGGAGACAGGCAGACAGACAGAGAGACAGACAGACATGCGTCCCCTTCCCTGCTGATGGAGGAAACTGGGGCTCAACTACTGAACTTCTGCACAACTCTGTGCCACATCAGGAAGAGGAGAGAACAGACAGATACAGAGACAGGGAGACAGACAGGCAGACAGAGAGACAGGCAGACATGCGTCCCCTTCCCTGCTGATGGAGGAAACTGGGGCTCAACTACTGAACTTCTGCACAACTCTGTGCTACATCAGGAAGAGAAGAGAACAGACAGATACAGAGACAGGGAGACAGACAGACAGGCAGGGAGACAGGCAGACAGACAGAGAGACAGACAGACATGCGTCCCCTTCCCTGCTGATGGAGGAAACTGGGGCTCAACTACTGAACTTCTGTACAACTCTGTGCCACATCAGGAAGAGGAGAGAACAGACAGATACAGAGACAGGGAGACAGACAGGCAGAGAGACAGACAGACAGACAGAGAGACAGGCAGACATGCGTCCCCTTCCCTGCTGATGGAGGAAACTGGGGCTCAACTACTGAACTTCTGTACAACTCTGTGCCACATCAGGAAGAGGAGAGAACAGACAGATACAGAGACAGGGAGACAGACAGGCAGGGAGACAGGCAGACAGACAGAGAGACAGACAGACATGCGTCCCCTTCCCTGCTGATGGAGGAAACTGGGGCTCAACTACTGAACTTCTGCACAACTCTGTGCCACATCAGGAAGAGGAGAGAACAGACAGATACAGAGACAGGGTGACAGACAGGCAGGGAGACAGGCAGACAGACAGAGAGACAGACAGACATGCGTCCCCTTCCCTGCTGATGGAGGAAACTGGGGCTCAACTACTGAACTTCTGTACAACTCTGTGCCACATCAGGAAGAGGAGAGAACAGACAGATACAGAGACAGGGAGACAGGCAGACAGACAGAGAGACAGACAGACATGCGTCCCCTTCCCTGCTGATGGAGGAAACTGGGGCTCAACTACTGAACTTCTGTACAACTCTGTGCCACATCAGGATGAGAAGAGAACAGACAGATACAGAGACAGAGACAGAGAGACAGACAGGCAGGGAGACAGGCAGACAGACAGAGAGACAGACAGACATGCGTCCCTTTCCCTGCTGATGGAGGAAACTGGGGCTCAACTACTGAACTTCTGTACAACTCTGTGCCACATCAGGAAGAGGAGAGAACAGACAGATACAGAGACAGGGAGACAGACAGGCAGGGAGACAGGCAGACAGACAGAGAGACAGACAGACATGCGTCCCCTTCCCTGCTGATGGAGGAAACTGGGGCTCAACTACTGAACTTCTGTACAACTCTGTGCCACATCAGGAAGAGGAGAGAACAGACAGATACAGAGACAGGGAGACAGACAGGCAGGGAGACAGGCAGACAGACAGAGAGACAGACAGACATGCGTCCCCTTCCCTGCTGATGGAGGAAACTGGGGCTCAACTACTGAACTTCTGTACAACTCTGTGCCACATCAGGAAGAGGAGAGAACAGACAGATACAGAGACAGGGAGACAGGCAGACAGACAGGCAGGGAGACAGGCAGACAGACAGAGAGACAGACAGACATGCGTCCCCTTCCCTGCTGATGGAGGAAACTGGGGCTCAACTACTGAACTTCCGTACAACTCTGTGCCACATCAGGAAGAGGAGAGAACAGACAGATACAGAGACAGGGAGACAGGCAGACATGCGTCCCCTTCCCTGCTGATGGAGGAAACTGGGGCTCAACTACTGAACTTCTGTACAACTCTGTGCCACATCAGGAAGAGGAGAGAACAGACAGATAAAGAGACAGGGAGACAGGCAGACAGACAGAGAGACAGGCAGACATGCGTCCCCTTCCCTGCTGATGGAGGAAACTGGGGCTCAACTACTGAACTTCTGTACAACTCTGTGCCACATCAGGAAGAGGAGAGAACAGACAGATACAGAGACAGGGAGACAGGCAGACAGACAGAGAGACAGACAGACATGCGTCCCCTTCCCTGCTGATGGAGGAAACTGGGGCTCAACTACTGAACTTCTGTACAACTCTGTGCCACATCAGGATGAGAAGAGAACAGACAGATACAGAGACAGAGAGACAGACAGGCAGGGAGACAGGCAGACAGACAGAGAGACAGACAGACATGCGTCCCCTTCCCTGCTGATGGAGGAAACTGGGGCTCAACTACTGAACTTCTGCACAACTCTGTGCCACATCAGGAAGAGGAGAGAACAGACAGATACAGAGACAGGGAGACAGACAGGCAGAGAGACAGGCAGACAGACAGAGAGACAGACAGACATGCGTCCCCTTCCCTGCTGATGGAATAAACTGGGGCTCAACTACTGAACTTCTGTACAACTCTGTGCCACATCAGGATGAGAAGAGAACAGACAGATACAGAGACAGAGAGACAGACAGGCAGGGAGAAAGGCAGACAGACAGAGAGACAGACAGACATGCGTCCCCTTCCCTACTGATGGAGGAAACTGGGGCTCAACTACTGAACTGCTGTACAACTCTGTGCCACATCAGGAAGAGGAGAGAACAGACAGATAGAGAGACAGGGAGAGGGATAGAGAGAGAGACAGACAGGCAGACAGAGAGACAGACAGACAGGGAGACAGGCAGAGAGACAGGCAGACAGACAGAGAGACAGACAAGCAGACGGACAGACATGCATCCCCTTCCCTGCTGATGGAGGAAACTGGGGCTCAACTACTGAACTTCTGTACAACTCTGTGCCACATCAGGATGAGAAGAGAACAGACAGATAGAGAGACAGGGAGACAGACAGACGGATAGAGAGAGACAGAGAGAGAGAGAGAGACAGAGAGAAAGAGAGAGAGAGACAGAGACAGAGAGAAAGAGAGAGAGACAGAGAGAAAGAGAGAGAGACAGAGACAGAAAGAGAGAGAGACAGAGAGAAAGAGAGAGAGACAGAGAGAGACAGACAGGCAGGGAGACAGGCAGACAGGGAGACAGATAAGAGAGAGAGATAGAGACAGATAGAGAGAGAGACAGAGAGAGAAAGAGAGAGAGAGAGACAGACAGGCAGAGAGACAGGAAGACAGGCAGACACAGAGAGAGACAGACAGAGAGAGACAGATAGGCAGACAGACAGACAGGCAGGGAGACAGAGAGAGAGACAGACAGGGAGACAGATAGATAGAGAGAGAGAGAGAGACAGATAGGCAGACAGACAGGCAGGGAGACAGACAGACAGGCAGACAGGCAGGCAGAGAGACAGACAGACAGACAGACAGACAGAGGCCGGCAGACAGACAGATAGTCAGACAGACACAGAGACAGACAGACAGAGAGACAGGCAGACAGAGAGAGAAAGAGACAGACAGAGAGAGAAAGAGACAGAGAGACAGACAGAGACAGACAAACAGATATAGAGAGGTAGACAGACGGATAGACAGACAGACAGCTAGAGAGACAAACAGAGAGGTAGACAGGCAGACAGACAGGCATACAGACAGACAGATAGTCAGGCAGGGCTTACCTAACAATATGAAGCTCAGCAGCAGAATCAGCAGCACTTTGCAATCCATTGATACAGCTGGAAATTCCTCTGCACAGTGTGAGAATGTGTACAGTGAGAGCCTTCCTGCCAGGCTGGAGGGGAGGTACGCTGGGGGGACATGCAGCCAGAGGGGAGAGGGGTAGTGAGGGGGAATGAGAGGTGGGATTGTATTCACACAGTTTACACTTTCCTGGAGCCCCAGCCTGACTTCTCACACATTTCCTCCTTTGCAATGCTGATCTCTGGAATTTGGCGCAGGCGACCTGTACTGCAATATGTATTGCTTTCTAAGGCCCTTTGCACGCATGATCATACTTTTGCATACATTTAAAAAAAAAAAAAAAAACACACACAGAGAGCTCGTTCTCACTAGGGGCGTTTTTGCACTTTTGTCAAGCGCAGGCGGTTTTCAAAATCGCCCACAAAACGCTTGTGCAATGAATCTCTATGAGAAAGTTCCTATCAGCGCGTTGCATCCTCTTTGCGGTCAGCAAAGCGCTGCCTGCACCATTTTTGGGGCGATTTTGCTATGATGGAAAGTATAGGAAAAACGCAAAACGCTCACAAAATCACTTTGTGCAGCGATTGCGTGAGCGCTTTTAAGAATAAATACATTGTATTTATTCTTTACCGGATCAAAGAGTTCACTTCTTGAGTTGCGCCAGAGAGTGAATGAAAAAAACGCTCTGGAAAAGCGCTTAGAAAAGCGTTTTTAACAAAAACGCAGTGCGCAGTGGAGTGACGGGAGGAGCTAAAAAGAAATGCGCACCAAAACTTGCGGTTTCATTTTTTAGATGTGAGCGAGGCCTGGACGTGGCATGATGTATCAGTGGGTTGTTTTTCCACATCTTCCAATAATGCGATTGCGCATGTGCAGTGATCCAACAGGTACAGGCGCAACTGCAGTGTGTTTGCCATTTGCGACGGGAGAAAAAAAATGGTTGGAAAAATATTTTAGATTCTCAAATCGTGGAAAAATGAGTTTGGGAGGCAGTGGGAACACTTTGAGGCCTGGAACCCACTAGAGTGCTTTTTGGAGCGTTTAGGGGTTAAATATCCCCAGTAGCGATTGCGATTAACAAAATCGCAATGGCAGGACATGCAGCATTTTGGGAGCGTTTGTGATTCAATGTAAAGTATTAAAACGCTGGCAAATCGCGCATAAATATAGCTTATAGCGATTTGTGTGCGACTTTACACTACTGCAAACTGTAAAAATAATTCTAATAATTTGAAAGGTCCAATCAGAATTAAAATCGCTAATCGCAAATCGCTATCACAATCGCTGGCAAAAAGCTTACAATTTTAAAAATCGTTACAAAAATCGCCAGAAAACGTTCATGAAATCGCTTATAAAACATTACTTAAAAACGCTAGCGATTTGTAGTGGGTTCCAGGCCTTAAAGCACTTTATTCAAGAAGGGATGAGAAACCAAAATTTGGATTTTCTTGTTGGATGCGATTGATTGGAAGCGATTGGATGCGATTGATGGTGTAGTGAACGATTTTTCTTCCGATCAGAATTTCTGATTGCTTGAACGATTTTTCGATAGAAATTGGACCGTTAGTGGCCACCTTTAAAACATTTCCGACCAGTCAGATCAGATTCCGATCGATTTTGCGATCCATTTTGGGTACTTAATGCAAAATCGATGGCAAAATCGATTGGACACAATTGGGACATCTACTCACGATGCAATTTCTTATCAGATCAGCGGTCGATCTGATGGAAGCGGTCGATACTGTGTGTATGAGGGTTAAAAGTGATCCCGAGGTGAGAGTGATATTGAGGCCGCCATATTTATTCCCTTTTAAACAATCCTGGCAGCCCTGCTGGTGTTTTTGGCTTAGATAAAAATAGGTTAGTCTGCGCTAAGGATAGATATGCAATATATCAAACAACGTGGTGCGCTTTAACTAGTGTAATGCCATACATAAATGTTCAAGAGAAAAGGGGTTAACAAGTGCTCAGAGGCTAGGATAAAGTTCAGTCTCAATGTCACCAATCCAGAAGTCTTCAATCCACCAAATTGTAGACACTCAAAAGTCCAGGAAACAAGAACAACTCCACAATATCCAGCAGGCACGTCATAAAAGAGAGAAAATAAAGGACATAGCGTAATCCAATATTTCAATGGATGCCCATCACATTCACCTCTTAAAGAGACACTGAAGCGAGAATAAATCTCGCTTCAGTGCTTATTTTCAGCAGGGGCATGTGTGCCCCTGCTAAAACAAACGGGAGTCCCTTCACCCCCAACCCCCCCCCTGCAAAATCAACGACCAAATTGGTCGTAGATTTTGCTGCTGCTGGAGGCAGGGCTAACGGCTGCAGCCCTGCCTCCAGTCGCGTCTATCAGACGCGCATCGCCGCCTCTCCCCCGCCCCTCTCAGTGAAGGAAGACTGAGAGGGGCGGGGGGAGAGGCGGGGATACTCGCTGACAGACGCGCGTGAGGCAGGGCTGCGGCGGTTAGCCCTGCCGCTACACGGAAGAGGGGATGCGCTGTTTGGAGGGGATTTGGGGGTGAAGGGACCCCCGTTAAGCCGCGGGTGCCCCTGCTATATATAAGAGCTGAAGCGAGATTTATTCTCGCTTCAGACTCTCTTTAAAGGGAAGGTTCAGGGAAACCTTTAAAAAAATAAAAATCCATATCCACTTACCTGGGGCTTCCTCCAGCCCGTGGCAGGCAGGAGGTGCCCTCGCCGCCGCTCCAGAGGCTTCCGGTCGTCTTCGGTGGCCGCCCCGACCTGGCCAGGCCGGCTGCCAGGTCGGGCTCTTCTGCGCTCCAAGGACGGGCTCGTCTGCGTCCCACGCGGGCGCCCTGACGTCATCGGACGTCCTCCGGGCTTTACTGCGCAGGCGCAGAACTACTGCTACTACTGCGCAGTACAACTTAATTTTTTACATGGCAGGGTTCCCAAACTTGAAACAAATGGCCACTGAGTGACTGGGATTAATATTCAGAAATGTGGGTGGAGCCTAAAACAGCCAATCAAAATTCACCTATTGATTTTCAAGGGGAATATTTACATTGCTACCATTCTTACACAGTTAATGGCAGAGGCCTCAAACCTGATACAGTCAGTCAGTTATTGGGTGACTGGGGTCCAAATTCACTAAAGGGGGTGGAGCCACAAACAGCCAATCAGATTTTTTAGATTGATTTCAGCCATTCTGTTATTGGCAGGGTTCTCAAACTTGACACAGTTGGCCACTGGGTGACTGGGACTAATATTCAGGAAAGTGGGTGGAGCCTACAGCAGCCAATCAAAATTCACCTTTTGATTTTCAAGGGGAATATTTACATTGCTGCCATTCATACACTCTTAATGGCAAAGGCCTCAAATCTGGTACAGTCAGTCACTGAGAGACTGGGGTTTCAATTCTGAAGGGAGCGGGCCAAAAACAGCCAATCAGATTTGTTTAATTTCAATGGGAAAATGCAACTTATTGATGCCAAGGACCCCAAAGCTCATAAAATTAGTCATTGAGTGGCTGTATGTCAAGATTATAAATAGTGGGCGGAGCCAAAAACAACTAACTTTTTTCATGGGAAAATGTAAACAGCAGCTTTTCTTACACTGTTATTGGCAGGGTTCGCAAACTTTGCACAGTTGGTCACTGGGTGACTAGGATTAATATTTGGAAAAGTAGGTGGGGCCTACAAGAGCCAATCAAAATTCACCTATTGATTTTCAAGGGGAATATTGAAACTGCAGTCATTCTTAGGCTCCCTGCACACTGCAAATCCGTTTTCCGATTCCGATTCCGATTCCGTTTCCGATTCCGATTCCGATTCCGTTTCCGATTTTCCTTGAATACATTCAACAGAAAAACGGATCAAAAAACGCAGCATGCAGTTAAGATTAAAAATCTGAATCGGAATCGGATGTAAAAACAGATTAAAAATCTGAATCTGAATCTGATTTGCTTGCAGTGTGCAAGAGGCCTTACACTGTTAATGGCAGAGGCCTCAAACCTGGTACAGTTGGTCGTTAAGTGTCTGGGGTTCAAATTCAGTAAAGGGGTGGAGACACAAACAGCCAGATTTCTTTGCTGGATAAACTACTTCCAGTCACTCAATTTTGATGCCAGGAACCCAAAAGCTCAAAAACTTGGTCATTGACTGACTGTGTGTCAAGGTTACAAAAAGTGGGTGGAGTTAAAAACAGATTTTTCTGGGAAATTGTAAACTGAAGCCTTTCTTCACTGTTAATTGTAGGGTTCTCAAACTTAGCATAGCTGGTTACTGGGTGACTGGGATTAAAATTCAGAAAAGTGGGTGGAGCCTAAAAATGCCAATCAAAAATTACATAGTCGCTTTTCAAGGAGAATATTAAAATTGCTGCAATTCTTGCACTGTTAATGGCACAAGCCTCTAACCTGGTACAGTTGGTAATTGGGTCACTGGGGTTCACATTTAGAAAAGGGGACAGAGCCACAAACAGTGAATCAGATTTCTTTCATTTCATGTGAAAATACAAATGATTGATGCCAAGAACCTGAAAGCTCACAAACTTGGTCACTGATTGACTGTGTGTCCAGGTTACAAACAGTGGGCGGAGCCAAAAACAAATTTTACTGGGAAAATGTAAACTGCAGCCATTTTTACACTGTTTATGGCAGGGTTTCCAAACTTTGCCCAGATTAATATTCAGGGAAGTGAGTGGAGCCTATAATAGCCAATCAAATTTCACCTGTTGATTTTCAAGTGGAATATTTAAATTGCTGCCATTTTTACACTGTTAATAGCAGAGGCCTCAAACCTGCTACAGTTGGTCATTGGGTGACTGGGGTTCAAATGCTGGAGAGGGGGTGAAGCTACAAACAGCCAATCTGATTTGTTTAATTTCTATTGGAATATACAAATTATTGATGCATAGGACCCCAAAGCTCCCAAACTTGGTCATTGAGTGTTTGTGCGTTAGGGTTAGAAAGTGTAAACTGCAGCCATTCTTACACTGTTAATGGCAGGGTTCTTAAACTTTGCACAGTTGGTCACTGGGTGACTGAGATTATTATGTAGAAAAGTGGGTGAAGCCTACAAAAGTGAATCAAACTTCACCTGTTGCTTTTCAAGGGGAATATTTAATTGATGTCATTCTTGAACTGTTAATGGCACAGGCCTCAAACCTGGTACAGTTGGTTATTGGGTGACTGGGGTTCAAATTCAGAAAAGGGGGTGGAGCCACAAACAGCCACTCAGATTTTTTTCCTTTCAATGTAAATTATTGATACCAAAGACCGCAAAGCTCACAAACTTGGTCAGTGAGTAATTGTGTGTTAGGGTTAGAAAAAGTAGGCGGAGCCAACACCAGCCAAATACATACCCGGGCAATGCCGGGCAATCAGCTAGTTTTAAATAAAATAAGGGAAAAAAATCAAACACATCTTCTACTCAGCATGCAGGACATACAGCAAGGCAGTTACCAGGCAGCAGCAAGCAGTTGTTTGAGAGGCATTTAACTGCCTTTTCCACGGCAGTGAAATGCCTCTCAAATTCTCACAACTGCTCACTGCTGCCTGGTTACTGCTTGCTGAGCACACAATTCAACTGTCTGTGGAAAAGAGGCTGAATAGCAGTTGCTCTGTCCAACTGCCAAAATAGTGTGCAAGTGGGTAGGGGTGTCAGCTGACATCTTTTTACAGGGACTGATTTTGTAAAGGTTGAATGAAATTCTGAGAATCCCTCAGGAGGAAATGGAAAAATCCAAAACCTGTCATTTCTGTCATGTTTTTATCACCTACTTGTCACCTACTTGTACATGACAGCAGAGCTCGAATATTCGAGTAGCTCGAATATTCGAGCTCTTTTTCAGCTATTCGAGCTCGGTATTCGAGCTCCGAATAGCTGGAGCTATTCGAATGGGCTATCCGAGTACACTCGAATAGCCCATTCACTATTCGAGCTATTCGAGCAACCCGGCGCTATTCGAGCTCGGTACCGAGCTCGAATAGCGTCATAGCCCAGATTGATGTCCTTAGAGCCAATCAGAGGGCTCCCAGGCCCTCTGACGGCAGCCAATCACAGAGGGGGACCCTGGCCAGCCCCTACCCTATAAATAGCGGCCGCCATGTTCCGTTTCTCCATGCTTGCCTGAGACTTGTACAGAGAGAGAGTTGCTCCTTTGTGCTTTGGCTTAGCAAGTGCTCTATTGTGATCATTTACCTAGCGTTTTTGCTCACCTACACCTGCCATATACACCTATATTGTTGTTAGTTAGATAGACATTGTATTTTAGTTAGTAGCTTGTGTGTTACATTAGAGACAGGCAGCTGCTGCAAGCTTACAGGTTTAGGCCTCAGGGGGGCCTTGCCTCTGTGGGCAGCTGTCCTCTGTTTATTTCTCTCATCTATACCAGTATTTCTGCTGTCCTTTACTAATAGTATTGTAGTTATACTGTACTAGGAGTAGGACACTCACTGACTGTCACTGTTTATAGGCTACTAGCTAGCTCCTGCGTGTGTGCACTCACTCACTGTCTGTGTGTACACACACTCTATTTCCTTCTGATTACTGATAGATTATTGTTAGTTAGTTGTACTTACTTACTACTTACTCTTACTGTACCCGTAGGGACACTCACTGTCACTGTTCATATAGGCTACTAGCTCCTGCGTGTGCGCACTGCACTCACTGTCTGAGTGTACACACACAACACACACTCTATTTCCTTCTGATCGCTGATTGATTATCGTAATTAGTTAGTTCTACTTACTGTTACTACTTACTCTTACTGTACTAGGAGTCTAGGACACTCAGTCACTGTCCATAGGCTACTAGCTCCTGCGTGCGTGCACTCACTGTCTGAGTGTACACACACCCACACTCCATTTCCTTCTGATCGCTGATTGATTATCGTAATTAGTTAGTTGTACTTACTGTTACTACTTACTCTTACTGTACTAGGAGTCTAGGACACTCAGTCACTGTCCATAGGCTACTAGCTCCTGCGTGCGGTCACTCACTGTCTGAGTGTACACACACCACCCACACTCTATTTCCTTCTGATCGCTGATTGATTATTGTAATTAGTTAGTTCTACTTACTGTTACTACTTACTCTTACTGTACTAGGAGTCTAGGACACTCAGTCACTGTGTTCATAGGCTACTAGCTCCTGCGTGCGTGCACTCACTGTCTGAGTGTACACACACCCACACTCCATTTCCTTCTGATCGCTGATTGATTATTGTAATTAGTTAGTTCTACTTACTGTTACTACTTACTCTTACTGTACTAGGAGTCTAGGACACTCAGTCACTGTGTTCATAGGCTACTAGCTCCTGCGTGCGTGCACTCACTGTCTGAGTGTACACACACCCACACTCCATTTCCTTCTGATCGCTGATTGATTATTGTAATTAGTTAGTTCTACTTACTGTTACTACTTACTCTTACTGTACTAGGAGTCTAGGACACTCAGTCACTGTGTTCATAGGCTACTAGCTCCTGCGTGCGTGCACTCACTGTCTGAGTGTACACACACCCACACTCCATTTCCTTCTGATCGCTGATTGATTATTGTAATTAGTTAGTTCTACTTACTGTTACTACTTACTCTTACTGTACTAGGAGTCTAGGACACTCAGTCACTGTGTTCATAGGCTACTAGCTCCTGCGTGCGTGCACTCACTGTCTGAGTGTACACACACCCACACTCCATTTCCTTCTGATCGCTGATTGATTATTGTAATTAGTTAGTTCTACTTACTGTTACTACTTACTCTTACTGTACTAGGAGTCTAGGACACTCAGTCACTGTGTTCATAGGCTACTAGCTCCTGCGTGCGTGCACTCACTGTCTGAGTGTACACACACCCACACTCCATTTCCTTCTGATCGCTGATTGATTATTGTAATTAGTTAGTTCTACTTACTGTTACTACTTACTCTTACTGTACTAGGAGTCTAGGACACTCAGTCACTGTGTTCATAGGCTACTAGCTCCTGCGTGCGTGCACTCACTGTCTGAGTGTACACACACCCACACTCCATTTCCTTCTGATCGCTGATTGATTATTGTAATTAGTTAGTTCTACTTACTGTTACTACTTACTCTTACTGTACTAGGAGTCTAGGACACTCAGTCACTGTGTTCATAGGCTACTAGCTCCTGCGTGCGTGCACTCACTGTCTGAGTGTACACACACCCACACTCCATTTCCTTCTGATCGCTGATTGATTATTGTAATTAGTTAGTTCTACTTACTGTTACTACTTACTCTTACTGTACTAGGAGTCTAGGACACTCAGTCACTGTGTTCATAGGCTACTAGCTCCTGCGTGCGTGCACTCACTGTCTGAGTGTACACACACAACACACACTCTATTTCCTTCTGATCGCTGATTGATTATCGTAATTAGTTAGTTCTACTTACTGTTACTACTTACTCTTACTGTACTAGGAGTCTAGGACACTCAGTCACTGTCCATAGGCTACTAGCTCCTGCGTGCGTGCACTCACTGTCTGAGTGTACACACACCCACACTCCATTTCCTTCTGATCGCTGATTGATTATCGTAATTAGTTAGTTGTACTTACTGTTACTACTTACTCTTACTGTACTAGGAGTCTAGGACACTCAGTCACTGTCCATAGGCTACTAGCTCCTGCGTGCGGTCACTCACTGTCTGAGTGTACACACACCACCCACACTCTATTTCCTTCTGATCGCTGATTGATTATTGTAATTAGTTAGTTCTACTTACTGTTACTACTTACTCTTACTGTACTAGGAGTCTAGGACACTCAGTCACTGTGTTCATAGGCTACTAGCTCCTGCGTGCGGGCACTCACTGTCTGAGTGTACACACACCCACACTCCATTTCCTTCTGATCGCTGATTGATTATTGTAATTAGTTAGTTCTACTTACTGTTACTACTTACTCTTACTGTACTAGGAGTCTAGGACACTCAGTCACTGTGTTCATAGGCTACTAGCTCCTGCGTGCGTGCACTCACTGTCTGAGTGTACACACACAACACACACTCTATTTCCTTCTGATCGCTGATTGATTATCGTAATTAGTTAGTTCTACTTACTGTTACTACTTACTCTTACTGTACTAGGAGTCTAGGACACTCAGTCACTGTCCATAGGCTACTAGCTCCTGCGTGCGTGCACTCACTGTCTGAGTGTACACACACTAAATTTACTTGTGATTACTACTGATTATTGTAACTGCTAGTTGTACTTCCTGACTGTTACTACTTACTTACTGTACTAGGGGACACTCACTCAGTCACCTCACCAACCAACCCACTCCATTAAAGTACCCCACTTTTCACCCGCCCTTTTACAAAACTTTTGTCTATACGCCCAAAACATTTAAGATGTCTGGAAGTGGCAGCCAGCGCGGTTTGGGCAAGGGGAAGGGCAGCAAGGTAATCAGGAGGAGAGGGAGCAGCATTGTGGCAAGCCGCGGCCGCGGGCGCGCCACCATGCACAGTTCCGCAGCAGCAGCAGCAGCGTCAGTGGCTAACATTCCTCCCATAGCCACTGGCCGTGGACGCCTTGGGCGCCGCCCAGCAGGAGCATCTGCAACTCACACTGCAGAGACACAGCAGCAGCAGCGTGTAGCACCTGCTCCCATTTTCCTCCAGCCGGGTCGGAAACGTCCCATTGAGGAAAAGGATGCAGACACTGTGGTGCAACTCATGACGGAGGATGAGCAGCCCGCCATCAGCTCTGCATCCGAGGCCTCCACCCTCACCACCACCACCACCACCACCACCCCTGTTCGCAGCAGCCGCCCAGCAGGGCCTGGGGAGGAGGCCAGTTCACCGTCAGTTGGCGACCTGTCATTCAGCAGTCTTTTGACCCCAGGCATCATGAGTCAATTGTCTGCTGTTGTTGGCGATTTTGAGGAGGAGATGCTGATTGGCACTTTGGGGGATGAGGGATTGGACAGCAAGACTGTGGCGACAGTCAAGCAGCCCATCCATGCATCAGGAGAGGAGTTTGGGGGGTCCTCATCCCAGCAGGACATGTTTCAGGAGGGGGAGGATGATGATGACCCGGTGACAGACAGAGACTGGGTGCCACCACCTCCAGGGGATGTCGTCCTCAGCAGCTCTGAGGAGGAGGAGGAGGATGCTCTTGTGGGCCTTGCAAGGAGGCGCATCATTGCAAGCATTGGCAGCAGCAGTAGGCAGGTCCCACAGCCTGCTGGTGTCTCAGGCTCAGCAGCAGCAGCAGCAGCATCTGCCAGTACCACCACCAGCCGCACCCAAGCCCCCCAAGCCCCCCCCCCCAACCACCACAGGGAGACAGGCAGCAGCGCTTCCATGCCGTAGGGGGATGTTTAAGTCACCAATCTGGCGATATTTCACCATGCCCACTGTGTACAGCAAGTACGCCACTTGCAACCACTGTCAGCGGAAGTTGAGCAGAGGTGCAGACCCCTTAAAGTTCTGCACCAGCTCGCTCATCAACCACCTTGCGGCTAAACATTTCCACCAGCATGAGGAGTTCCAGAGGCTGAAGGCATCTGGTGCTGGCAGTGGCACCACACCCATCACTGCACAGCCTTCAGCAGCAGCAGCAGCAACAGCAGCCACCCGCCCTCCTGCTCCTCCAGCAGCACCAGCAGGAGTGCGGAAACGCACTGCTCCTCCCCCCTCTGCAACTCCTGCCGCCGACACTGAGGCCTGTTCTGGCAGCCAGTCCTCAGTGGCCTCCTCTGCTGTGTCTGCTGATTCCCGTGTCAGCAAAAGGCCACGCCAGAGCCTTTTGAGCGAGTCCTTCCAGGGGGTGGTTAGGGCTCTGCCTCCCAGCAGCCGTCGCGTGCGGCAGCTGAACGGCTTGCTGGCACGGGCCATGTGCTCCCAACTCCTGCCGTACACGCTCGTGCAGGAGGGGAGCGACATTCGTGCGCTGCTTGCTTGCGCAGCCCCAGACTGGCAGCTCCCCAGCAGACACTTCTTTGCCCGCAAGGCCATTCCTGCACTGCACCGCTTTGTGATGGCCAATGTGGAGCGAGGGCTGGAGCACGCGGTTGGTGAAAGGGTCCACGTCACCATGGACTCCTGGAGCAGCCGCTTCGGGACAGGCCGCTACCTGTCCTTCACTGTCCACTGGGTCAGCTTGGTGGAAGGGGGTGAGGATGGGAGAGCAGCAGCGGGCACAGCAGCAGCAGCAACACAGTGGGTGGTGCCACCCCGCAGGGTCAGGGGAACTGCAGCAGGTTCCTCCGATCCTCTGCCATCCTCCGGCACACCTGGCCAAACCCCCCGCCTCAGCAGCAGCGTGAAGGCCCGCCACTGCCAAGCGCTGCTGCACTTGGTCAGCCTTGGGAAGACCAAGCTGACGGCAACCCATGTGTTGGCCAAACTCCAGGAGCAGGAGAGGATTTGGCTGACCCCCAGAGGCCTCAGAGTCGGAGAGGTGGTGGCCGACAATGGGGCCAATCTGGTTGCCGCAATAGACAGGGGAAACCTGACCCACATCCCCTGTCTTGCCCACGTGCTGAACCTGGTGGTGCAGAAGTTCCTGCGCACCTACCAGGGGATGGGCGAACTGCTGGAAACGGCAAGGAATGTTGTGCGTCACTTCCGGCGCTCGGCTGCAGCCTGTGCGAGCCTGGAAGATGTGCAAAAGGAGCTGGATCTGCCACGCCATCGGCTGATCCTTGACGTTCCGACTCGCTGGAACTCCACCCTGGCGATGTTGGAGCGTCTGGTTGAACAGAGGCACGCTGTCAAACAGTACCTTGCCCTGGCCACTGTTTCCGCAGCTCAGAGAAGGGACAAGACCAGCAACATCCCGTCCATCGTCCCCGATGATGACTGGAGGCACATGCAGCAGGTGTGCTTTGTGATGGCTCCCTTCCTGCAGGCCACAAACATGGTGAGCAGGGACCATGCTATGGTCTGCGAGTGGGTGCCCCTGGTTTCTCTGCTGAACAGGGCCCTCGATGCTTTGCTGGAACAGGGAGCGGCAGCCTTGGACCAGCAGGAGCGGCAACCAGCTGCGCAGTCCACCTCTGAGGGGGAGGAGGAGGAGGACTTGGTGGAGGTCCCTGACCTGGCTGCTGATGAGGGGGATCAGCACAGCGCAGCTGAGTTGGTGCGGGGGTGGAGAGAGGATGAGGCGGCAGAGGAGGAGGATGAGGACAGCACTGACGTCGATGTGCCAGCAGACGTGGCCCGCCTCTTCCCAATGGCAGCGCACATGCTGACGTGCCTGCGCAGGGACCCCAGGGTGATCCAGATGAAGCAGAGGGAGGACATCTGGATCAGCATGATGTTGGACCCACGCCTCAAGGGGAAGTTGAGCCAGTTCCTGCCGCTTGCAGGAGGAGACCCAGCGCAACAAATAAGGAGCTTGCAGCAGGCCCTTGTTGAGCGCTTGGAGGAAGCCTTCCCCCAGCCTTCCACCCCCACTGTCCAGCAGCCAGCACAGAGGCAGCAGCAGGTGCCTGCATCCAGCAGCAGCAAGCGCCCCACAGACCTGCTGTCTCTCAGCCACGAGCTCTACAGGACTGTAGAGGCTCCGGCAGCAGTGACTAGAGAGGAGATGCATGCAGCAGCATCCTCCTCCGGTCACAGCCAGCGCCTGACCCGCATGGTGGCTGACTACATGGGGTCGTACAGCGGGCTTGACAGCGATGCCCCTGTTGATCCCATGGAGTATTGGGTCAAGCGCATGGAGATCTGGAGCGAGCTGGCGCAGTACGCCCTGGAAGTGCTGTCCTGCCCCCCTTCCAGCGTGCTGTCCGAGCGCTGCTTCAGTGCAGCTGGTGGCGTGGTCACCGAGAAACGCTCACGTCTGTCTCACAAGTCTGTGGACAGACTGACGTTTCTCAAGATGAACCAGGCGTGGGTGGAAGGCGAGTTCCTGGCTCCTGTTGTCGGCGAGAGGGGGACATGAACTGGCTGCCGGAACCATCGTTAATGTGCCTTACCACCCTTTACCACCTCCTGGCTCCTGCTCACTAAGCCAGCCTGGTTCACTTTGACTATTACGTCGCCTGCAGCCACACATTTTACACCTACAGTGGGCTGCTGTGTACTGCCCTTCTGCTGTCTGTCTGTGTTTCCCACTGCCAGGGTACACAGAATTACCTTCTTCTGCTGCCACTCTGCCACCAGCTATTACGTCAAACAATAGCTATATTGGTTGCAAAACCAAAAACCAAAAAACCATAAAAAAAAAAAAAGGTTTAATTTTTCTGAGGTGCCCGGGTTGAAAACTGTGTTGTCCCAGTTGTGTATTGGACACAATGTGGGCTGCACGACCGCTGTCTGGGACCTCCTGTTGTGTTTATTTACAGCCCTGGTATCACCGCTAGGTACCAGGGCTATTATGTCACGCTGCCTACCTGCTGCCACACTCACACTACTCCTCCATACCTCCTCCTGCTGCTGCTGCTGCTGTCTGTCTGTGTTTCCCACTGCCAGGGTACACTACACAGATGATTTACCTTCTGCTGCCACTCTGCCACCAGCTATTACGTCAAACAATAGCTGCTCACATTACTCCTCCATTCCTCCTGCTGCTGTTGCTGTCTGTCTGTGTTTCCCACTGCCAGGGTACACAGAATTACCTTCTGCTGCCACTCTGCCACCAGCTATTACGTCAAACAATAGCTATATTGGTTGCAAAACCAAAACCAAACAAACCATTAAAAAAAAAAAAAAGGTTTAATTTTTCTGAGGTGCCCGGGTTGAAAACTGTGTTGTCCCAGTTGTGTATTGGACACAATGTGGGCTGCACGACCGCTGTCTGGGACCTCCTGTTGTGTTTATTTACAGCCCTGGTATCACCGCTAGGTACCAGGGCTATTATGTCACGCTGCCTACCTGCTGCCACACTCACACTACTCCTCCATACCTCCTCCTGCTGCTGCTGCTGCTGTCTGTCTGTGTTTCCCACTGCCAGGGTACACAGATGATTTACCTTCTGCTGCCACTCTGCCACCAGCTATTACGTCAAACAATAGCTGCTCGCCTACTCCTCCATTCCTCCTCCTGCTGCTGCCTGTCTGTGTTTCCCACTGCCAGGGTACACAGAATTACCTTCTTCTGCTGCCACTCTGCCACCAGCTATTACGTCAAACAATAGCTATATTGGTTGCAAAACCAAAACCAAACAAACCATTAAAAAAAAAAAAAAGGTTTAATTTTTCTGAGGTGCCCGGGTTGAAAACTGTGTTGTCCCAGTTGTGTATTGGACACAATGTGGGCTGCACGACCGCTGTCTGGGACCTCCTGTTGTGTTTATTTACAGCCCTGGTATCACCGCTAGGTACCAGGGCTATTATGTCACGCTGCCTACCTGCTGCCACACTCACACTGCTCCTCCATACCTCCTCCTGCTGCTGCTGCTGCTGTCTGTCTGTGTTTCCCACTGCCAGGGTACACAGATGATTTACCTTCTGCTGCCACTCTGCCACCAGCTATTACGTCAAACAATAGCTGCTCGCCTACTCCTCCATTCCTCCTCCTGCTGCTGCTGTCTGTCTGTGTTTCCCACTGCCAGGGTACACAGAATTACCTTCTTCTGCTGCCACTCTGCCACCAGCTATTACGTCAAACAATAGCTATATTGGTTGCAAAACCAAAACCAAACAAACCATTAAAAAAAAAAAAAAAGGTTTAATTTTTCTGAGGTGCCCGGGTTGAAAACTGTGTTGTCCCAGTTGTGTATTGGACACAATGTGGGCTGCACGACCGCTGTCTGGGACCTCCTGTTGTGTTTATTTACAGCCCTGGTATCACCGCTAGGTACCAGGGCTATTATGTCACGGCGAGCTGCCTGCCTCATTGACTGCCTGCTGCCACACACTCATCCTCCTCCTCCTGCTGCTGAATTTACCTCCTGCTGTCTTTGTGTTTCCACTGCCAGGGAGCACATACAATGGCGCTTCCAACATGCGTGCGCCCACCAGCTATTTGTTACGCTCAAAAATAGCTGCATTTCTTTAAAAAAAAAATTGAAAAGAGAAATACGTGAAGAAGAAGAAGACGATATTGAAAAAGAAGGAGAAGGAGAAGATGAAGATGAAGAAGAAGATGAAGAAGAAGATGAAGAAGATGATGAAGAAGAAGATGAAAAAGAAGAAGAAGATGAAGAAGATGAAGAAGATGAAGAAGAAGAAGATGAAGAAGAAGAAGAAGATGAAGAAGAAGAAGAAGAAGATGAAGAAGATGATGAAGAAGATGAAGAAGAAGAAGAAGAAGAAGAAGATGAAGAAGAAGAAGAAGAAGATGAAGAAGAAGAAGAAGAAGAAGATGAAGATGAAGAAGAAGAAGATGAAGAAGAAGAAGAAGATGAAGATGATGAAGAAGAAGAAGAAGATGAAGAAGATGAAGAAGAAGAAGATGATGAAGAAGACAATATAGAAGAAGAAGAAGAAGATATAGAAGAAGAAGATCGAGAAGAAGAAGAAGAAAGATAAAGAAGAAGAAGAACAAGTATATACAGTAACACTACTGAACAAAATTAAGGACACAACTTCTCTTTCCACATTTTTTTCCACATAATCACTTGCTGTTGTTACTTGGAAAAAAAGATGTTTCTTGCATCATTCACCCTCAAAACAAGTGTTGGAAGCTATTTAAGGCCAATTCGAATAGTCAGCTCGAATAGTGAGCTCGAATACCGACTCGAATAGTGAGCTCGAAGTCCGAGGTCGAATCGAATAGTAAAAATTATTCGACTCGAATATTCGACTGACCTCGAATAATTTACTATTCGAATTCGACCAAACTCGAATTTTAAAAAGGGGTATTTGAGCATCACTACATGACAGCAACATAGCAGAAAAATAATTCACAGCTCATTTTATTCAGGGAGAAATGCGCTTCTTATATGTATTTGTGGAAATGTATTTTAAAATAAAAAAATAAAAATGTGACAGTGATCCTTTAAAGGAAACCTGTGATGTCATAACGATAAGATTTGATACTTACCTCCAGCCCCATGAGCACCGATGTGTCTCTCGCCAAGCCTCCCTCCCCCCCTCAGTGCCTCCGTCTGCATCGTATTGGTCCCAGTAACCTGGCTCAGTCGCCCCAGGTGGCTCTTCTGTGCAAACGCGACCCCTCTGGAGTAATTGCAGCTGCACAGAGGCTCTCAGGAGGACAGCGAGGGACGCTTGGTGCTTATGGGGCCGGAGGAAGCCCCGGGTATGTATAAAATATTTCTATTTTGCCATCACGTGACATAAGGATTACATTTCTTGTGTTTTATAGACTGTTAATCAGGTCATTCACTGTAGATAATAAAAGAGCATCTGTAGTCTGTTATTTACAGAATCACTGTGCCATTATATACATCAATAAAACTGATATTGCCATTTATGACAAACCACACACTAACCAATATGGGAGATTGGCCAGTGGGGCATACAAAGAAATGTGTGTCTATTGCCCTTTGACCTCAATTCACTAAGCCTTAGGCCTCTTGCACACTATATGCGACTGCATGCAGTACTTTTTTTTGTTATCAAAATCAAAAATCGGATCGTATAAAAAGTCGGAATCGCATGTAGTGTGCAAGAGGCCTTACTGCATTTGGCAATGTCGAAAACAGCTGATTTTATCTCACAGTTTGTAAAATGCTATTTCACTAGAGCTGTTACCACATTTAAGAAGTGACAATTCACAAAGATTAAAACATTGGCATTAAATCAAGTAAAAATGTGCAGTTTTTATCTCCAGCTCTGACCTGTTGGTAAGCAGCAATCAGCATGCGGTAAAGTTGACAGATGCAGCAGACAGGAAGATCCGCACTGTTCTGCTTCCTCTAAAGCTCAACACACACCATACAATCTTGGTTGTACAATCTTACCACTTTCATGTAGTATAAGAGCTTATCCAATCAATCATTCCAGGTATTTTCAATCTGTTGGCCCTTATACTACATAGATTTGGTAAATCTGTACAACCAAGATTGTATGGTGTGTGTTGAGCTTAAAGCAGAGGTGCCCAACCTACGGCCCGCGGGCCATTTGTGGCCCTTTTTGTGTATTACAGCGCTCCACTTCTCTTGCTCAGCAAAAAAATTGAAGAAAAATCCCCTTTAGGACCGCACTCACCCGTCCCAATTGACCACTATGAGACTGGTCAATATGCGCTCAGCTTATGCTCCCAATTCGATCCGTTGTCCGGTTGCTGGTCCTCCAGTCTGTATTCTCCAGAAGGTTTCTTCCAGTCAGGTTGTAATTCTTAGTGTCTCTTAAAAGAATTAGCATGCCATAGCGTAATTCTGTAAAAACATATAATGCTTTATTTTGTTAAATACTCACAAACGAGTGTAGTTAAAACAGCGTTCAGAGTGTTAACGGGCTCTCCAACGTGCCTCCTGGGTAGGCAGGAGTGAAGATCCTTATGTACACAGTGGATAGAGCGCTCCTCCCTGGGCAGACCCACCCCAAATACGACAATCCCGGTAAATAGATCTGGATCGCTTCAGATATGGGGGGTATAAACGCCCTAATTAGATATGAGATACAAGTTTCTGAAAGCGGTCTCTAATCAGAGTCTATATAAGTCCAAGCGTTACAAATAGTCCTTATCTTCACTTCAATACATATATTAATCCTCTCACCAGATGTTGTTGCTGATTATATTATAGATCAGCAATGACAGCATTAGTTGATGTCTCAATCTTCACCAGACTCCACGTTCTCCAAGATAAGAGTTACCTCAAAGAAATGTATATGGAACAAACATAGCGTAATACTGTCACATATAGTGTGGTAATCACCATGCACCAAACACACTGTGTATGCTTCCACCTCACGCTTATGAGCAAATTATATGCTCACCAGATATTTATGCTGACCACATGGACCAGCTAGTGCGCTTGTAATTAATCTCTCCTCTAGAAGTATACACGTTGTCCTCACTTAACTGCGATGTATCCAAGTTGCTATGAACTTAAATCAAATAGAACATAGCGTAATCCAGTACACGAAATACAAATCCACTCCTTCACCTCAGTGCAAACAGCAGACCACCAGTGCTCCTAGACATGCATATAGTAACAAGTTGCGCTCACCAAATATAATGGCTGACCTCAGGTGACCAGCAATAGCGTTTGTGTGTAATGTTCTATGGGCGCTACCAATATTCAGACTCTGGTGTCCTCAAATTTCTTCTACATTCTTCAAAAACCTCTCCAAACTCTGGTCTACAGACATCACTGAGGAAACCTGAAATGCACAACTGCTGCAGCAGTAGCGTCACGCTGCTCCTGGATACACGTGCACAGAACCCTGTGCCTGTAGCGTACACGCAGTGAGGGTTCTGTGCACGTGTATCCAGGAGCAGCGTGACGTTACTGCTGCAGCAGTTGTGCATTTCAGGTTTCCTCAGTGATGTCTGTAGACCACAGTTTGGAGAGGTTTTTGAAGAATGTAGAAGAAATTTGAGGACACCAGAGTCTGTATATTGGTAGCGCCCATAGAAGATTACACACAAACGCTATTGCTGGTCACCTGAGGTCAGCCATTATATGCGGTGAGCGCAACTTGTTACTATATGCATGTCTAGGAGCACTGGTGGTCTGCTGTTTGCACTGAGGTGAAGGAGTGGATTTGTATTTCATGTACTGGATTACGCTATGTTGTTCTATTTGATTTGAGTTCATAGCAACTTGGATACATCGCAGTTAAGTGAGGACAACGTGTATACTTCTAGAGGAGAGATTAATTACAAGCGCACTGGCTGGTCCATGTGGTCAGCATAAATAGGAGTGAAGATCCGCTATTCTGATATCCAAGGTGGAAAAAGGCAATACCCAGAGGACAACTGATGAGACTACGGAGGAATTGTAGCCAGCTAGAGGACTTTATGGCACAATCACGATTATTAGCCGAACATTTTATCGATAAAGGTTATGAGGAAGCAGAAATTGAAAAATAAATCATAAGAGTGGTGAAAATCGACAGAGGGCTGCTACTTAGACAGGGCCAAGGAAGATCCACAGACCCACAACAAATAGAAAGTGTGCCATTCATCAACTATTCAACTCAATACAGACAGGTGGAGCACATCATCAAGAAGCACTGGCCGATCCTAAAAGAAGACACAACACTAAAAAGGATCCTACCAGAACAACCAAGGTTTATATATAGGAGGGCCAAAAACTTGAGGAGCTATGTAGCACCTAGCTGTGTGAATCCACCAAAAACAGTAGTGCCCTTCTGGCAAAAGGAAGGGTCTTTCCCATGCAGGGATGCATAGGGTGTAGGGAGGCTATAGCGGTCAAGAGTAAAGAAGTAACTTCATCCACTCTATACATAGCAATCCCTGCCAATGGCAACTACAGTGTCATAGGTGCAAGAAGGGGAGGGGGAGCAGCTTGTTACTGATTACCCCCAAGCACTCTATACATAGCAATCCCTGCCAATGGCAACTACAGTGTCAGAGGTGCAAGAAGGGGGCGGGGAACAGCTTGTTACTGATTACCCCCAAGCACTCTATACATAGCAATCCCTGCCAATGGCAACTACAGTGTCAGAGGTGCAAGAAGGGGATGGGGAGCAGCTTGTTACTGATTACCCCCAAGCACTCTATACATAGCAATCCCTGCCAATGGCAACTACAGTGTCAGAGGAGCAAGAAGGGGTGGGGAACAGCTTGTTACTGATTACCCCCAAGCACTCTATACATAGCAATCCCTGCCAATGGCAACTACAGTGTCAGAGGTGCAAGAAGGGGATGGGGAACAGCTTGTTACTGATTACCCCCCAAGCACTCTATACATAGCAATCCCTGCCAATGGCAACTACAGTGTCAGAGGTGCAAGAAGGGGATGGGGAACAGCTTGTTACTGATTACCCCCAAGCACTCTATACATAGCAATCCCTGCCAATGGCAACTACAGTGTCAGAGGTGCAAGAAGGGGGCGGGGAACAGCTTGTTACTGATTACCCCCAAGCACTCTATACATAGCAATCCCTGCCAATGGCAACTACAGTGTCAGAGGTGCAAGAAGGGGATGGGGAGCAGCTTGTTACTGATTACCCCCAAGCACTCTATACATAGCAATCCCTGCCAATGGCAACTACAGTGTCAGAGGTGCAAGAAGGGGATGGGGAACAGATTGTTAATGATTACCATTATTCAAAGTATCTATAGAAGTGATGATTACCCGCACAGGACCAATAGAGAGCTAATACTGTAGTTGAGGGAGGGCCTCTCTGGCCCAAGGGCCCCGATGCGATCGTTACCTCTGCACCCCCTATTGCTACGCCCCTGGCGCTGTATATTCCCTGTGCCCACTCTTTGCAAAGTGTCCCTGTGTTCACTGAGCTTCAGACATGTGAGTAATGGTGGCCATACATGGTACAATAAAAACGTTCGATTATCCCGTTTATTCGATCTAAATGATCGAATCGAATGAAAGTTGAAAATATTTTTTTTTTTCGATCAAGAATTTCGAACGATTATCCAGTTTTTTCGAGAAAAATCTGATCGGACATGCTGGAAAAATCTTTATATTCGATCTAATGGAATAATCGAACTAAATTATCTAATAAAAAAAAAAAATGAAAAATTGTACCATGTATGGCCACCATAAGTCAGAGGCTGCCTTCAGTGCGTACGTTAAAAAAGGGCGCCGGGAAAAAAGGGCGCACGGTTTTAAACGATAAGCATGAATAACGTTTAAAAAAAATTGTGCTATATTTCGTTTAAAAAGAATGTTTTATAAAGTTATAAATCATTAAATAATGTGTATGAAATCGGCAATTGTAAAAACGTTAATCTTCCCTGTTTAAAAAGTGAAATTTATAACGTTTTATAAAACATTAATAAGAATGTTACTAAAGCTATACCTAACCCTACTCTCACACAGAACCCACAGAACCCTCCCTGTACCTATCCCTAACCCCTAGATCCCCCTGGTGGTGCCTAAACCTAAGACCCCCCTGGTGGTGCCTAAACCTAAGACCCCCCTGGTAATGCCTAAACCTAAGACCCCCCTGGTGGTGCCTAAACCTATCACCCCCCTGGTGGTGCCTAAACCTAAGACCCCCCTGGTGGTGCCTAAACCTATCACCCCCCTGGTGGTGCCTAAACCTAAGACCCCCCTGGTGGTGCCTAAACCTAAGACTCCCCCCTGTGATAAGCATTAATAACGTTTTAAAAAATATTGTGCGGTTTTTCGTTTAAAAATAATGTTTTGAAAAAGAAAAATTTTACAATTTTTCGTTTAAAAATGTTTTAAAAAAATATTGTACTGTTTTTCGTTTAAAAATAATGTGTCAAAAATTATAAATCATTAAATAATGTGTAATCATGAGAAGCAGTTATAAAACATTAAAAGTCTCCGGGCGCCGCTTTTAAAACGTTATTTTTCTCCGGCGCCCTTTTTTCCTGTTGGGCGCCGATTAAATGATATTTATTATGGGAGTGAATGGCGGCGCCCTTTTTGTCCACCTGCCTCATGCGCCCAAATTTCCTGCTTCCGCCTTCAGTACCCCGGCAGGCTGAAAAGGCAGGCCCCACTGCCAAAAACGGCACTCTTGCTCTGTTTCATGCGCCGACAGTCCTGCCGGCAGGACCTCGGCGCCGTCATTGTGGCCAATCACTGAGCGAGTGCAGTGATTGGCCCCAATGACGGCGCCAAGATCCCACCCGTGGGATGTCGGTACCTGTAACAGAGCAGGAGCGCAGTGTTTGGCAGTGTGCCCAGCCTACCAGGCTGTAGGGATCTGAAGGTAGCCTCTAACGTTACTTACACATGTTTAGCCACTTTGATACCAGCAGCCTCCTCCTTAAAGGAAAGGTTCAGGGAGGGTGGGTAAAAAATAAAAATCAAATTCCACTTACCCGGGGCTTCCTCCAGCCCGTGGCAGGCAGGAGGTGCCCTCGCCGCCGCTCCGCAGGCTCCCGGTGGTCTCCGGTGGCCGACCCGACCTGGCCAGGCCGGCTGCCAGGTCGGGCTCTTCTGCGCTCCAAGGCCCGGAACTTCTGCGTCCCACGCCGGCGCGCTGACGTCATCGGACGTCCTCCTGGCTCTACTGCGCATGCGCAGTACTTCTGCGCCTGCGCAGTAGAGCCCGGAGGACGTCCGATGACGTAGAGCGCCGGCGTGGGACGCAGAAGTTCCGGGCCTTGGAGCGCAGAAGAGCCCGACCTGGCAGCCGGCCTGGCCAGGTCGGGTCGGCCACCGGAGACCACCGGGAGCCTGCGGAGCGGCGGCGAGGGCACCTCCTGCCTGCCACGGGCTGGAGGAAGCCCCGGGTAAGTGGAATTTGATTTTTATTTTTTACCCACCCTCCCTGAACCTTCCCTTTAAGGACCAGAGGCTGCTGGTACAGTAAAATGGCGCTTCCTGACAAATCACAGCAAAAAAAATGCCGCTCCTGCCGATCACGACGATCTGTCCCCGCCGCAGGCTGCTCTCTCTGCTGTCTCTATGACGGCAGAGCGATGTGAGCCGGTCAGGAGCCGCTTTCATTGGCTCCTGACCCTGTCAATCAATGTAAGCTAATGGGATTGGCTTACAGTGATGACAGGGCCAGAAGCCAATGAAAACGGCTCCTGTCCGGCTCCCACTGCTCTGCCATCATAGAGATGGCAGGGCGAGCAAATTGCGACGGGGACAGAGCGGCGTGATCAGTAAACGGCGGGTACACGTGGTCAATTCGATGTAGAGTTTACGTCCAGTCAGGGGCGCAGCACCACCTGCTGGACATAGATTCATACTGCGTCGGTCCGAGAATGGTTAAGCTTCGGACAGAGGGTGAGCGATCGCAGCACAGGGGGAGACTTTGTAAAGAGGGAGACAGGACATGGGGACACATTTCAAAGAGCATGAGGTGGCAAGGACACAGGGGGACCCCTTTAAAAGGAAACCGGCTTTTTAAAAAAAAAAAAAGCAGATCTACTTACCTGGGACCTCCTCCAGCCTCTTTCAGCTTGTGTGTCCCTCGCCACAGCTCCGCTCCAAGCCGGTCTCCTAGGGTTCCTTCTGTAGCAGCCCCTGACTTGGTGAGTACAACAATTCTTGGTTTGTCATTTTCTTTCGCCATGTAAAAGGAAACCACAGCTGAGAGAAATTAAAAGTGTTATTGTGAGGAAACGCGGAAAAGCCGCCGCGTGTACTCAGAACGGGGTGGCTGATTCCGCGTCCAACGCGGCGGTTTGCACGCATAGGCCTACATCCAGTAAGATGGCCGAACGCGGAGGAACCGCCGCATGCCGTGATAGCGGTGCGGCGGATTCCGCGTCCAGCACGGCAGGTGATTTGCAACACATGTCTGGTGTGGCTGGGACTGATAGTCCACACAGGTTCAGAAAGACGCGCGCGTGCGCAGAGAGGCAGAACTTTTATGACAGCCAGAAGGGAGTCAGCTGACCAAGCCGGTCAGCTGACGATTCAACCAGTTCCCATTGGTCCAGCACTTAGGGGAGGCGCTGGAGAGCGCTGGGCTATATATACTGGGTGCTGGTCATTCTCTGGTTGTCTGCCGTTGCGATCACTACATGGAAGCACTCAGACCTTTTGTCAGATTCTGTGTTATATCTCTGTTATACTTCAGACTAGTTCCAGGGTATTGATGATCACGGACCTCACACCCAGATTAGGGACTTGTGTTATATCTCTGTTATACTTCAGACTAGTTCCAGGGTGTTGATGATCACGGACCTCACACCCAGATTAGGGACTTGTGTTATATCTCTGTTATACTTCAGACTAGTTCCAGGGTGTTGATGATCACGGACCTCACACCCAGATTAGGGACTTGTGTTATATCTCTGTTATACTTCAGACTAGTTCCAGGGTGTTGATGATCCAGGAGCTCACACCCAGATTAGGGACTTGTGTTACCAACCTGTTATACGTCAGACTAGTTCCAGGGTGTTGATGATCATGGACCTCACACCCAGATTAGGGACTTGTATGATCATTCTGTTATTCTTCAGACTAGTTCCAGGGTGTTGATGATCACGGAGCTCACACCGAGACTAGGCATTGTATATTATCTGTTATGACCTTCTACTTTCCTGACCATTCCTCTGCTTTCTGATTCGGTACCACGCATATCTGATATCAAGTTGCCAAACCCTGCCTGTCTTGGATACCGAATCAGCCTTCTGTCTTTGTACCTTATCTGTCTGTCTGTTGCCGACCTGGCTAGTCCGACCTCGAGAAATATCTCCTATGTTTAGAGATAGTTCACAGATCTGTCAGTGACACCCCACCCTTGGTGTCACTCACACTCTGGTCCTTCCTTCACTCAGCCTGACTCCCCCCCTTTGGGAGCCTCAGGCCAAGGAAGGAGCCTGTCCTTCAGGCAGTATCCCATACTGCCTTGTATCCCCTTTACGGGACCCTCCTCAAAGTATTACTGTTGCACCAAACACTCATATTACTCAGGTGTCCAGAGGTTAGAGTCGAGATATATCTGATTATCGGTGATACTGCAGATCATCAATAATCGGGTATATATCTGTATTCTCGGTGATACTGCAGATCACCGGTAATCAGATCCTCTCTGTGTTACACCGATCGTTACAGAACGGCAGACCAAACACAAATGGATGCACTCACCAGCTGTCTGGGCACACTTACCACCTCGGTGGATAACATCAACCAAGTGCTGGGTAGCCACCGGACGTTAATGGACGCCTTATCTGGATCTGTACAAACCCTCCAGACGGCTGTGGATGAAGTGCGATCTCCTCCTAGCACAGACATACGTATGTCTGTACTCGAAAGATTTTCTGGTCACAGATCTGACTTCCGAAATTTTAGAAGTAGAGTGTTATCATACTTTGAGTTAAGACCTAAGTCTTCAGGCACTATGGCCCAAAGGGTTACATTTATCAAAACTTTATTATCTGGTGATTCCCAGACCTGGGCATACAGTCTCCCCATCGGTCACCCAGCCCTGGCCTCTGTGGAAGAATTTTTTCAAGCTATGGCTGTAATTTACAACGACCCAGACATTGCCTCGACTTCTGAGCGGAAGCTCAAACTTTTGCGTCAAGGCAAGGGTCTGGTAGAAGATTATGCTGCTGAATTTAGGAGATGGTCGGTATCGGCCAGGTGGGATACTTTTGCCCTGTGAGATTGTTTTTTATCAGGGTTGTCAGACGAGGTCTCTGATCTTATGTTAAGTCAGCCTGAACCCAAATCCATCGATGAGGCCATTTCATCAGCCATTAGAATAGATCGTCGGCTGCGCTATCAGAGGCAGACCCGGGGAAAAAATTACGTGAGAATGGTGTCCCATGCTGTGCCCCCAGTAACTCCTATTCCCCCCGCATCACCTCCCCCTGAGCCAATGCAGATTGGTCGGTCTAAATTGTCTCAGGTGGAGCGGAAACGCAGAATATCAGAGCAGCTCTGTCTGTATTGTGCAGAAAGGGGTCATAGAGTGCAGAACTGCCCTAAGAAATCGGGAAACGCTACTGCCTAGGTGTAGTTGGGGGTAATACCCTAGGCGTACAATTTTTACTCCTAGATGAGAAACGTTTGCTTCTTCCTTGTACTATTTCATGGGAAGATAAGTCTGAAGTCACTGAAGCCTTCATTGACTCAGGCTCAGCGGCTAATTTTATGGATTACGAATTTGCTAAGAAATTGGGAATTCCGTTCACACCGGTTAAACCACCGATTCAAGTTACTGCAGTGGATGATTCCCCTCTGCAGGGTAACAGTCCACTGTCACAGACTCCAGAGGTGGGAATCACTATTGGGGTGTTGCATAGAGAAGATTTGCATTTTTTTTGTGTTACACATGGCAACCTCCACGATCATTCTTGGCATGCCTTGGTTACAATTCCATTCCCCTCAGATAAATTGGGCCACTGGTCAGCTAACGAGCTGGTCATCTCATTGCTTTCATCACTGTTTAGCGAAGGTAACCTTGGGCCAGACCAAGATTCACGTGGAGGGAGTACCAGTTCAGTATTCAGAATTCTCAGACGTGTTTTGTCCTAGATCAGCCGATAAACTTCCTCCACATCGCCCTTTCGATTGTCCCATCGATCTCCGGTCTGGTTGTATGCCCCCTAGAGGTCACCTCTACAATTTATCTGGGCCGGAAAAATTGGCCATGCAGGAGTATATCCGCGAGAACTTAGCTAAGGGGTTCATTCGCCCTTCCCGGTCACCTGCAGGAGCAGGTTTCTTTTTTGTTAAGAAAAAAGATGGAGGCCTTCGGCCGTGCATTGATTACCGGGGCTTGAATAAAATCACAGTAAAAAATCGCTATCCATTGCCTTTGATAGACGATTTATTTACTCAGGTCAGCAATGCTAAGATTTTCTCAAAATTGGATTTGCGGGGTGCATACAACCTGGTACGGATCAGAGAGGGCGATGAGTGGAAGACGGCCTTTAACACACCCGATGGGCATTACGAGTACCTGGTGATGCCCTTCGGGTTGTGTAACACCCCGGCCGTCTTTCAGGAACTCATCAATGAGGTGTTCAGGGAAGTTTTAGGTAAATTTGTCCTGGTATATCTAGATGATATACTAATCTTCTCAGATAACCTCACAGAGCACAGGGCCCATGTCAGATTTGTGTTGCACAAGCTAAGACAAAACATGCTTTATGCTAAGTTGGAGAAATGCATTTTTGAGGTAACATCTGTCGCCTTTCTGCGGTATATAATTTCCACCTCGGGCCTTTCTATGGACCCTGCCAAAGTCTCTGCTGTCCTGGAGTGGCCTCAGCCAGTAGGATTGAACGCCCTCCAAATGTTCTTAGGATTCGCAAATTACTATAGAAGGTTCAAAAAGGGGTACTCCACAGTCATTGCACCCCTCACCAGTCTCACTAAGAAAGGGGCAGATACCAACCACTGGTCCCTGAAGCTTTGGCTGCTTTCTCCACTCTGAAAGAGCTGTTTTGTTCTGCACCCATCTTGAGACACGTCGACACATCCTATCCCTTTATTGTAGAGGTGGATGCCTCAGAGGTCGGGGTGGGGGCTGTGCTGTCTCAGCATTCTGGGTTGCAGGGAAGATTACACCTGCGTGCCTATTTTTCTCGTAGGTTTTCACCAGCAGAGAAAAACTACGATATAGGCAACAGGGAGCTCCTAGCCATTAAATTGGCCTTTGAAGAATGGCGTCATTGGCTAGAAGGAGCAGAACATACGATTACAGTTTACACTGATCACAAAAATTTGGAATACATTGAGGGGGCTAAGAGATTGAGTCCCCGTCAGGCTCGATGGTCACTATTTTTCTCGAGATTCAGATTTGTAATTACTAGGGATGGGACGAATCCACAATTTCTTCGAATCCGAATCCGGATCCGAATCTAAAAAGGTTCTCGAATATCTCGAACCTTTCGAATCCCGAATCTAACGAATCCTGCACATACGAATTGTGCGATCCGTGGTATAGTTGCCCGCAGTATAGGTAGCGAGGTAAAGGTGCCTTCAGTATAGCTAGCTAGGTATGGGTGCCTTCAATATTGGTAGCTTTCAGTATAGGTAGCAAGGTATATGGGCCTTCAGTATAGGTAGAAAGGTATATGGGCCTTCAGTATAGGTAGCAGGGTATATAGGCCTTCAGTATAGGTAGCAGGGTATATGTGCCTTCAGTATAGGTAGCAGGGTATATGGGCCTTCAGTATAGGTAGCAGGGTATATGGGCCTTCAGTATAGGTAGCAGGGTATAGGGGCCTTCAGTATAGATAGCAGGGTATATGTGCCTTCAGTATAGGTAGCAGGGTATATAGGCCTTCAGTATAGGTAGCAAGGTATATGTGCCTTCAGTATAGGTAGCAGGGTATATGGGCCTTCAGTATAGGTAGCAGGGTATATGGGCCTTCAGTATAGGTAGCAGGGTATATGGGCCTTCAGTATAGGTAGCAGGGTATATGGGCCTTCAGTATAGGTAGCAGGGTATATGGGCCTTCAGTATAGGTAGCAGGGTATATGGGCCTTCAGTATAGGTAGCAGGGTATATAGGCCTTCAGTATAGGTAGCAGGGTATAGGGGCCTTCAGTATAGGTAGCAGGGTATATGGGCCTTCAGTATAGGTAGCAGGGTATATAGAGGCCTTAAGTATAGGTAGGTATGTAGGTAGGTATAGGGGCCTTTAGGTAGGTAAAGGGACCTTCAGTATAGGTAGCAGGGTATAGGGCCTTCAGTATAGGTAACAGGGTATATAGAGGCCTTAAGTATAGGTAGGTATGTAGGTGGGTATAGGGGCCTTTAGGTAGGTAAAGGGACCTTCAGTATAGGTAGCAGGGTATAGGGCCTTAAGTAAAGGGAGGTATGTAGGTAGGTAGGTATAGGGGCCTTTAGGTAGGTAGGTATAGGGGCCTTTAGGTAGGTAGGTAGGTACGTATAGGGGGCCTTTAGGTAGGTATAGTGGCCTGTAGGTAGGTAGGTAAGTATAGTGGCCGGTAGGTAGGTATAGTGTCCTGTAGGTAGGTAGGTAGTTAAAAGGACCTTCAGTATATGTAGCAGGGTATAGGGCCTTAAGTATAGGTAGGTATGTAGGTAGGTAGGTATAGGGGCCTTTAGGTAGGTAGGTATAGGGGCCTTTAGGTAGGTAGGCACGTATAGGGGGCCTTTAAGTAGGTAGGTAGGTATAGAGGCCTGTAGGTAGGTATAGGGGCCTTTAGGTAGGTAGGTAGGTAGGTAAGTAAGTATAGGGGCCTTTAGGTAGGTAGGTAGGTATAGGGGCCTTTAGGTAGGTAGGTAGGTAGGTACGTATAGGGGGCCTTTAGGTAGGTATAGTGGCCTGTAGGTAGGTAGGTAGGTATAGTGGCCGGTAGGTAGGTAGGTATAGTGTCCTGTAGGTAGGTAGGTAGTTAAAGGGACCTTCAGTATAGGTAGCAGGGTATAAGGCCTTAAGTATAGGTAGGTATGTAGGTAGGTAGGTATAGGGGCCTTTAGGTAGGTAGGTATAGGGGCCTTTAGGTAGGTAGGTACGTATAGGGGGCCTTTAGGTAGGTATAGTGGCCTGTAGGTAGGTAGGTAAGTATAGTGGCCGGTAGGTAGGTATAGTGTCCTGTAGGTAGGTAGGTAGTTAAAAGGACCTTCAGTATATGTAGCAGGGTATAGGGCCTTAAGTATAGGTAGGTATGTAGGTAGGTAGGTATAGGGGCCTTTAGGTAGGTAGGTATAGGGGCCTTTAGGTAGGTAGGCACGTATAGGGGGCCTTTAAGTAGGTAGGTAGGTATAGAGGCCTGTAGGTAGGTATAGGGGCCTTTAGGTAGGTAGGTAGGTAGGTAAGTAAGTATAGGGGCCTTTAGGTAGGTAGGTAGGTATAGGGGCCTTTAGGTAGGTAGGTAGGTAGGTACGTATAGGGGGCCTTTAGGTAGGTATAGTGGCCTGTAGGTAGGTAGGTATAGTGGCCGGTAGGTAGGTAGGTATAGTGTCCTGTAGGTAGGTAGGTAGTTAAAGGGACCTTCAGTATAGGTAGCAGGGTATAAGGCCTTAAGTATAGGTAGGTATGTAGGTAGGTAGGTATAGGGGCCTTTAGGTAGGTAGGTATAGGGGCCTTTAGGTTGGTAGGTACGTATAGGGGGCCTTTAGGTAGGTAGGTATAGAGGCCTTTAGGTAGGTATAGGGGCCTTTAGGTAGGTAGGTACATATAGGGGGCCTTTAGGTAGGTATAGGGGCCTGTAGGTAGGTAGGTATAGTGGTAGGTAGGTAGTATAGGGGGCCTTTAGGTAGGTATAGGGGCCTGTAGGTAGGTATAGTGCCCGGTAGGTAGGTACGTATAGGGGGCCTTTAGGTAGGTATAGTGGCAGGTAGGTAGGTAAAGTGGTAGGTAGGTAGGTAGGTAGGTAGGTAGGTAGGTAGGTGTCGCTCACCCCCATGGCCTCCTCCGTCCCCCGTGCCTCCTCGCTCACCCCTGCATAAGTGTCAAGTCAACTCACATGTCCAGTGGAGCGCAGACAGAGCGGCAGACCTCGTCCTTACTTCTCGGTTCCCTCTAGTGGCCGGACCGGCTTTTACTGATGACGTCATTGTAAAAGCCGTCACTAGAGGGAACCAGGAAGTCAGCGAGAGGTCTGCCGCTCTGTCTGCGCTCCACTGGACGGGTGAGTTGATACAAAGTATGCGGGCGGCCGGGCGGAGGAGGCGCGGGGCGGTCGGAGGAGGCGCGGGTCGGAGGAGGACGAGTGCGAGCGGCGGATGCGCGGCGATGCAGCGTCGGGATTCGGCGGATTCGTAAAGTGGAAAATGGCGTCGGGATTCGAATCCACGAATATCGAATATTTCCCAATATTCGAGGGATTCGTGGATTCGCCGGATTCGTCGTCCCATCTCTAGTAATTACGTATACTCCGGGTAGTAAAAACATTAAAGCAGATGCTTTGTCCAGATGCTTTGAGCCAGAGACAGCGCAGCCCTCAGACCCAGAGACTATTATCCCACAGAAAGTGGTATTGGCAGCAGGGCCGGCCCGCTCATGAGGCGGGGTGAAACTTTTGCCTCAGGCGGCAAATTTCCAGGGGCGGCACCCGCCCGTCCGTGGGTGCGGGGAGCCGGCCCGCCGAGCTGGAGGGGTAGCTGGCAGGACGGGGGTATTGGGCCAGCGGCGGGGAGGGGGGTCGGACCCCCCCCCTCCCTCGCCTGGGTCCCCCGTCCTCCGCTCCCCTCCAGCCTAAATAGAAGCAGCCGTATGTGTAAGAGGCACGGGCGGGGAGACACTCACCTCCTCCTCGCTCCAGCGTGCGCTCCACTGACATCACTTCCTGCAGGACGCTGCAGGAAGTGACGTCAGTGGAGCGCATGCTGGGAAGAGGTGAGTGTCCTCCCCGCCCGTGCCTCTTACACATACGGCTGCTTCTATTTAGGCTGGAGGGGAGCGGAGGACGGGGGACCCAGGCAAGGGAGGGGGGGTCCGACCCCCCTCCCCGCCGCTGGCCCAATACCCCCATCCTGCCAGCTACCCCTCCAGCTCGGCGGCCCCCCAGAGCGCCCCCCCCCCGAGGGGGGGGGGAGGGGCGGCGGTGACAATTTTTTAAAAATTTGCCTCAGGCGGCAAAAAGTCTAGGGCCGGCCCTGATTGGCAGCCACAGAGACCTGGAAGAACTGGATGGAGACTTTAAGTCCCTTCCAGCAGGATGTTCCTGAGGGAAAACCTGAAGGGGTCATGTTTGTACCATTGCCGTTTCGTCTCCAGATATTGCAGATGTTTCACTCCCACAAAAATGCTGGACACCCTGGGGCCTCCAGAACAGAGGACCTTGTTGCTAGGTGTGCTTGGTGGCCTTCATTGGCAACTGACTGCAAGGAGTATGTGAGAGAATGTGCAGTGTGTGCGAAAAGCAAACCCTCCCGTCTGGCACCTGTGGGAACATTGCAGCCTTTGCCCACCCCGAGTGAACCATGGACCCACTTATCCATGGATTTTGTGGGTGAGCTCCCGAGGTCTGAAGGCATGTCGGTCATTTGGGTGGTAGTCAACAGATTCAGCAAAATGGCCCATTTCGTGCCCTTGAAAGGACTCGCCTCGGCCCAGGAATTGGCCGATCTTTTCATCATGCACATTTTCCGGCTACACGGCATCCCAGAAAATGTAGTGTCTGATCGGGGAGTCCAATTTGTCTCTAAATTTTGGAGGGCATTTTGTCATCAATTGGGCATGGAACTGTCATTTTCATCGGGCTACCACCCACAGACAAATGGTCAGACCGAGAGAATTAATCAGTCACTGGAACAGTTTCTAAGGTGTTGTGTTGCGGATGCGCAAAATGATTAGGTCAAGTTCTTGCCATTTGCAGAATTTGCACACAATAATTTAAAGAGCTTTTCCTCTGGATTCTCTCCATTTCAGGTGGTAACTGGAAAGTTGCCTAAGTTCTCCCCACTGCCAGTAGCTTCCACTCCGTTTCCAGCTTTGGAGGCTTGGCAAGAGTCATTTAAGAACATTTGGGGGAACGTGAAAAATAATTTAGAGAAGGCCTTTCAGAGTCAGAAAGGCCAAGCTGACAAGAAACGTTCCATTGAGTGGAAGTTCCGCCCAGGAGACTTGGTCTGGGTGTCCACTCGTCATTTGAATTTAAAACAGCCTTCGCCCAAGTTAGGACCCAGATTTGTGGGCCCTTTCCCAGTAACCAGGAAAATCAACAATTTTACTTATGCCATTGATCTTCCTGCCAGCATGCGTGGTGTAAGATCGTTCAATGTATCCCTGCTTAAGCCAGCAGTGCATGTAGGTTCCACTCCTCCTCCCCCTGTGATGGTGGATGACCAACCTGAGTATGAAGTGGAAAAGATTTTAGATTCACGCATTGTACAGAACTCAGTACAGTATTTAGTTCACTGGAAGGGTTATGGCATTGAGGAAAGAACATGGGTACCTGATTGCCGCATGCATGCGGATGAATTAAAGAAGGAATTCCACGCCCTACATCCTGAGAAACCGGGTAGGAGCTGTCCGGAGTCCACTCCTCAGGGGGGGGGGGGGGGGGTACTGTGAGGAAATGCGGAAAAGCCGCCGCATGTACTCAGAACGGGGCGGCTGATTCCGCGTCCAACGCGGCGGTTTGCACGCATAGGCCTACATCCAGTAAGATGGCCGAGCGTGGAGGAACCGCCGCATGCCGTGATAGCGGTGCGGCGGATTCCGCGTCCAGCACGGCAGGTGATTTGCAACACATGTCTGGTGTGGCTGGGACTGATAGTCCACACAGGTTCAGAAAGACGCGCGCGCGCAGAGAGGTAGAACTTTTATGACAGCCAGAAGGGAGTCAGCTGACCAAGCCGGTCAGCAGACGATTCAACCAGTTCCCATTGGTCCAGCACTTAGGGGAGGCGCTGGAGAGCGCTTTGCTATATATACTGGGTGCTGGTCATTCTCTGGTTGTCTGCCGTTGCGATCACTACGTGGAAGCACTCAGTCCTTTTGTCAGATTCTGTGTTATATCTCTGTTATACTTCAGACTAGTTCCAGGGTGTTGATGATCACGGACTTCACACCCAGATTAGGGACTTGTGTTATATCTCTGTTATACTTCAGACTAGTTCCAGGGTGTTGATGATCACGGACCTCACACCCAGATTAGGGACTTGTGTTATATCTCTGTTATACTTCAGACTAGTTCCAGGGTGTTGATGATCACGGACCTCACACCCAGATTAGGGACTTGTGTTATATCTCTGTTATACTTCAGACTAGTTCCAGGGTGTTGATGATCCAGGAGCTCACACCCAGATTAGGGACTTGTGTTACCAACCTGTTATACGTCAGACTAGTTCCAGGGTGTTGATGATCACGGAGCTCACATCGAGACTAGGCATTTTATATTATCTGTTATGACCTTCTGCTTTCCTGACCATTCCTCTGCTTTCTGATTCGGTACCACGCATATCTGATATCACGTTGCCAAACCCTGCCTTCTGTCTTTGTACCTTATCTGTCTGTCTGTTGCCGACCTGGCTAGTCCGACCTCGAGAACTATCTCCTATGTTTAGAGATAGTTCACAGATCTGTCAGTGACACTCCACCCTTGGTGTCACTCACACTCTGGTCCTCAGGCCGAGGAAGGAGCCTGTCCTTCAGGCAGTATCCCATACTGCCTTGTATCCCCTTTACGGGGACCCTCCTCAAAGTATTACTGTTGCACCAAACACTCATATTACTCAGGTGTCCAGATGTTAGAGATATATCTGATTATTGGTGATACTGCAGATCATCAATAATCGGGTATATATCTGTATTCTCGGTGATACTGCAGATCACCGGTAATCAGATCCTCTCTGTGTTACACCGATCGTTACAGTTATACATACCTGGGGCTTCCTCCAGCCCCATGCGCACAGATCGCTCCCACGCCTCCGTCCTCAGTCTTCTTCCTCTTCAGTACGGGTCCCGTTAACTTCTAATATAATAAACCACTTTTCCTGCTGCAAAGGACCAACTCTGTCTTCCCATTGGAGGTACAGTACAAGCACTTGCACATTTGGTGGACTACAAGGCTAAGTGTACCTTAGGCCTGCATAGCTAGGCTGGACAAATCACTAGTACAGTATCCAGGGCTCCTTAAAAAAAAGGCTATCCGATACCTCTGTGGGTGGGACTTGCAGCACGTGTCCTGCAAAACTTTCTGCTCACACATGAGCGAATCATGAAGCCATCTTCAAAATGCTGCCAATCATGATAAGCTGCTCGTATCTGTAATGCAAATGGCTCAGATATCTCCGGGGGTGGGTCTTTGCACTTTCTTCTCCACTTTCCTTAGTTTTGCAGTGAGTAGGTCCACTCTGATTTGCACTATGAGTGAAAGTAGCCTGTACTGCACTGCATACAGTACCAGAAGCGTCATCGCTAACAATGGAAGAGATACCCGGGAGTGCGTACAATCCTGTGGGAGCACTGCGATGATACTATTATCAGTGATTGCAACTTGGTAGTTGAAACACTGCATTCTCTTTTGTTTACACTCTTTTATTATTCTTCATTTTCCCAGGCTGCTTATTTGCACAACACTGTATATCCAGCACCAGTACCATTCTTCTTGTCTTAAAAATGTTATCAGGCATCAACTCCCCTGCAACCAGCCTGGAGAGAGCAGCAGACCATGGGTATCACACTGACATATGACACATGCTCCGCCCACTGACATATGACGCCTGCACCACCCACTGACATAAGACACATGCACCACCCACGGACATATGACGCATATACTGCCAACTGACGTTGGATGCATGCCCTGCCCACTGTTTACTATATTCAGAGTCAGCATCATGTAGGGGCCAAAAAACATGTTTACTATAAGAGAAGTTTTATTATATCAGAGTTTACTACACCAGGCTTTGCTCCCATAGACTTATACTGGAGATTGGTCAGACCTGGAGAGGTAGTTTACTATACCTAAATGTTTACTATACCAGAATTTATTATAATGAGATTATAGTGTAGCAATAAGATGACATGTTGAGGTATATTTCCAAAGAACCCTAAACTTGATGTGTGCAGACAGTGCACCTTATGAGAGATCAGTTAACAACTTACACAAAAATCAGTAATGTTTAGATGGACAACTCAAAAACCTGTCAGACCTGTCAGATTGTTACCACCTACTGCAAAAGACAATGACATCAGATACATTTTATTTATTGTGGATTTACTTTGGGAGAACTGTGCGTCTGATAGATATACATACACATGGATTTAAAATTTTACAGTTTTTCACAGTAGTGGTCCTTAAATAAATGAACTACAGATTAATAAAAAAAACATCTGAATGTTGTGCACATGTAAATCAATTAACCTTTATTATCATTAATTTCAAAAGCATTTGCAATTTCCAAACAATTACAGCATGGACTGTCGCCTGATTAATTGTACCACATAAAGCAATTGTTATTATGGATTCACATAGCATTATCTTAGTATGCAATGAAACAAATTCATCAGTGTGCATATATCTTCACCCGTGTACCTGATCAGGAGTGTACAATTCCAAAGCATATTTAAGAATCTGCAGAACTTTTGTAAAGACAATTATTCTTTATTCAATTAAATATAACATTTTCATCAGCAGTTTGCAGAGTACATAGTCATGTCCAGGGCTTGATTTGTATTTTCCAGTTCCCCACTTATATCCCTCCCCCCATATCATTCTGTACAATACCCTGACTGGTTTTCAGGAGGAAAAGTCTGTTTTATGTCTGGTACACACAATGCAATTTCCCACCACATCGATGGGTATTGATAATTTCCAACAGGTCCGATTTAACAGGTAGCGTGGAAACTCGTTTAAAGGAAACCTGACGTATGAAAAAAAAAGAAATTAAAAAAAAAAGAGTTTCACTTACCTGGGGCTTCTGCAAGCCCCCTGCAGCCACCCTGTGCCTGCATAATTTCCAAACGATCCTCTGTTCCCCCACCGCAGTTCGCTTAAATCGCTTTCAGTTTCTTCAGTCGCCATCCACTCCACCTGTGCAGCCCTGGCTGTGGGCATCCTCATCGTGCTCCTGTTGCCAGGAGCATCCTGTGCAGGCGCAGTAGAGATTTTCTCTCGGAGCGCATATGAGGACGCGCAGTGGGCGTCGACTTGTAAGTCAGCGAAAATAAAAGTGAGCCACGGCGGAGGACTGGAGAATCGTTTGGTAATGGCACGGGCACAGGGAGGCTGCAGGGGGCTGGCAGAAGCTCCAGGTAAGTGAAACTCTTTTTTTACATACTTCAGGTTCCCTTTAAAGCAACATCCACTGGATCTCCACTCTATGCTCTGGGTAAATGAAACAAAGTAGCTTTGAAAATGAATAAAGGGGGAAATATGTCCAGCACAGCAGATGTTGTTTAATATGGTTCAGCAAATGTGACTAACATACTGCTAACCACAGTGATCTTCAGTGCAGTGTTTGCATAGATATTGGAACGTACCATTCAGGATGTGGCTGTGTCAGCAGTGGGTGCTAGGTGCTGAATAGCCTGACGGCCGTTTCGTGCATAGCAGGTAGTGTTACAGGTGCAGGGTCCTCTATTCGCATAGGTAGTGAGGTCCCTTTTTCTGTTGAGAGAGGGAAGACTGGGAGCCCAATAGTGCACTATCGTTAGTACACCCTAACAACTCGATGTTTGAGACAATTGAATATTCACAAGGATGGGTTGCAGTCCTGCAACCACCATATATGCATGCGGGAAAAAAACGTTCCTACTCGGTATCCCAGACTGATCTGGAACCGGGCGGTTGCTCTCCTCCTGTGGCCCTCTCTACTGGTGGATCGAGTCTCAACGTAGTAGAGGTTGGCACCTCTGTGGTTGGTGTGAGAATACTGGATAGAGGTTGTAGGGAGGCGCCCAATCTGTATAATTGTATTGCATCTGGTCTTCTTATATAGTGAAAAGAGAGGTTTCTTACCTCTATTGAAGACTCACAAAGGTGAGTCTTCAATAGAGGTTATTAAAAAACGGTTATAGGTCGACAGTATAACCGTTTTTTTAATAAAGACTCCCTGTTAATCCAACTTTGTGAGTCTTCAATAGAGGTAAGAAACCTCTCTTTTCACTATATAAGGAGACCAGATGTAATACAATTATACAGATTGGGCGCCTCCCCACAACCTCTATCCAGTTTTGTGCATAGGCTTGACTATGGGGACGGAGAATGCCTTTTCCGGCTTTATCTCATTGGGCGGGATACACAACTTCATGAGGAAGCAATGTGTACTCTGCCCAGGGAGATGAAACGGGAAGTACATTTCTCCATCCCTGTGACTGAGCCTCAGAAGAAGCCTTTTGCATGAAACGGCCGTCAGCCTTTCCTGCGCCCAGCACCCACATCCACATTCTGAATGGTATGGTTCAATTTCTAACAAATTCATGTACTGTACTGAACATCACTCTGGTCAGCTGTATGTGTCACATTTGCTGAACATACTTAAAGGGAACCTGAAGCGAGGAAAATTATTTTAAATAAACACATAACGTAGCAGCAAATGAATATTGCATACTTACATCGCCGTCACTTCCTCTCAGAAGCTCACCATTTTCTTCTTACAGTGATCCCTTCCAGTTCTGACAATATTTTGTCAGATCTGAAATATATCAGTTGCTGACAGTTATTTATCAGCAGCTGTCAGTTACAACTGAATGTGCAAGGTAATGTCCATGTTTCCCTATGGCACAAGTGGGTGATATTACAGTGTAACAGTGTGCTGACCAGGAAGCTGTTATGGGGTAATGGCCATTTTTAAAATGGAGGACAGAGAATTCTATTGATCACAGTGGACAAACAGGACGCAGGAGAGGAGAAAGAGATTGAGGAGTAGACTACACAGGAGGTAAGTATGACCTGTGAATGGTTATTTTGACTTTTTATTTTCAGTTCAGGGTCTCTTTAAACATCTGCAGTGATGCATTTCCCATTTTTTTTCATTTTTAAATACAAATTTGCACAGTGCTAATCAGATTTGGAGGACTGATAAGTTAATCCTGCTGTCAAGTAGAGATGGACTAATGCTAGGTACACACCATGACATTTTCTGACAGATTTACTGTCAGATTAATTATTTCCAACTTTTCCGATCTGATTTCCGATTGATTTTCCATTCACTTCAATGAAAAATCATTTAAAAAATCGATCAGACATGTTGGAGATAATCTATCTGACAGTAAATCTGTCAGAAAATTGCATCATGTGTACCTAGCATAAGAAACAGGGCCGGATTTACCATGAGGCATTGTAGACAGGTGCCTACAGGCGCCTGATGTGGGAGAGGCAGCTCTCTCCCCTCCCTGAGTGTTTACCCCCCCCCCCCCCTTCTTTCCTGATGAGAGCATAAATGAGAGGTTACTCTCCCTGCTTTTGGCATTCTACTGACAAGATCTCCCTTCAGTTGGTTACCAAACACACAAAGGGAAATACTCACTCCCATTAAGTATTAAGTAGCTCCCTTCAGTTGGGGCTACTTAATACTGAGGTTCCTCTAGCTACCTAATAATTGGGGGCACCTCTAGCTATTTCATACTGAGGGTACTTCTGTCTACCTAATACTAAGAGGCACCTGTAGCTGCCTATGATGGGCAGGGGGAGTAAGAGAGAAGTGACAGCTGGGACAGGCAGCACACTTGCAGTACGGTTCGGTGGGGGTTTGTAGGCTCATGGAGGTCGGAGTCTAAGGTGCCAGGACATCTGCGCCTATAGGCCCCTGTGAGGTAAATCCGGGCCTGATAAGAGATGCTTTGATAACATCAAATACCCTTCCTGACAATCTGGATTAGCCCAATTACAAGCTGCACACAATCTGCATAAAATTTGATTACAAGATGGTATTAGTTGCATCTTATAGCATCAATCATTAAACTTCTGAAGTTTCAGTTAAGCCCACAGGAACTCCACTCACTGTAGAAAAAAGACCTTGCTGAATTTCTGATGACTGTTGTGTTTCCATTGGCTCTTCCGCCTCAATTTCAGTGAATCCCAGTAAGCCTTTGAGTTCTCTGACATGAGGCTGCATTTTCGGTTCATGTCCACCTGGTTTCATATAATTAGCCAGGTCACCATTTCGTTGAAGAACATCTTTAAATGTAACGCGAAACATTTCAATTCTAATTGCCCCAAAAACAAGAATGTCCAAGATGTTCCTACCGTACTCAATAACACTTTTCTTCTGTAAACTTGTTTCTGCAGGATAGCCTCCTGTGTGCATCGCCACAAGATTACCACGGTCATCGAACACTGGGGAGCCAGAAGCCCCCCAATATAGACAAGTGTCATAAGTTGTTACCTGTTGACTGGACATTATTGCAAAATTGTCCTTTGTTAGGACTTGTATATAGCACTTATCGGTTAAAATGTTATGCAAAATTGCCTCACCTCTTTTATGGAAATTGACAACTGAACACATTGGATCAATTTTTTTACAAAGACCATCTGGATGGCCAATGATACTAACAGCGCCTTCTTGTGGTGGGTGGGCTACATATTCTAACAAGCCCTTTAGAGATGGAGGGCATGTTAGACTTACAAATGCAAAATCATTCTCCTCATCATAGCATATCACTCGGGCCACGCTGGGAAGTTTCTCATAAGGTTCTTTTTCATATTGGAATGTTATCTCACAGTTTGGTATACAGGACTTTTTAAAATCAAATTTTGATTTTATTAGATGTTCAAATACATGGCAGCACGTGAGGCCCAGATTTTGCGATATTAGGAACAGTGTGCCAGTCACATTTTTTTTTTCGAACGGATAGCGGATCAATGCCACACTTTCCCGGTGTTGGTTGAGAAGTCTGAAAGTGTCCGCCAGCATAGGCTTCTTGTACAAGACATTACTTTCGAAACCTTTTATCATATTAGATTTTAACTCTTTTTTCCCTACTTTTTTGGCGAAAGTCTGAAGCTCATTTGAAAATGTGTTACTTGTAGTTGACCTGTAAATCTCGGGTAGAGGTTTACTTGTTGTTGTATTCAGTACAGCACTGTCTGCCTGAACCTCAGTCTGGGATGTTGATGGACTACTGGAGACAGCAGAGCTGGTTCCAGGTACCTGTTGTGAAACATTGTTTCCCGTGTTTGTAGGTTCAGATTGGTTGGACTTCATTCGGCTTTCACTCTCTAGCACTATGGTGTAGACCTCTGTTCCTAGATCTGACAAAAGTGTACTACTTTTATTTGATGACGTGTCTGCTTCTTCAAGCCTGAACTCATCTGCTATGCTGAACCTTTCATCCTTCTGCACCGCCTCTTTTATGGTTTGATCTTTATAACCAAAGACAGCTAATGGTTTTTCTTTCCATTCGTATTTAGGATCACTTAAAATTTTCCGTGTCCCTCCCCCCGATGTACTTCCTTTACATCTCACATTAAAAAATACTCCTCCTTCATATGTGGGATATTTGGATGGTATACGCGATGGTATTTTGCTTTTACTGTTACGAACGGCACGTTTTTTATTTATCTCAAGCACTTCCTTCTTCACCAGTGCACCGCATGGTACATTTGGGTTAATGATTGCTTTCAGTTTTCTGGAAAATATAACAATACAATCAGAATCTTTAAAAGTTTTGTTAGAATTCATCAAGAAGGTACCAATGGATTCATTCACTTCAGCTTTGTCTTTTACTTCCTTCTCGTTATAGATATAATGCAGAAGGATTGTAGGTTTGGTCTTACATTCGGCACTGAGCTCCTGGAATAGAAAAAGTTTATATACACCTTATAAATATATATTAAAAAAGTTTTTTTTTATTTCACAAAACAGACACATTGCATTTACATTAGTAAGTGATTTGGGCATTTACATAAGATGCCAGCAATTTTCATATAGTTGACTTTTTTTTTTTGTCAAGTGTTGAAAAGACTTATAGCAGACCTGAACTCAAAGCTTCTTCTCTGCTCTAAAAGATAAGTAAAAGCATAATAACCTTTACAGAAAAAAAAAACATTTTTGTTACAGCTGATACAAATCCTGCAATAAATATTTTGTGTTTACTTCCTGGAATTCCTGGGAGCACAGAAAGGGTTAACATCCTGTGTGTCTCCCTTAGTTCACTTGCGTGTCTTAGGTAGCCAGAGGTGCCCCCAAGTATTAGGTAGTTAGAGGTGCCCCTGACTGAAGGGAGATCTGGTCATTGGAGTGCTGAGACCCAGGTGAGTAACCTCTCATTTACACTCTGCTCGGATCCCTCATAGGGAAGGAGGAAAGCATTTGGGGAGCGAAGTGAGCAGCCTTTCCATCATCAGGCGCCTGTAGGAATGTGCCCACGGTGCCTCATGGTAGATCCGGTCCTAGCATAGATATCATATAAATATTGGTAATTTAACCTATATTATTTTATCAGCCCTTGTACCTTTACTCAGTGTTGATCGGATACCTCATTATCCTATTCGAGTTTGGTCGAATTCGGATAGTAAACTATCCGAATTCACTCGAAGTTCAATATCCGATGTAATCAAATATCCGATTCGAACTCGGATATCCGACGTCACTATCCGATTCTGTATTCGAGTAAAATATTCGAGCTGGCCTTAAATAGCTTGTAAAACTTGTATTGGAGGTCAATGATGCATGAAACCACCTTTTTTATGAAGAAAAACATCAAGTGATTATGTGGTGATGCAGTAGTTATAAAAAAGGTATCAAAAATAGTAAATTAACTTCATGAAAAGTGTTTGCATGAGAAGGTGTGTCCAAAATGGTTGTAAGTTGGAAGTCTTCATTTACGTCTTCTTCTCCTTCTCCTTCTCCTTCTCCTTCTTCTTCTTCTTCTTCTTCTTCTTCTTCTTCTTCTTCTTCTTCTTCTTCTTCTTCTTCTTCTTCTTCTTCTTCTTCTTCTATATCTTCTTCTTCTATATCTTCTTCTTCTTCTTCTATATCTTCTTCTTCTATATCTTCTTCTTCTTCTTCTATATCTTCTTCTTCTTCTTCTTCTTCTTCTTCTTCTATATCTTCTTCTTCTATATCTTCTTCTTCTTCTTCATCTTCTTCTTCTATATCTTCTTCTTCTTCTTCTTCTATATCTTCTTCATCTTCTTCTATATCTTCTTCATCTTCTTCTATATCTTCTTCATCTTCTTCTATATCTTCTTCATCTTCTTCTTCATCTTCTTCTTCTATATCTTCTTCTTCCTCTTCTTCTATATCTTCTTCTTCTATATCTTCTTCTTCCTCTTCTTCTATATCATTATATTATGTGTCTTGGTTTTCCTTTCTTTTGTAAAAAATGTTTTTACTTCATTTGTGGAAATATTTTATTTTAATAACACCATAGTTATATTTGTGTTGATGGCATAATAGGTAGGTAGTGGCACATTGCAAGCCACAGCACCTTTTTCTGTGTACCCTGGCGGTGGTAAAACACAGACATCAGCAGGAGGAGGAAGTAGTTGCAAGTTGTAGTGTGGTAATAGCTGGTAGGAGAGTGGGTGGGCAGGTGGCAGGCTGGCAGCAGAAAATAGTTCTTCTTCTGTTCTCCCTGGCAGTGGTAGCAGCACACAGACAGCAGAAGCTCAATGCAGCTACAGGAGGAGGAGTAGTGTGTGTCAGGCAGTGTGATGTGACTGACATAATAGGCCCTGGTTCCTAGCGGTGGTACCAGGGCCGTAAATAAACAGTATGAGGTTCCAGACAGCGGTCGTGAAGCCCACATTGTGTCCAATACACAATTGGGACAGCACAGTTTTCAACCCGGACACCTCTAAATTAATTACAATTTTTATTTTTTTCAAATTGATGCAGCTATTTTTGAGCGTAATAGCTGGTGGCGCATGGGCAGCAGCACCTTGTAATGTGTTCCCTGGCAGTGGAGACACAAACAGCAGGAAGAAATACAGCAGCAGCAGCAGCAGGTGTAATGTGTGTGTGGCAGACTGGCATTTGGCAGCAGGAGGGCAGGCAGCGAGACATAATAGGCCCTGGTTTCTAGCGGTGGTACCAGGGCCGTAAATAAACAGCATGAGGTTCAAGACAGCGGTCGTGAAGCCCACATTGTGTCCAATACACAATTGGGACAGCACAGTTTTCAACCCGGACACCTCTAAAATAATTTCATTTAAAAAAAAATAAAATAATAATGCAGGCAGTGAGGCAGCTATTTTTGAGCGTAATAACTGGTGGCGCATGGGCAGCAGCACCTTTTAATGTGTTCCCTGGCAGTGGAGACCCAGACAGCAGGAAGAAATACAGCAGCAGCAGCAGCAGGTGTAATGTGTGTGTGGCAGACTGGCATTTGGCAGCAGGCAGCAGGAGGGCAGGCAGCGAGACATAATAGGCCCTGGTTCCTAGCGGTGGTACCAGGGCCGTAAATAAACAGCATAAGGTTCCAGACAGCGGTCATGAAGCCCACATTGTGTCCAATACACAATTGGGACAGCACAGTTTTCAACCCGGACACCTCTAAAATAATGAAATTTTTTTTTTTAAATAATGCAGGCAGTGAGGCAGCTATTTTTGAGCGTAATAGCTGGTGGCGCATGGGCAGGAGCACCTTGTAATGTGTTCCCTGGCAGTGGAGACACAGACAGCAGGAGGATATACAACAGCAGGCAGCGTGAGGAGGATGAGTGTGTGGCAGACTGGCAGTAGGCAGGAGGGCAGGCAGCAAGACATAATAGGCCCTGGGTCCTAGCGGTGGTTCCAGGGCCGTAAATAAACACCATGAGGTTCCAGACAGCGGTCGTGAAGCCCACATTGTGTCCAATACACAATTGGGACAGCACAGTTTTCAACCCGGACACCTCTAAAATAATTTTTTTTTCCTTCAAAATAATGCAGGGCAGGCAGCTATTTTTGAGCATAATAGCTGGTGGCGCATGGGCAGCAGCACCTTGTAATGTGTTCCCTGGCAGTAGAGACACAGACAGCAGGAAGAAATACAGCAGCAGCAGCAGGTGTAATGTGTGTGCGCCACTTCATGTCCCCCTCTCGCCGACAACAGGGGCCAGGAATTCGCCTTCCACCCAAGCCTGGTTCATTTTGAGAAACGTCAGTCTGTCCGCAGACTTGTGAGACAGACGAGATCGCTTCTCAGTGACGACTCCACCGGCTGCACTGAAGCAACCCTCTGACAGTACGCTGGAAGGGGGGCAGGAGAGCACTTCCAGGGCGTACTGCGCAAGCTCGCTCCAGATCGGCAAGTGCTTGACCCAATACTCCATGGGATCAACAGGGGCAATGCTGTCAAGCCCGCTGAAGGACCCCATGTAGTCAGCCACCATGCGGGTCAAGCGCTGCCTGTGACTGGAGAAGGATGCCGCTGCAGGCACCTCCTCTCTAGTCCTTGGCAGCTCTACACTCATGTAGAGCTCGTTGGTCAGAGACAGCAGGTCTGTGGTGCGCGTGCGCTTGCTGCTGGTGGATGCAGGCACCTGCTGCTGCCTCTGTGCTGGCTGGACAGTGGGGGTGGATGGCTGAGGGAAGGCTTCCTCCAAGCGCTCAACAAGGGACAGTTGCAAATCCCTCATTTGTTGCGCACGGTCTCCTCCTGCAGGCAGGAACTGGCTGAGCTTCCCCTTCAGACGTGGGTCCAGCATCATGCAGATCCAGATGTCCTCCCTCTGCTTCATCTGGATGACCCTTGGGTCCTTGCGCAGGCACCTCAGCATGTGCGCTGCCATTGGGGAGAGTCTGGCCACGTCTGCTGGCACATCATCGGCAGCCCCAGAGCCGACAGTGCTGTCCTCCTCTTCCTCTGCCTCCTCCACCTCATCCTCTCTCCACCCCCGCACCAGTCCAGCTGTGCTCTGCTGCTCCCCCTCATCAGCAGCAAGGTCAGGGACCTCCACCAACTCCAAGCCCTCCTCCTCAGAGGTGGCCTGTGAAGCTGCCTGCAGCTCCTGCTGGTCCAAGGCTGCCGCTCCCTCTTCCAGCAGTGCATACAGGGCCCTGTCCAGCACACACACCAAGGGGACCCACTCGCACACCATTGCATGGTCCCTGCTTACCATGTTGGTGGCCTGCAGGAAGGGTGCCAGGACTGAGCACACCTGCTGCATGTGCCCCCAGTCCTCCGTGGAGATGATGAACGGGAGGTTGGTGGCGGCACGCCCAGTTGCAGTGATGGAGGCAACTGTTGCTCGTGCAACGTACTGGCTGACAGCCTGCCTCTGTTCAACCAGACGCTCCAACATCGCCAGGGTTGAGTTCCAGCGAGTTGGAACATCGATCATGAGCCGGTGCTGTGGCAGGTGCAGCTCCTTCTGCACCTCTTCCAGGCTCGCTACGGCTGCAGCCGAGTGCCGGAAATGACGCACAACCTTCCTTGCCGCCTCAAGGAGTCGGTCCATCCCCTGGTAGGTCCGCAGGAACTTTTGGACTACCAGGTTCAGGACGTGCGCCAGGCAGGGGATGTGGGTCAAGTCTCCCCTGCTGATTGCAGCAACCAGGTTTGCCCCATTGTCGGACACCACCTCTCCGACTCTTAGGCCTCTGGGGGTCAGCCAATTCCTCTCCTGCTCTCGGAGTTTGGCCAGGACATGGTTCGCCGTCAGTTTGGTCTTCCCCAGGCTGACCTATTCCAGCAGCGCTTGGCAGTGGCGGGACTTTACGCTGCTGCTGAGGCAGGGGGTTTGGGCTGGTGTGGCAGAGGATGGAAGCGGATCAGAGGAACCTGCTGCAATTCTGCTGACCCTGCATGGTGGCACCACCGACTGCGTTGTTGCTGCTGCTGCTCTGACAGTGCCCGATGCTGCTCCCCCCTCCTCACCCCCTTCCACCAAGCTGACCCAAAGCGCGGTGAAGGACAGATAGCGGCCTATCCCAAACCGGCTGCTCCACGAGTCCATGGTGATGTGGACCCGTTGACCCACCGCGTGATCCAGCCCTCTCCCGACATTGGCCATCACAGAGCGGTGAAGTGCAGGGATGGCCGTGCATGCAAAATAATGTTGGCTGGGGATTGGCCAATCGGGGGCTGCACACATCAGGAGCGCACGCATGTCGCTCCCCTCCTGCACAAGGGAATAAGGCAGGAGTTGGGAGCACATGGCTCGTGCCAGCAAGCCGTTCAGCTGACGCACGCGACGGCTGCTGGGAGGCAGAACCCTGACCACCCCCTGGAAGGTGTCGCTGAGCAGGGTCTGGCGACGCCTTTTGCTGGCACGGGAATCAGTGGAGGGAGCAGAGGAGGCCACTGAGGACTGGCTGCCAGAACAGGCCTCAGTGTCAGCGGCAGGAGTTGCAGAGGGAGGAGGAGCAGTGCGTTTCTGACGCACTCCTGCTGGTGCTGCTGGAGGAGGGGGAGGAGGGCGGGTGGCTGCTGCCAACGGCTTCGCAGTGCCACTGCCAGCTTCTTTCAACTTCAGGAACTCCTCATGCTCATGGAAGTGTTTCCCTGCCAGATGGTTGACCAGAGAGGTGGTGCCGTACGCAGAGGGCTCCTTCCCTCTGCTGAGCTGCTGGCGGCACTGGTTGCAGGTGGCATACTTGCACTCCACATATGGCAGGGTGAAAAAACTCCAAATTGGGGAGGTGAAGTTGCCCCTTCGGCTGGAAGGTGCTGCTGTTGCTGGTCTCCCTGTGGTGGTTGGGGGAAGGGGGGTGTTTCTAGGTGCGGCTGGTGGCACTGGCAGAACTCCCCGCCTCCGGATCAGCACCCTGTGTGACCTGCATACCACGCCCACTTCTGATCCTGCCTATGCCTGCGATGCTGATCCTTCTAGCAAGGCCCACAGACGCATCCTCCTCCTCCTCCTCAGAGCTGATGACATCCCCAGGCAGTGGCGTAGCTACAAACCTCTGGGCCCCGATGCGGAATCTGGATGTGGGCCCCCCTCCCCCGGCAACACCCGACGCACACACATATCAAAATCCCTATAGCCAGCTATAGGTCCCCCCATTATAGGTAGCCAGGCATAGGTAAGCCAGTATAGTTGCCCCCGGTATAGGTGAGATAGGCAGGCGCCGCCGGTATAAGTTAGATAGATAGGTGCCCCCAGTACAGGTTAGCTAGGTGGGTGCCTCTAATATAGGTAGCCAGAATAGTTGCCCCCAGCGTAGGTTAGATAGGTAGGTGCCCCCAGTATAGGTTAGTTAGGTAGGTGCCTCCAATATAGGTAGCCAGTTTAGTTGCCACCTGTATAGGCTAGCTAGGTGCCCCCAATACAGGTTAGATAAGTAAGTGCCCCCAGTATAGGTTAGATAGGTAGGTGCCCCCCAGTATAAATTAGATTAGGTAGCTGCCCCCCAGTATAGGTTAGATTAGGTAGGTGCCCCCCAGTATAGGTTAGATTAGGTAGGTGCCCCCCAGTATAGGTTAGATTAGGTAGGTGCCCCCCATTATGGGTTAGATTAGGTAGGTGCCCCCAGTATAGGTTAGATTAGGTAGCTGCCCCTCAGGATAGATTAGGTAGCTGCCCCCAGGATAGATTAGGTAGGTGCCCCCCAGTATAGGTTAGATTAGGTAGGTGCCCCCCAATATAGGATAGATTAGGTAGCTGCCCCCCAGGATAGATTAGGTAGCTGCCCCCCAGGATAGATTAGGTAGCTGCCCCCCAGAATAGATTAGGTATCTGCCCCCCAGAATAGATTAGGTATCTGCCCCCCAGGATAGATTAGGTAGGTGCCCCCCAGTATAGGTTAGATTAGGTAGCTGCCCCCAGGATAGATTAGGTAGCTGCCCCCCAGGATAGATTAGGTAGCTGCCCCCAGGATAGATTAGGTAGGTGCCCCCAGTATAGGTTAGATTAGGTAGGTGCCCCCCATTATGGGTTAGATTAGGTAGGTGCCCCCAGTATAGGTTAGATTAGGTAGCTGCCCCTCAGGATAGATTAGGTAGGTGCCCCCCAGTATAGGTTAGATTAGGTAGGTGCCCCCCAATATAGGATAGATTAGGTAGCTGCCCCCCAGGATAGATTAGGTAGCTGCCCCCCAGGATAGATTAGGTAGCTGCCCCCCAGGATAGATTAGGTAGCTGTCCCCCAGAATAGATTAGGTATCTGCCTCCCAGGATAGATTAGGTAGCTGCCCCCAGGATAGATTAGGTAGGTGCCCCCCAGTATAGGTTAGATTAGGTAGCTGCCCCCCAGGATAGATTAGGTAGCTGCCCCCCAGGATAGATTAGGTAGCTGCCCCCCAGGATAGATTAGGTAGCTGCCCCCCAGGATTAGGTTAGATTAGGTAGCTGCCCCCCAGGATAGATTAGGTAGCTGCCCCCCAGGATAGATTAGGTAGCTGCCCCCCAGGATTAGGTTAGATTAGGTAGCTGCCCCCCAGGATTAGGTTAGGTAGCTGCCCCCAGGATAGTTTAGGTAGCTGCCCCCCAGGATAGATTAGGTAGCTGCCCCCCAGGATAGATTAGGTAGCTGCCCCCCAGGATAGATTAGGTAGCTGCCCCCCAGGATAGATTAGGTAGCTGCCCCCCAGGATAGATTAGGTAGCTTCCCCCCAGGATAGATTAGGTAGCTTCCCCCCAGGATAGATTAGGCAGCTGCCCCCCAGGATAGATTAGGTAGCTGCCCCCCAGGATAGATTAGGTAGCTGCCCCCCAGGATTAGGTTAGATTAGGTAGCTGCCCCCCAGGATAGATTAGGTAGCTGCCCCCCAGGATAGATTAGGTAGCTGCCCCCCAGGATAGATTAGGTAGCTGCCCCCCAGGATAGATTAGGTAGCTGCCCCCAGGATAGATTAGGTAGGTGCCCCCCAGTATAGGTTAGATTAGGTAGGTGCCCCCCATTATGGGTTAGATTAGGTAGGTGCCCCCAGTATAGGTTAGATTAGGTAGCTGCCCCTCAGGATAGATTAGGTAGCTGCCCCCAGGATAGATTAGGTAGGTGCCCCCCAGTATAGGTTAGATTAGGTAGGTGCCCCCCAATATAGGATAGATTAGGTAGATGCCTCCCAGGATAGATTAGGTAGCTGCCCCCCAGGATAGATTAGGTAGCTGCCCCCCAGGATAGATTAGGTAGCTGCCCCCCAGAATAGATTAGGTATCTGCCCCCCAGGATAGATTAGGTAGCTGCCCCCAGGATAGATTAGGTAGGTGCCCCCCAGTATAGGTTAGATTAGGTAGCTGCCCCCCAGGATAGATTAGGTAGCTGCCCCCCAGGATAGATTAGGTAGCTGCCCCCCAGGATAGATTAGGTAGCTGCCCTCCAGGATTAGGTTAGATTAGGTAGCTGCCCCCCAGGATAGATTAGGTAGCTGCCCCCCAGGATAGATTAGGTAGCTGCCCCCCAGGATTAGGTTAGATTAGGTAGCTGCCCCCCAGGATTAGGTTAGGTAGCTGCCCCCAGGATAGTTTAGGTAGCTGCCCCCCAGGATAGATTAGGTAGCTGCCCCCCAGGATAGATTAGGTAGCTGCCCCCCAGGATAGATTAGGTAGCTGCCCCCCAGGATAGATTAGGTAGCTTCCCCCCAGGATAGATTAGGTAGCTTCCCCCCAGGATAGATTAGGCAGCTGCCCCCCAGGATAGATTAGGTAGCTGCCCCCCAGGATTAGGTTAGATTAGGTAGCTGCCCCCCAGGATAGATTAGGTAGCTGCCCCCCAGGATAGATTAGGTAGCTGCCCCCCAGGATAGGGTAGGTAGGTAGGTGCCCCCCATGATAGATTAGGTAGCTGCCCCCCAGGATAGGGTAGGTAGGTGCCCCGTCCCCATAATGGAGGGGGGGGAGCTGCAGCCGCGGGGAGGGCAGCCCGACCTCTCCCTCCCTTCCTCTCCCCGGGGCCCCCCCCCTCAGATGCAGAGTGAGCGGCTCACGGAAGCGCTGTAGGCAGAACTCACCTCCATCCCTGCGCCGCTGGTCTCCTCCCGCTCTGCATAGATTGCTGTTACACACTGCTTCCTGTTTAGCCGGAAGCAGTGTGTAACAGCATCTATGCAGAGCCAGAGAGGAGATCAGCGGCGATTGGAACGCAGGGAGGTGAGTTCTGCCTACAGCGCTTCCGTGAGCCGCTCACTCTGCATCTGAGGGGGGGGGCCCGGGGAGAGGAAGGGAGGGAGAGGTCGGGCTGCCCTCCCCGCGGCTGCGGCTCCCCCCTACCAGCGCGCACGGGCCGCATGGCCCTCCAAACGGAGATGGGCCCCCTGGGCCCCTCCCCCGCCTCCTCAGGAGCCGGGCCCGGTCGCCAAGGCGACCGCTGCGACCGCGGGCCCTACGCCCTTGTCCCCAGGATCTGCCACCCAGTCTCTGTCCATCACCCTGTCATCATCATCCTTCCCCTCCGCAAACATGTCCTGCTGGGATGACCCCACAAACTCCCCTTCTGCATGCATGGGCTGAGGGACAGTCACCACTGTCTGACTGTCCAAAGCATCATCCCCCAAAGTGCCCATCAGCATTTCTTCCTCCTCCATTGCCAATTCTGCCGCAACAGCACTCCATAGCCCCGCTGTGCTTGGGGATAAGAAGGTGCTGAGTGACAGGGTGCTGGTGTTGCCCGCTGGGGCTGGAGAACAGCACTCCTCCTCCTCCTCCCCAGGCAGTACTGGGCGGCTGCTGCTGCTCTTGCGAACAGGAGTGGTGGCGGGGGTGGAGGACTCGGTTCCAGAGCTAATGGTGGCCTGCTCATCCACCATCAGTTCCACCACAGCGTCTGCGTCCTTCTCCTCAATAGGACGGCTACGACCTGGCGGTGGGAGGAACATCTGCGCCACACGCTGCTGCTGCTGCTGTGTCTCTGCAGCGTGACTCCCAGCTGTTGGGCGGGCAAGGCGTCCACGGCCAGTGGCTAATGGCGGAATAGCCACTGGTGCAGACGCAGAACTGCGCATGGTGGTGGTGGTGGCGCGGCTGCCACGCCCACGACCTCCTCTCTTGCCGATGCCCTTGCTGCCCTTGCTGCCCCTGTCCAAACCGCGGCTGCCAGTGCCAGACATCATATATTTTTAATATTATACAAATGAAAAAAAAAAGTTATGTATAGGCGGGTGGGACAAGTGGGGTACTTTAATGGGGTGGGACTGGTGGTGGTGGTGGGTGTGTGAGGTGACGGACAGGTGTACTCTACAGCAGAGATCGGTGTAGCGCTAACGAGAGAGTGCGCAGTGCGCACACAAAGACCCTAGCTGACGCTGACTGACGGTGTCCCTATACACAGACTACAGTACAGTACAAGTCAGCGAATACACAATAGAAGTAAATATAAACAAATAGGACGGGTGTAGTACTAACGAGAGGGTGCGGACAGTGCAGACGTGCACTGCACACACAAAGACCCTAGCTGACGCTGACTGACGGTGTCCCTATACACAGACTACAGTACAGTACAAAATTCAGCGAATACACAATAGAAGTAATATAAACAAATAGGACGGGTGTAGCACTAACAAGAGGGTGCGGACAGCGCAGACGTGCACTGCACACACAAAGACCCTAGCTGACGCTGACTGACGTTGTCCCTATACACAGACTACAGTACAGTACAAGTCAGCAAATACACAATAGAAGTAATATAAACAAATAGGACGGGTGTAGCACTAACGAGAGGGTGCGGACAGCGCAGACGTGCACTGCGCACACAAAGACCCTAGCTGACGCTGACTGACGGTGTCCCTATACACAGACTACAGTACAGTACAAGTCAGCGAATACACAATAGAAGTAATAGAAACAATAGGACGGGTGTAGCACTAACGAGAGGGTGCGGACAGCGCAGACAGGCACTGCGCACACAAAGACCCTAGGTAACGCGGAGACGGACGGTCCCTATACACAGATTAGAGTACAGTACACTACAGTACTACTAACTAAACAATAGAAGAATCTAGCTAAATAATAGTACAGGTGTGACTAGATTACAGAGAGCAGATACAGCAGGACAGGTATAGCAGTAAAGCTGGGCCTTGCTAACTACAAAATAGCACAAATCTATCTAACACAGTAGTAGTACAGGAGTAGGACAGGTGATAGCACAGGTAAGGTAACTAGAGACTAGAGCACAGAGCAGGGCAGGCTGCCTTGCCTAGGCACAGGGCCTAGCTGCTGGCTGCAGCTGCCTGCAGCAGCACCAGTGACAGTCTCCCTCCCTAGTCCCTAATCACACAAACTAAACTGCCTAAAATACAATCTATCTACAATACAAAGCAATACAGTTGAATATCAAGTGTTGGAGTGTAAAAACGCTTGGTTTAGAGCAATGGAAATGCACTTGCACACAGACAAAAAGCACTGGAGCAGTCTCTCAGTACAATCAGTCAGTCAGGGCCGGCCCTAGACTTTTTGCCGCCTGAGGCAAGATTCGAAAAAGATCGCCCGCCCGCCCCCCCCCCCCCCCCCCAGCCGTGGGGTGGGGAGTGCCGAGCTGGAGGGGTAGCTGGCAGAAAGGGGGTATTGGGCCTAGCGGCGGGGAGGGGGGTCGGACTCCCCCCTCCCTCGCCTGGGTCCCCCGATCTGCGCTCCTCCTCCAGCGTAAAGTACCAGGCAGCCAGCGTGCATATCATTAAGAGGCAGCGGGCGGGGGAATCACTCACCTCTTCCGCGTTCCATCGTGCGCTCCACTGACGTCACTTCCTGCAAGGCCGTCCACTTACAATACAGTGGGCGGCGTTGCCGGAAGTGACGTCAGTGGAGCACGCGATGGAACGCGGAAGAGGTGAGTGATTCCCCCGCCCGTTGCCTCTTCGTCATATGCACGCTGGCTGCCTGGTACTTTACGCTGGAGGAGGAGCGCAGATCGGGGGACCCAGGCGAGGGAGGGGGGGGGGGGTCCGACCCCCCTCCCCGCCGCTAGGCCCAATACCCCCTTTCTGCCCGCTACCCCTCCAGCTCGGTGGGCGGCCCCAGCGTCCATGCAGAGGCGGGTGCCGCCCCCCCAGATTTGCCGCCTGAGGCAAATGTTTCACCCCGCCTCATGAGCGGGCCGGCCCTGCAGTCAGTAAGTCGCAAGTAGGAAGAGTGAGGCAACATGGCGCCCGCTATTTATAGAGGGGGGCTTGGCCAGGCTCCCCCTCTGTGATTGGCTGCAGTCAGAGGGCTGGGAGCCCTCTGATTCGCTTGTGAGGACTCGAGGTGACGTCTGTCGTGACGCTATCCGAGCTGGTGACGCTATCCGAGCTCGGATAGCTAGGATATTTCCGGATAGCTGCTTGCTATGCGAGTGCCCTCGGATAATACTATTCGAGTTCGGTATTCGAGCTCGAATAGTGAAAAAAGAGCTAGGATATCCGAGTAGACCAAGATGGCGCCCACGGAGGTCGCCTCGGTCACATGGCTCCAGACTTTTTGCTAGTTTAGTGTTAGATAGTACAGTTTTAGGTAGTTTTAGTTTAGATTTAGATTTAGTTTTTAGATACAAGATTCTGTGTACCTCTAGCTGCCGCCTCCGACCACTGCTGGGGGCTGACCATCGCTGTGGCTCCTGCTCCTGCCTCCGGACGAATCTCCCAGCCTCGGCTCCTCCGGGCTACCGCAGCAACCCCTGCTTTCCATATCCCGAATGCTGCCCGATGTTTGCCCACACACTGCCTGCCGCCGCACCGGACGACTACTGCGCTCCCAAGGGCCGCTTCCTGATGACTGCCCCTGGCCCCGGCTTCCTGTGAGCCGCTCCGGCGACTACTGCTCCTGGCTCAACACGCTGCCTGCCGCCGCACCGGACGACCACCGCGCTCCCAAGGGCCGCTTCCTGATGACTGCCCCTGGCCCCGGCTTCCTGTGAGCTGCTCCTGGCTCCTGATCTGCAGCTCCTGGATCTGCAGCACCTCTCCGGCCTGCTCCCCATCCCGTGGTCGCGGCACGTGAAACCCACGTGGACAGGCCCGCATCCTCGTGGCCCGGCCCGCACCCCAGCTACCTGGTGCCCCCGGAACAGCATCTCGTCTGGGGAGGTGGGGCAGCACCTTGTCTGGCTTGCGAGTCTCCGCTATGCCCGACCTGCACTCCTCCATCCTGGGAGTCTCCACTTTGCCTGGTCTGCACTCCTCCATCCTGGTCTGGTGAAGACGACTCCACGCTGCAGTCCCCTCAAGCTCGGCCTCACCCAGTGTGCTCACTGCTGCTGAGAAACCTGCAACCTCTTCCAGTGGCTACATATCCTGCCCAGCCCTGCTCCATGGTGAGTTCTGTTCTCCCTACTGTGATCCTCTAACTGATTGAAATAGTCTGTGCTGTGCCTGCTCCATATCATCTGCACCTGCTCAATTATCATCTGTGCCCGCTCCATATCTGTGTTGTGCCTGCTCCATACCATCTGTGCCTTGCTCAATACCATCTGTGCCTTGCTCAATACCATCTGTGCCTGCTCCACATCATCTGTGCCTGCTCCACACCATCTGTGCCTGCTCCACACCATCTGTGCCTGCTCCACACCATCTGTGCCTGCTCCATACCATCTGTGCCTGCTCCATACCATCTGTGCCTGCTCCATACCATCTGTGCTTAGCCTGTGCTGCGCTGCCTGCTCTTCCCCATCTATCTGTACCATAGACGGTGCTGTCTGTCTGGTCCATACCATCTATCTGTGGCACAGTCTACGCTGTGCTGCCTGACTGCTCCATTCCATCTAAGTGGGCCCTGGACTGTGTTTCGCTGCCTGCCCCCACCATTGATACTGTGCCAGAGCCTGTGCTAGGCTGCCTACACCACGTACTGCCCACTCCACACCCTCTAGACATCTTGGGCTACTTACCGTGCTACGCGCACCTGACCATCTCCCGTGCCACGCACCAAGCTGTGCCGTCTGCTCCAGCCCACCTACTTGTGCCCCACTTCGGGACGTGCTGCCCGCCTTATCCAACTGCGACAGACTGCTGTGCTGCCTGCTCTGTACCACATGCACCATATCTGACAGACTGTTGTGCCGCCTGCTCCGTACCACATGCACCATATCTGTGCCATAGTCTGCGCCGGGCGGATCACCCCACGTCCTTTGATACGTGCCACGCTCTGGGCCCGGCTGCCGCCTCTTACCTACCTCCGTCTTCTGGTCGCCCCATACATTGTGCTGCTTGCTTATCCCACCTACCTGGGCCACCTTCTGAGGAAATTGGGCCATGGGCGCAAAACGGACTGTCACCCTCTCCAGAGAAGCCCTTCTTGAATGGGAACCCATGGACAGCCCCAACCCAACACCGGGCTCTCCCCTGTGGAATGATGTCACTGCACACATCGAATACCTCTCCACCAAGCGTGCACCAAACAAACGCCGCCACAGAGGTAGGAGGGCGGGGGCCCAGGTCCGACTGAAAAGGAAAGGCCTACGCTCGCCTGTCCCTGCCATCCTTTTCGCAAATGTCTGCTCACTCCCCAACAAACTGGATGAGCTGCTCCTCCTTCTCGACAGCAAACCCCTGATCAGCAAGCACACCCCTGTTCTCTGTTTTACCGAGACCTGGCTGTGCGACAGCATCCCTGACAACTCCCTACAGGTACCAGGCTACAACCTCCTAAGAGCAGACCGTGATGCAGCCCTCTCTGGGAAAACAAGAGGCGGCGGAATCTGCTTTTACATAAACACCTCCTGGTGCTCCGACACCACCACTCTCCACAAGGCCTGCACTCCTGAGGTTGAGATCTTTGCCATAAACTGCAGGCCTCGGTACTCCCCAAGGGAGTTCTCTTCCCTTGTCCTCATTGGGGTCTACATTCCTCCTGACGCATGCACAAAGACTGCCCTGCATGTACTCAGTGACTGTATCTCGCGGTGGGAAACAGCCCTCCCAGAGGCCCTGTTCATCATCTTGGGTGACTTCAATAAGGCAAACCTTCGGCATGTGAGGCCTTTCTACAAGCAGCACATCACCTGCCCTACCAGGAGCGGTAACACCCTGGACCACTGCTACACGGTTCACAAGAACGCTTATAAGGCCATCCAAGGAGCCCCCCTGGGAAACTCTGACCACAACACAATACACCTGATCCCCTCCTACAGGAGGCTCCTGGAGACTTCAAAGCCCATCACCAAAACCGTGAAAAAATGGACTGCGGACGCCAAACTGCAGCTCCAAGTTTGCTTTGAAACCACCGACTGGACGGCTCTGGAGGCACCTAACCTTGATGAATGGGCCGAGAATATCTCCTCCTATATCTCCTTCTGCGAAGGAGCGTGTATCCCATCCAAGTCCTTCAGGGTCTACCCCAACAACAAGCCCTGGTTCAACGACAGGCTTCGCCGACTCCGGAAACGCAAAGAGGAGGCGCACAGGTCTGGCTCCCTAGAGGAATTCAGAGAAGCTAGGCTCGCCCTGAAAAGAGAACTGCGATCGGCAAAGAGGGCCTACGCTGAGAAGCTGGGGCTCTGCCTTCAGTCCACCAACACACGGGAAGTATGGAAGGGCCTGAGAGCAGCCACAAACTTCAAACCAACATCCCAAACGGCGACCCCGAGCCCTCGACTGGCGGAGGAGCTCAATGAGTTCTACTGCAGGTTCGAGCAACATTCCAACCAATCCGTGGTCAAATCCGCATCGACCTCTGGTGTACTCGGCACCCTGGCTCCTAGCGCTGTTCTAGAATCAGAGGTACTCCGGAACCTCCGGAAGCTGAACCCCAGAAAATCTTCCGGCCCAGACGGAGTGTCGTCTGTCTGCCTGCGAGCCTGCGCCGATCAGCTAGCCCCTGTGCTCACCTCCTTATTTAAGCAGTCATTATCTGATGGTACAGTCCCCTCCTGTTTCAAGAGGTCTATAATTGTACCAGTCCCTAAAAAACCAGGCAGTACCGAGCACAACAACTTCCGCCCAGTTGCCCTAACCTCTAACATCATGAAGCTCCTTGAGCGGTTGGTCCTTGCCCACCTGAAGAGGTCCATGGACGCCCTTTTAGACCCGCTCCAATTTGCATATAGGGCAAACAGATCCGTGGAGGATGCCATCAATGTCAGCGTGGCACACATCACTGAGCACTTAGACAGGCCGGCCTCCTACGCCAGGATCCTGTTCCTAGACTTTAGCTCAGCGTTCAACACGATCTGCCCTGACATCCTGATCACCAATCTGACACAGCTCGGAGTTGATCCCACTCTCCGAGCATGGATCAAGGACTTCCTGTCAAATCGAACACAGCAGGTGAAGCTTGGCAACTATTACTCCAGCATTCGAACCACCAATACTGGGGCTCCACAAGGCTGTGTTCGGTCACCTCTACTGTTCTCCCTTTATACCAACGACTGCATCTCATCCGCTGACTCTGTGAAGGTCATCAAATTTGCGGATGACACCACTATTATTGGCCTTATTGGTAGCAACGGAGAGCATGAGTACCGTAGCGAGGTCGAGAGAATCTGCAACTGGTGCAGGGAGAACAACCTAGTTCTCAACACAGCAAAGACTGTTGAACTAGTTGTAGACTTCAGGAGGAACCCTCCCCCCCTCTCCCCTGTCCTCATTGGAGAAGCAGAAGTCTCTACGGTGTCATCGGTTCGGTTCCTCGGCACGACTCTCACCAATAACCTGAAATGGGGGCAAAACACCACTAAAATTCAAAAGAAATCCCAGCAGAGGCTTTTCTTCCTGTGCCAACTGAAGAGATTTGGCATGCCACGGGAGCTGCTGACCAGCTTCTATACTGCCACCATAGAATCCATCCTCTGCTCCTCAGTCATTGTTTGGTACGCGGGTGCAACGGCCAGTGATAAACATAAACTGCAGAGGGTCATAGCTGATGCAGAGAGAATCATCGGATCTCCTCTTCCACCTCTTGATCTGCTCCACTCCGCTAGATTGAGGAAGAGGGCCACCATGATCTCCCGTGACCCCTCTCACCCTGGCAACCACTACTTCAAGCTCCTCCCGTTGGGCCGCCGCTTCAGGACTATACCAGCCAAAACCACCAGGCGGAAGAACACCTTCTTCCCCCAAGCCGTTCGGTCACTGAACTCTGACCTTTCCCGGTCCGGCCTGCACTCGTAGCTGCCGGGTCGGTCAGCTGGTCCCCGTCGCTGCCTCCCTCGGTTCTTACCCGGAAACGGGGGCCTTGTACTAGTGTTTACCGGCATCACTATCTGTATATCTGATTACTGCATTTCAAAGTGTATGTGTTGTATGTCTTTACTCTGTCTTTGCCATGTGTACCACAAATAATTCCGATTATGGCTCTTGCTGTTCTTGGCGAAATAAAACTGATTCTGATTCTGATATTCTAGCTCTGATGAGCATCACTGCCTTTACTCTCACCTGAATCCTCAACTATGTCTAACCCTAAAAACCTCTCAACTATACCTGACCCTAACCACCCACCACCTACTGATAACACTGACCAGTCCATATCTGAATGAACTGCAAAAGAGCCAAAAGCGCACCTTAAAATTAATGGACTACTGTGCATCCAGTTTGTTATCAAATAATGAGTTGTAGAAAAATGTATGTATCTCTCAAAACTTAATCCATCATTCAAAAATGTCATTTTAAAAATTTTGATCAAACTTGAGAAAGTTTCAGCAAAACTACATAAGTTGGTAGCTTACTAAACACACACTTTTGAATGCAGGGGCCTAACAATAGACCCTGCAATGGATGCAGCCGCAAGGGGGCCAGAAGCCACAGCAGGCCCCATCCTGAGAGACTGACAACTAAGAGCAAGGAGAGAAAAAAACTTCTCTGCACAATTGTTCTAATGACTGCATCTGCTCAGCCACTGATAATGGGTCATACAAAGTTTTGCAGACAAAGATTTGTAGACAGTCCCTATTCAGTGTTCAGCAGGGTCTTGTGTACAGCACTGTTCTACTCCCAGCCTTTCTACCTCTCCCCAAGTGCTATGTCCTGTAGTGATGCTTAAGGAGTCTGGGCATGGAGAGAAAAACGCTTTCTATTCTCTGCACAATCGTTCTAATGACTGCATCTGCTCAGCCACTGATAACGGATCATACAAAGTTTTGTAGACAAAGATATGTAGACATTCCCTATTCAGTGGGTAGCAGAGTCTGGTTTCCAGCCCCCAACCTCTCAACCCTTCCCCAAGTGCTCTGTAAGGCTACAAAGCCAGTTCTGCTCCATCAGAGATGGACAGAGTGAGTAATAAGTTGAGGCTGGGAGCACACTCATCTGTCGGTTTTCTGTACACCATGTGTGTCTGTATGTGTGAAAACATGCACGTTTTATCACAGAAGCTAATGTAATTGGTAGAGAAAATGCCTGCAGTGCTTCAATGCTGTCTGTTTTTATCTGCATGGGGAAAACACATACACGTGTGATCTAGCCAGTTGAATAACATTAGTTCTCAGTCTACTCGTGCAGAAAGAGGGTGGTAGGAGGGGGCCCCCGCCCATTCAAAGTTTCACAGGGGGGCCCAGTGATTTCTGGTTACACCTCTGGATTTGATCCAGTTCTGTATAATGCCTAAAGAAGAAACTTAACGTTTCAAAAGCTTACAATAAACCATGTACAGTTAGTCATTGACGGTATCATTACAATCAACTAGTGTTGGGCGAACAGTGTTCGCCACTGTTCGGGTTCTGCAGAACATCACCCTGTTCGGGTGATGTTCGAGTTCGGCCGAACACCTGATGGTGCTCGGCCAAACCGTTCGGCCACATGGCCGAACTAAGAGCGCATGGCCGAACGTTCCCCGAACGTTCGGCTAGCGCTGTGATTGGCCGAACGGGTCACGTGGTTCGGACCCGAACGCGCTCTGATTGGCCGAACTGTCACGTGGTTCGGGTAAATAAATACCCGAACCACGTCATATTTCCGCCATTTGTCTGTGGGTTTAGCTTTGGGTAGGCAGGCAGGGTAGTTCGCGCTCCAGCCACGCTAGCCAGGGTCCCCCCAGTCATTGTGTCGCTGCTGGGAATAGTAGTACACCGCTCGCTCAGCCACACTATATAGCATTCTGTTTACTGCCACTCTGTGTACCTCGCTCAGCCACACTATATAGCATTCTGTTTACTGTTCTGTGTCTGCTGGGAATAGTAGTACACCGCTCGCTCAGCCACACTATATAGCATTCTGTTTACTGCCACTCTGTGTACCTCGCTCAGCCACACCATATAGCATTCTGTTTACTGTTCTGTGTCTGCTGGGAATAGTAGTACACCGCTCGCTCAGCCACACTATATAGCATTCTGTTTACTGCCACTCTGTGTACCTCGCTCAGCCACACTATATAGCATTCTGTTTACTGTTCTGTGTCTGCTGGGAATAGTAGTACACCGCTCGCTCAGCCACACTATATAGCATTGTGTGTACTGCCACTCTGTGTACACGGCTCAGACAGACTATATAGCATTGTGTGTACTGCCACTCTGTGTACACCGCTCAGCCAGACTATATAGCATTGTGTGTACTGCCACTCTGTGTACACCGCTCAGCCAGACTATATAGCATTGCGTACTCTGCCAGTCAGTGTGTATATTGCTGGGATCAGTAATACTCCACTCACCGCCAACCACTATATGAGCTCACCATGAGTTCCTCAGAGACCTCCGCTGTGAGCAGCACTCCCAACAACAGCAACAGCCAACGCCCCACGCAAGCTATAACATCCACCCCAGCAGCCAGTGGTCAGCAGCAGCCCTCCCCGGAGGAGAACGTTGTGTCCATCGGTCCGTCGCCAGAGCGATTAATGAGGGCTGCCATTGAGGAGATGATGGGGTCTGATGTGGAGGAGGAGGTCTGGCTCAGGCCAGCATCCCAAGTTAATGTTGAGGACGATGAGGGGTCTGTGTCTGGGGATGTTGGGGTGGCAGAGGTGGTGGGTGGGTCAGACTCAGGAGAAGAGTTGTATGATGAGGATGATGATCGGGACCATCTGTATGTGCCTCAGAGTCCGACCCCGGAAAACATGTTGTATTGTGTGTTTAGGTACTAAAATCTGCGTTCCCACTTCCCAGTACTGCCCGCAGTGCCCGGGTCCACGGATCCATATAATTTTTTGGGCAGCACTATCAAACTGTGGTACTATGAGTGAGTTGCCATGGTCCTTCTGTGCTGCCTGTCACACTCACCGTCTGTCTGCAGATGGATTGTTCAACACAGCTACGCCATCTGACATGTAGTCCTGGACCTTGACCATCTTCTCCAGGCGATTGGTGTTGGAGGACGTGGAACTGCCCGATTGCTGTTCTGTGGGCTGCTGCATGGGTGTCAGAAAATGTTCCCACTCCAAGGACACTGCCAATACCATTCCCTTTTCGGCACTAGCAGCAGCTTGTGTTCTTTGCTGCCCTCCTGGTCCTCCTGGGTTTGCTGAAGTCAGTCTGTCGGCGTACAACTGGCTAGAGAAGGAGGAGGATGTCAATCTCCTCTCTAAAGTCTCCATCCTCAAGGGCCTGCTGGAATTGTTCCATTTTTGACCTGTCTGACACTTTCTTCAATCAGTTTTTTAACATTGTGTTTGTATAAACTGGGTATAAACCCAGTAATTGGTGTTGTCCAGATTCCAGAATAATGAATAATAATGAATAGTGAATAATGCGCGGGCCGCGTTCAATGCAGTCTAGCATGAATTGAGCCATGTGTGCCAGAGAGTCCTGCCAGACTCCTCTGTCTTCATGTTCTTGTGAGCGTTGTGATTGTTGTGATGCACCATATTCGTCACCAGCATCACTTTCTTCCTCTTCTGCTGTCCATTCCCGCTAAATTGTGGAAGTCCAACGTGCACCGCTCTGTCCCTCGGCAGTGGGGGCATCCAATTCCTGCTCCAACTCCAGCTGTTCCTCGTCCTGTTCTTTGTCATAGCTGGGACCAGCGTTTCCTGAGGCAGGTTGCCTGATGTTGGTATCATCACGCTGATCGTTTTCATCTTCAGAATCCCCCACTTGCATCATGCCAGCGGTTTCCATCTTCAACATTGATTTCTTCAGTAAACACAGCAGTGGTATTGTAATGCTGACTGTAGAGTTGTCACTGCTCAGTCACAAGCAACGTGGATTGCTCAAAATTTTGGAGGACTTGGCAGAGATCCAACATGGTGGCCCAATCAGATCCACAGAAGCTTGGTAGCTAGCTAGCTGCTGGAATGCGCCTCGGCACTGCGCAAAAGCGTGCTAGCATGTGCAGCGTAGAATTCCAGCTCGTAGGGAGGGACATCACCCAGCGAGCGATGGTGCGCTAGCATCTCTTGGTGAGTCCTTCAGAAGCGGTACTGGACTTTTAACAATGTTTGTTTTTTTTTCCTTCAACAGATCTGCCACGTTGGAGTGAGGAGGATGCCGCCGACCCCGACACCAAGCTGAACCCCGGCGAACTCCAAGCAGAGGATCTTCAGGAACCCTCAAGGCTTTGAGCAAGCTGAGGAGGATCAGCAGTCCCGACGAGACCTCTCCTCATATGCGACTGAGTGCAGTGGATCTCCCCAGAACAACCTCTCAGTTGTCACTTTGTCACTGGTCACTTTGTCACTTTGTCACTTTGTCACTTGTCACTTTGTCACTTGTCACTTTGTCATTTTGTCACTTGTCACTTGTCACTTTGTCATTTTGTCACTTTGTCATTTTGTCACTTTGTCACTGGTCACTTTGTCACTTTTCACTTTGTCACTTGTCACTTGGTCACTTGGTCACTTGTCCAGATGATCTCGGTACACCTCCTGCGATTCAAATTCCTGCACACATTGCTCTGGGATTTGGGTGTGATGAATGATGCATCTAACTGGCCACCGGAGGCAATTAAGGCCTTCAAAATATTGAAAGCAGCTTTCTGTTCCGCCCCCATTTTGCGTCATGTTGAGTTGTTGATGTCATGTTCATCCTCGGCCTCGCCTTGCATTTCAGTGCGAGGTGCATTTTCCACAGAAAAAGGTTGTGAATCCGGGCACAACATTTGTGGCTGTTCCATTGACCTTTCACAGGTAGAAGATTGTGGGGGTGGGAATAGCTCCTCCGAATAGCCCATTGTGTCCTGAAAACTACTCATTGCATTGCTTTGCGCACACATTTTTTTGTCCTCATGCAAGGCCTGAGTTGCACCTGAAAGCGTGGCCTTCTCCTCCTGCGCCTCCTCCTGTTCCATCACGTCTGCTGCTGCTGGGTTAGCGTTGACGCCCGGTCCCTGTTTATTGAACCTCTTATCTTTATTACATTTATGACTGCATGGCGGTAAAAAGCATGCTATCCGCACGCTTCTTGTCCTCATGCAAGGCCTGGGTTGTTGTGTCTCAAAAAGCGTGGCCTTCTCCTCCTGCGCCTGCTCCTGTTCCATCACGTGTGCTGCTGCTGCTGGGTTAGCGTTACCGGTCCCTTTTCCTGGAACCTCTTCTCTGTATTACATTTATGACTGCATGGCGACAAAAAGCATGTTACCTGTGCAAAGAAACATGACATTTTCCACATTTAAAAGACAGATTTTCCTTTGAAACTTTACAATCAATTTTCTCAAAAACTATAAGCTCTTTTTCAAATATTTTTTTCCCTCTTGTACCCACTCCCAAGGTGCACATACCCTGCTAATTCGGGGTATGTAGCATGTAAGGAAGCTTTACAAAGCACGAAAGTTCGGGTCCCCATTGACTTCCATTATGTTCGGAGTTCGGCGCGAACACCCGAACATCGCGGCGATGTTCGGCGAACGTTCGCGAACCAGAACATCTAGGTGTTCGCCCAACACTACAATCAATGCATGTTGGTTTGATGCCTGCATTTTTGGAAACAAAAATAATGATTTAAAAAAATAATGATAATACGGATGTCCACTGCGGAATGCAGTCATGGAGTATATGTCACAGTTTGCACGAAGACTGTGCTGAAACTTGTGGCTAAGTTTTGAGCCTGAGGAACACCCGTGGGGCCCTCTCTGTCTGTATTCGGAGGTCTGTATAAAATCTGCCATGTTCACTTGTCTGCACCATAAAATGACCTTGCCAGCAGCATAAATAAGCCTACCTGCAGTCTAGAATAATAACCCAATCCCCCCCCCATTGACGTTAACCACTTTGCATCCAGACCTTGTTTCCCCCTTTTGATATTTTAGCTATGTCCCTATTTAATCAGCAACAACATTATCCCTACTTATGACACCTGAATTAAATATATATCGTTTTTTTTCAAGACTAAATAGGCTTTAATTGTATGGCATTTTTTCCTTTGAACAATTTTGTTTTCTGAGCATTGTAATAGGAAAAAGGAGGAAAAAAATAGAAAAAACATGATTTCTCAGTTTTACCAATTCCAGTTTAAAAATAAGAAAGCGCTAGATAAAAAACAAAAATTTTGTTTGGCTATTTCTACTGTTTATCACACAACATAAATTATGTTCCTGTCACAATTTATGGTGAGGCTACTGGATTCTGAAATAATGCTACAGAGTGTATTTTTCACTATGAACTGAGAAAAGTATTTTTAATGGTAAAAATCTTATTGGCTCAGGGTACATAGATTCACTTTCACCAATTAGTGCTGCATCAGAGGAGCAAGCCCAATCCTGCACAGCACTGCTTCTGCTACAAGACGTATATCTACGTCCTCGTAGCTTAGATGAAGTCACAGAGGACATAGACATACTGTAGTGGTGGAAAAAGTGGTTAATGGTGTTCAAACTCAGTAATTCGATCGACACGGAAATCCAGGCCTGTTTGAGCAAATAGCCAGTGAAACAAACATAGAACTATATGATCCACACTACCCAGAAGCATGTACTTTTCAATGTAAAGGAGAGGAGGGACGACAGGGCATAAACATCTGGTGTGCTGGATCTCTAAATGACGTCATGGCATCACCTGTGCACATGTTACAGTCTCTGACTCATTATTCTTTAAAGAGGAACTGTCGCAAAAAACTTACAATTTAAAACACATACAAATAAAAAGTACATTTTTCCCAGAGTAAAATGAGCCATATATTACTTTTCTCCTATGTTGCTGTCACTTACAATAGGTAATAGAAATCTGACATTACCGACAGATTTTGGGTTAGTCCATCTCTTCATGGGGGATTCTCAGCATGGCCTTTATTCTTTATAAAGACACTCCCTGAAAAATATTTATATAATGATGCTGGCCAGCCTCCCTGCTCGCTGCACACTTTTTTTGGCGGTTGGACGGAGCAACTGCCATTCACTAAGTGCTTTTAAGAATAAAGAAAACCCTAAGAAGAGGTGAGAAGATGGGCTAGTCCAAAATCTGTGAATAATGTTATATTTCTACTACTTACTGTAAGTGACAGCAACATAGGAGAAAAGTAATTTATGGCTCATTTATCTCCGGAAGAAATGTACTTCTTATCTGTATACATTAACGTGTACAGGGGTTGGACAAAATAATGGAAACACCTAACATTTTGGCATCATAATCTTTGAACATGTTTTAAGCAATCAAAACTTGACATATGTTACATTTTTTGGGTTTATTTTTGTTATTTGATATGTTTAATTAAAATAATTGTTTTTTACAGGTATTTAAACCAAAGTTGGTTATAATGTATAAAAATGGCAGATCTCACAGACTTTCAAAGAGGCCAAATTGTTGGTGCTTGCATGGCAGGCGCTACTGTAACAGAAACTACCCGAATGCTTGACATTTCAAGAGGTACTGTCTCAAAAGTAATGACTGCCTTTGAAAGAGATGGAAAAACGTCCTCAGCAAAGCACAGTTGTGGCCGAAAGTCGAAGTTGTGTGAGAGAGACCGCTGGACTCTAAATAGAATTGTAGGAAAAGCTTGCAAGACCACGGTTCCTAAAATCACTGCAGAGCTGAATGGACACCTACAGAACCCAGTTTCCACAAAAACTGTTCTTCGGGAGCTGCACAAATCTGGATTCCACGGAAGAACTGCAATTAGAAAACCTCTGCTCTCAAAGACAAATGTTTCAAAGCGTTTAGAGTGTGCAGAAACCACCAGAATCGGTCCCTCGACCAGTGGAAAAATGTGATTTTCTCTCACGAATCATCGTTTACCTTATTTCCGACCTCAGACCGAGTGTACGTTTGGAGACAGCCGAAAGAAGCATTTCATCCAGACTGCCTTCTCCCAACTGTAAAACATGGCGGGGTTCTGTGATGATCTGGGGTGCTATTTCTTGGAAATCTGCCGGGCCAATGATTTCCCTTCATGGAAGAATTAACAGCCGAGACAATTTAGGAATTTTGGGCGACCAAGTTCATCCTATGGTTCAAAAACTGTTTCCGGAGGGGAATGCCATCTTTCAAGATGATAATGCCCCAATCCATACAGCTAGAATTGTTAAAGAATGGCGCAAGGAACATTGTAATGAAGTTGAGCATCTCATCTGGCCACCACAATCCCCAGACCTCAACATTATTGAGCATTAAATGGTCGTTATTAGAGATTCAAGTAAGAAGTCGATTTCCGCAACCATTATCTCTAAAAGAACTGAAGGGTGTTTTAACTGAAGAATGGGCTAAAATTCCTTTGGAAACAATTCAAAATGTGTATGAATCAATACCACAGAGAATTGAGGCTGTAATTGCCGCAAAAGGTGGACCTACACCATATTAAAATATATTTTGTTGATTTTCAATATGTTTCCATAATTTGTCCAACTCCTTATCACGCTGGGCGTGAGAGGTGCTGACGTAGTAACAACAAAATACAATGCTGGTGAGCAAGTGTAGTCAGGTTTAGGCTGCAGTCGTACACAGAGTCAGAGGTTTCGAAGTACAGAGTCACTAGGCAATATTGTAGTCAATAACAGGCAGGGTCATACACATAAGTCAGATGTCAATCGTATTGGAAGGATCAGACAATAACGTAGTCAGGGACAGGCCGCGTCAAACACGTGTATCAGATGGCTGAGGTACAGAAGGACAGGACAAGAGCAAGGTCAAGAGGCAGGCAAGAGGTTGGTACACAGATACAATAAGATGCTACTTCAAAATATTACGATAATATATAATATAATATAATTACAAAATAACAAGACTGACTAACTAGAGTACATATATATTGTGCGTGTACACAATATATTAATGTAGCTCTTGAAACTCACTGACTAGGCCAAGAACCAGCAAACTGATTAGTATCAAGGCCAGTGAGCAAGTGAATACTCTGGCCTTAAGTACCCAGGAGGCAGTGCAAAAGCCCAGACCCCAGAATTGACAGCACCTCCTGCAAAAAGGTGTCAGCTGATCATATCACCGCTGACACCCCATCAGACACGCCTCCTCAGCCTATAAAGACAGCTCTGAGCTGCGCACGTCCTGCCAGAAACACGCCGACCCACATCAGTAGGGGAGCCAGGGATGCCATCATTCTGACTCACATCTACAGGGGAGCCGGGGATGCCATCATTCTAACTCACGTCTACAGGGGAGCCGGGGATGCCTTTGATCAAAGAGGAAGAGGAAGCTATCTCCAGCTGCTCCAAACTATCAGAGCAGCCTGCAGAGACCACACCAGGTACGTTTGTTACACCCCTGTATTTTAAATTTTAAGATTTTTGCGACAGAGGTCTTTTAAGCATCTGTACAAAGCTTTACTCTTTTTTGAGTTTCTAAAGTGTCTGTATCTATGTATATCCATAATAGTGACAGTTTATTGTAACCGTTACCTGTTCTGTATCTGTTTTGTCACTTGGGCTCCTCTCACCTCTGTTTTCCTGCCCAGGTGGCGATGCTTGGCCCTGAAAAAGAGTAAGAATACTAGATCAGAAGTAGAGTCTGTAATAATATTCATCTCAAGCCAAGGCTTTACTCTATCTTGAGTTTAAGAGGGTCTGTATCTGTGTATATCCATAATTAGTGTTGGTCGAATTTCTCTGTTTGATTTTCTGGACATTCGATGCAGCAGGCCGATATTTTCAGGTCGGCAAAGAACCCGAACCCGACTTGCATTGAAGTCAATAGTGCTGACTGTAATGCGTAATAGCAAAGCCCCAGTACATGCCAGAATCACCACATTTGCCATTTGCACCAAATTATGTATAATTTGAGAACAGTGGGAAGGGAAAACATTTTCTCAAAAAGACTGTGTTATCTGCCTAGTGGTAGTGAAAATTTGCATATATTCCCAGAACCAGCAGTGACTTTCCTGCCAGGGTTGTCTGTTAGTCATTACACAGATGCTGCGTACTAACACACAGCCAACCCTGGGGGAGAGTGGCAACACTTTTGTGAGGAATCCTTTGTATAGCCACAATAGTGCTGTATAAGGTCCCTAAGCCAACGGAGAGCTCTGGCTGCACTGGCCGTATCTTTGTATGTGTTGACACCCGCTATAGCGTCCTGTTGCCGTGGTAACGCGTGTAATGACGTGCGTGGTGGCCGTCGACTACGAGTCGGCAAAAACAGAGCTAGCTGCCAGCAAGAGACCAGAGGATCCAGGAGTGACGCCGAGGGCACAGGATGGCTGCAGGGGGTTGGTAAAAGCCCCAGGTAAGTGAAACTAATTTTTCTTGCTAGGGTTTAGGTTCCCTTTAAAGGTAAATATTCATGGTAAATTAAGTAAAAAAAAATGACTTTTCTTTGGAGGCATCCCTTGTCCATGGATTGGACTAAGGCTCTGTGGGAGAGGAGGAGGCTTTGCCACCCCTCTCTTCCACAGCCCCCCCCCCCCCCATAACATGCACCATGTGGGCTGGTATAGCTCAGGGTGCGGAGCCCCACACAGCCGGGACTCCACATTCTGGCTATACCAGCCTGTATGTGTGACAAAGGGTTGAAAATGCTTATTTTTTTCTTCATTTTTTTTAGTACAGATATTAGGTATATTTCGATCCTTATGCAGCAGTATTGAAGCTGTACAGCCCTCACTGCCCAAACCATTGCCACTTTGCTCCTGAGTTGCTTGTGTGTCAGTACACATTACCTGCGTACCGACCCACCACAGGCAATATGGCAGGAAATCCTTTGGTGTTTCTTGGGATATATGTAAACTGTCCCTGCCAATAGGTAGATACATTATCTGTCATTTCAAAAACATTTTTCCTATCATAACTTTAAAATTTGTTTTCTCAAAAACTGCAAAGTCCTTTCAAAAGATTTTCCCCCTTGTTCTCACTGTTTTCCATTACATACCCTGCACATTTGGTGATTCTAGCATGTATGGGGAGTTTGCTATTAACCACTAAAGTCAGCAATAATGTTGCTGGATTTTGGCAGTCAAATTAGGTGTTTTTTTCAGGTCGGCTAGGTCTGAATGCAAACAGCCATATTCGGGTCCAATATAAAGATGACCCAAATCTGAACACCAACTCTATAGCAGTAACTGTTAAACTCTTACCTGTTTTGTGTCTGTCCCTTTCTGCCTCTTTGCACCTCTGTTTCCCGACTTAGATGTGGATGCTGGTTTCTGAAAAAGAGAAAGAATAAAAGTTAACAAACTTAGTGGTGATATTCACTCCAGGGCCGGGCCGAGGCATAGGCTGGAGAGGCTCCAGCCTCAGGGCGCAGTGTAGGAGGGGGCGCACAATTAATTCAGCTGTCATTCCTAATTGTGTATGAAGCAGAAAGAAATAAGAAAAAGGGATACATAGCAGTGGCTGCAAGCCAGATAACTAGATATTAAGGTGTTGGGGAGGTTGTGGGCCCTGTGGCCCTCTTAGTCTAATAGCAATCAGTGTGTGACAGCTGGGGTGGGAGAGATGGAGGGGCGCACTTTGGTGTCTCAGCCTTGGGTGCTGGAGGACCTTGTCCCTGCTCTGATTCACTCCAAGCCATTTTCCGGCTTGTAAATTGTCCCACTGTTGTATTTGTTTATCTAAACATGTTAGCATGAGACATTTATACTGTGTAACTGGGGATGCTAGTTTGCTGCAGCATCAGTTCATTCATTGCAAATTCCTTTCCCACAGTTCCCATCGTGACCCCTGACCTGAAGCCAGGCAGCCAATAGGGAGGAAGTTTGCCATGGTAACAACTTTTGTGGACTTGCATTCCTGCTGGGACATGGCAGAATGTGAAGACCAATGGCCATCTGACCATCTGACATCAGGTCAGAGGTCATGCTGAGCATTAAGGGATGGAAGTTTACCACTGACACACCATTCCACAGCAAATGTTATTGTTATGTGATTAACTACTCTACGACCGCTCTTTCACCTAAGGAATATTGCAAAGATTAAACACCTAATTCCTTCAGAGGATCTTCCAACCCTAGTCCATGCCTTCGTCACATCAAGGTTAGACTACTGCAACGCCCTCTACACAGGCCTGCATAAGAAAGACTTACGCCGCCTGCAATTAGTACAGAATGCCGCCGCAAGGCTGTTAACGAGCCAACCCCGCCATTGCCACATAACACCAACCCTGAGCTCACTCCACTGTCTACCGATAAAATGGAGAATTCTGTTTAAGATTGGCTTACTGACATTCAAATCCTTGCACAATCTGGGCCCTGGATACCTGAAGGACTTGTTGCAACTACATCACACCCCCCACAATCTTAGATCAAAAGGACGTAACACCTTGGTCACCCCCAGAGTCCACCTCAAAACCTTTGGAGACAGAGCCTGTTGTCGTGCTGCCCCTACACTTTGGAACTCCCTGCCACACCCAATCAGGACAGCTCCATCCCTGGAAGCATTTAAGTCTAAACTGAAAACCTACCTCTTCAGTCTGGCATTCATGAACATCTGACTATCTCCTCTGTAACACAACCCAGCCTGAAACCCTGTATTAATTGGAGACACAACTATGCGCTTTGAGTCCTATGGGAGAAAAGCACTTTACAAATGTTATTGTATTATTGTATTGTATTATTCATTTTCTAAAATGGGTCTGAATCTGTGTATATCCATGATAGTGGCTGTTTAACCTTTTCAGTATCTGTTCCTTTCTTCGCCTTTGCATCTTTGTTTACTTCCTTTGTTGGGGTTGCTTGGCCCTGAAAAAGAGAAAGAAAAGGAGTAACATAGTCAGCTGTATTAATGTGCAAGTTCTGGTAGACTGGGATAGTAAATTACATGGCAAGGACACTGAAACTGAATGGCTAATTTTCAGGTTCTTAGTGATTATTGCAGAAAATGTATACCTTATGGGAATACAAATTTTGGACATGATTAAGAGTAAAAGGAGTGCCGTTAAGACCCTAAAGCAGAAGGGGACTGCATCTGCATGGAAGGGAACCCAAGGTAAGGATTCAAATTAAAAAAACAAACAAACAATGCTACCTGATACAGGGACCTGGTTGGATGAGGTAGCCGCATCTTTGCCACTCTCCGCCCCTCCTGTTTTGATTCTGTGGCAGCTGGGGAAAGCCTGCAGGAATGCCCCCAGTGGGTGTATGAGCAGGGAATACCTCCCTTCCCCTCAAGCAGTGTCGGACTGGGAGCTGGAAAAGATGAGGAAATTCCCTTGCTGGCCAAGCAGCAGCAATCTGCTGTTGCTGCTCACAGTGAAGACTTGTTGCAGGTTTCTATTGGGAGTGATAACACAGGGTTACTGCTGCTTGGCCAGCAGGCGGGGGCGGGGGGGGGGGCCTCAACCCTAAAACACCATAAAATATATTCTATTACTAATGGTTAAAATGATACCACATGCCACATTTGATAACTAAAAAGCGTATGGGACAGCAGTCAAGTGCTGCAGGGGACAAAAGCGTGCAGCGGATTCACCCAAAGTGATGCAGGGGACAAAAGCGTGCAGCGGATTCACCCGAAGTGATGCAGGGGACAAAAGCGTGCAGCGGAGTCACCCGTGTACCACTGGGATAAGCAGTCCAAATCTTCCAAAGGAATCCAGCACAACTCTTTTACAAAATTGCTTTAATGGATCTTCATAAGTACACACATAAAAGCTGCATAGTGGCAGCTATTGTATGCAGCTTGCATTGTATGCATTGTATGCATAGTGCAGCTTTTATATATGTACTTATGAAGATCCATGAAAGCAATTTTGTAAAAGAGCTGCACTGGATTCCTATGGAACATTTGATAGCTGGTTGGGCATTCACCAGGTCATTAACTGAAGTGTGCCTGTGGCTTTGTACAGGCCACAGTTTTGAAAATGAGGTTCTTTTTATGTTGGATTGAGTTTGCCTCTACCTATTTTTATGTGACATGAGTCTAAGCTGTAAAAAACACCAAAATGTATTTGACTTCTGGTTGAGCTGCAATCCATTATACTCAAGATGCACTATTGGCCTTTTTTCCAGTCACTTTTTTCCCTAATTGTTACAGCATCATTCTTTACATAGCCCCAGAAGAGGCTGGTCTTCAGAAAAAGGCAACACATGTCACCATTATGAAAAAGTCCATGGGCTATCCAAATCTGTGCCCGTCACTCCCGGCAGCCAATCACCCTGGTCTGTTCTTATCCCTCTGCCTGCAGATGCAGCCATTGCCAGTGACCATCAGCCACGCTGCCACCAAGGCAAGCCTCGCTTTACTTTTCCTTCAGTTGCCTGGTGGTGCAAAAGTATCCACACATAGTGTGGCTACACGTACAATTATGGAAGCAATCCATCAATCAGGTGAGAGGCGCTCCCCCACAGCCAATCACTCGCTCCAATGAGGGAGTCTTGGTCCCGCCTCCGAGACCATCGGGTCTAAGGGAGAAGGGCGAAGATATATATATAGGTATAAGGGAGAAGAGCAAGCACAGCCCTGATTGGCAGACCTGGGGCAGCACCTCCCGTCTGATTGGTGGATCACTTCCCTTAGCATAGCTACTCTATGTGCAGAGACTTTCCCACCACCTGGCAACTGAAAGAAGAGTGTAGCGAGTGTTGCCTTGGTGGTGGCGAGCTGATGGTCACTGGCGATAGCTGCATCTGCAGGCAGAGGGAACAGGACAGACCAGGCGTGATTGGCTGCCGGGAGTGAAGGGCACAGAGAACTGGGCATAGAGAGACTGATTGGTGGCGGCAGAGTGAGTGGCCTGGTGCCGGAGGTGGACACAGGGGGGGCAGTGGAGGACACAGAGGGGGGCAGTGGAGGACTAGGGACAGACACAGGGGGGCCAGAGGAGGACACGTGGGCCAGAGGATGACACAGGAGGGCCAGAGGATGACACAGGTAGACAAGAGGATGACACAGGAAGACCAGAGGAGGACGCAGGAGGACCAGAGGAGGACACAGGGGGGCCAGAGGATGATGGAGGACCAGAGGAGGAGAGACACAGGAGGACCAAAGGAGGACACATGAGGCCAGAGGATGACACAGGAGGACCAGAGGAGAACACAGGACGATCAGAGGAGGACACAGGAGGGCCATAGGACGACAGACTAGAGGAGGACATGGGGGGGCAGAGGAGGATACAGGAGGGCCAGAGGAGGACACAGGAGGACAAGAGAATTACACAGTAGGACAAAGAGGGGGGGAGAAGATGACACAGGAGGACCAGAGGAAGGACACAGGGGGGGGCCAGAGGACGGACACAGGGGGGGCCAGAGGACGGACACAGGAGAACCAGAGGAGGGACACAGGAGGACCATAGGAGGACACAGGAGGACCAGAGGAGGGCCAGTGGATGACACAGGGGGACCAGAGGGTGACACCGGAGGAACAGAGGAGGGACACAGGAGGACCAGAGGAGGTATACAGGGGGGCCAGAGATTGGGCACAGAAGGCAAAGGAGGATACAGAGGGGAAGAAACGGTAGAAGGGGAACATAATAATTGGGGGGGGGGAAAGGTCCATAAGATGCCCCATCATGGATGCACCGGGTTTAGTATATTTTTTCCCCTAGTTTTTGCCTTCTAAACCTAGGTGCGTCTTATGGTTCAAAAAATATGCTATTTTCTTGTTTAGGTGGTGGTCTAAAAGGTTTTCATTGCGAATACTCAAGAGAAAACCGAATTTCATATGGGCCTATTTACTTTGTACTATAAATTGTTAATACTAAATAATCTTAGAAATTGCTGATAAGTTCCTGGCTTTGTCCAGAAAGAGGAGAGCCAGAGTTATGAAACACATTTATTAAACATATTCCCCCTGATGCTGCTGCATTTGGTACAGCATAGCTGAAGCTTTTTTTTAGACCGTTTAAATAAAAGTATTTTGGTTGGGCCTAAAACCAGCTGTCAGAAATGTCCTCAAAACAAGTTTAGGAACAGATAATAGTCTAAAAGGCTCAGGTCAGGTGAGTAGGGGGAATGGTAGACCAATTGTAAACTAAGTGTTCCGTTTTGCAGCTACAACACTGGCTATGTGCGCAGGTGCATTGTCCTTAAAAAAATAAATTCCTTTGGTCAACGTTTTGTCTTCATTGCCTCCTTCAGCTGGTCCAGGATGTTAGGATAATACTCTCCTGTGATATAAGAGCCCTAACGCAGGTAGTCTACCATCGGAATACAGTCTTTGTCCCAGAAAACAGATGCCATGATTTTTTGGGCCAATTTTTGGGTGTGGAACTTCTTTGGCCACAGGAACCCTCTGTCATTCCTTTGACTGTTTCTTGGTTTCAGGATCATGGATGTGGAGCCAGGTTTTATACTCAGTCATTAAACTAGCCAATAATTCCTGTGCAGCTTCAAAATGGGCCAAAACAGCATTGGATGCTTCACCTTGTTGCTTATTCTGCTCGATGTTCAAACATTTCAGCACCCACTTTGCTGAAAGCTTGCGCATGTCTACGATAGTGGTGATAACAAACCCAACATGCTCCTGTGAAATGTACAGAATCTGGGATATCTTTTTTAGTAGATATTCAGCGGTCCTGAATAATCAGCTCATGGACATAATCGCAGGTTACAAGGTCAGTTGATATTGGGGGGCGTCCCACTACAAGGCTCACCTTCAACAGTGAAATGCCCAGTCTTGAAACAAGATATCCAGGTTTTGGCAGTGCTGTAGGAAGGACACTTCTCCTCCACCAGTGTTTGGGACATCTCAGTGTCAATGTACTTTGCTGACTTTCACAGTATACATTTAAAATGCATTTTAATACAATAACTGTCATTTACCACAAGCTGACACATCATTGCATTCCAGCGGTTCTGGAGGTGTGTTTAGCTTCTAAGGGTACAATGGTTAATTTGCATATATTCAGCAGTGGTGCCTGGGAGACCTCTCAAGCTCACTCCAACCTGAATTATCGCAAATTCTTTCTGTTTTAGGAAAGCAAACTTTTGTTTTTCTTAACATCTTAGTAAGGGGGCTTTTAGGACCATTGTAGTCCCTTGCACACCCCATTGAGTTCTGGGTCACCATGAGCTTGCTGGTTAGTCTGTGCCTCTCGGATTTACAAGCCCTACTCCATAGAGCCAAATTAATCCATGCCATGCACTGATGAGGATCAAACAATCCGAAACAGTCTGTATGCATGTTGGATTATTATGGCTCTGTACATATTAACAAGCTGACACATCATTGCATTCCAGCGGTTCTGGAGGTGTGTTTAACTTCTAAGGGTACAATGGTTAATTTGCATATATTCAGCAGTGTTGCTCTGGGAGACATCTCAAGCTCACTCCAACCTGAATTATCGCAAATTCTTTCTGTTTTAGGAAAGCAAACTTTTGTTTTTCTTACCACATTTAAACGTATACTTTTTTCCTTTGAAACTTTAAAACCGATTTTCTCAAAAACTATAAGGTTTTTTTGAAAATGTTTTTCCTCTTGTTCCCACTGTTCTTAACATGTCTGGCACATTTGGTGTTTATAGCATGTAAGGGGGCTTTGCTATTAACCTCTAAAGTCGGCAGGTTTTTATTTATGAATACCGACTTGTGATCACGAGTTGGGTAACGAGTCCAATCACGAGTGCATTCCTGATCGAGAGCCGATCACTAATGCCGATTACGGCCTCGTGATCGCAAAAAACGGCTTGTGATCACAAGTTACTCCTCATGAGCACTACTGGTTATAAAGTGATTTTTGTAAGTGCCCTACATTTGGTACCTTGGTTCCATCTAGTGGACATTTAGCAATATTACACATACACTGTAATTATTGTAAAAATTAAGCACTTTTTTATTACATTATTTTCACTGGAGTTCCTCTTTAAGGTTCCTGACATTTTTGAAACTTTAGCTGTGCCAATTTGATACAGCAGTAACATTTTAATTACTTATGGCATTTTAGTGATATATTTCTTGTTTTTTTTCAATACAATCTAGGCTTTCTTTAGGTAATATCTTTCTCCCCAAACTATTTTATTTTATAGGGAAAAATTTGGTGTAAATGCAGAAAATACAATTTTTTTTTCATCTTTCACCCTTCCTAATTTTCACTTGATACATCCCACAATTATAAAAACACACAAAAAATTAATTCTTGGGCCCTTCCCAGTTAAAACGATACCCCATATGCCATATTTTATTACTAGCTGAGCATGTGGTGGGAAGTTATCCCCAGCCTGCGTGTCTGTGGCGATCAGATGCGTTCATTGGGGCGACAGTTCGGGGGCCATAGAGCTGTACAGATGCATCGCTAGGCAATGACAAAGCATTACATCTGTAGAGCATTGGGGCCTGAAATGTTCGCCCTAGTGATCACATCCTATCACTACAGATTGCAGTCATAAAAAGTTTATAAACAGGTATAGGTATTGCAGGGGTGAATAATGGGTTAATAGGCTAGGTTGAGGTTAAAATTACCTGGTGTAATGATCGGTGTAACACAGAGAGGATCTGATTATCGGTGATCTGCAGTATCACCGAGAATACAGATATATACCCGATTATCGATGATCTGCAGTATCACCGATAATCAGATATATCTCTAACCTCTGGACACCTAAGTAATATGAGTGTTTGGTGCAACGGTACTTTGCTACGCGTAAATTCGTAAGCGTAGTTCTGCAACTTCACCTACGAGCTACGATGCGTAAATTCGCACTGGCGTAGCTTCTGCTCATCCCTGTTGGGGACAGGGTTGGGGAACACTGCTGTAGGGGGTACTTGGGGACAGGGTTGGGGAACACTGCTGTAGGGGGTACTTGGGGACAGTGTTGGAGAACACTGCTGTAGGGGGTACTTGGGGACAGGGTTGGGGAACACTGCTGTAGGGGGTACTTGGGGACAGGGTTGGGGAACACTGCTGTAGGTGGTACTTGGGGACAGGGTTGGGGAACACTGATGTAGGGGGTACTTGGGGACAATGGGGAACACTGCTGTAGGGGGTACTTGGGGACAGGGTTGGGGAACACTGCTGTAGGGGGTACTTGGGGACAGAGTTGGGGAACACTGCTGTAGGGGATACTTGGGGACAGGGTTGGGAAGTCCTGGTCTAGCCTGTAGATGCTACATCAACCTACCATCTACGGACTAAAGAACAGTGTCTATGGCCACCTGTGGGGTAGAACGGTCAGCATCTTTACCTGGTTAGTAGTTGAGTTTTCTTGACTTTGTTCTTTTTTCGGAGTCAAAAAACGAGTTATTTCAGTTTGACCGCTTAGTAAAGAAGTCTGTAACAATAGAAAAAAGGCGTACGTTAAAAAGGGGCGCTGGGAAAAAAGGGCGCGGGGATTTAAACGATAAGCATGGATAACGTTTAAAAATGTATTGTACTGTATTTCGTTTAAAATTAATGTTTTATAAAGTTATAAATCATTAAATAATGTGCATTAAATCGGCAATTGTAAAAATGTTAATCTTCCGTTTAAATAGTGAAACGTATAATAACGTTTAAAAAAAAATTACTAAGTAACCCTCCCTGTACCTACCCCTAACCCTAGACCCCCCTGTTGATACCTAAACCTAAGACCCCCCCCTGTTGGTGCCTAAACCTAAGACCCCCCTGGTGGTGCCTAAACCTAAGAACCCCCTGTTGGTACCTAAACTTAAGACCCTCCTTAGTGATCACTGTATTGTGTGTAGAATAATGTTTTAGAAACAGTAAGGGATAAAATATATTACAATTTACGTTACGTACTGATCGTTTTGTTTCGTGAATAATAATGTTTTACAAACAGTAAGGGATAACATTTAAAATAATGTTTTATTGAAATAGGAAACGTAAATCATCACAAGCAGTTATAAAACATGAAAAATCTTTGGGCGCCCTTGGAAAACGTTATTATTCTCGGGCGCCCTTTTTTCCCGTTCGGCGCCCAGTAAACGATAATTATTATGGGAGTGAATGGCGGCGCCCGATTTGTCCACTAGCCTCCTGCGCCCTTTTTTACTGGAACATGATACGTGAGGGTAACAGTGGGAAATCTTTTGAGAAAAATCCTTCCAATGTCCATTTTACTGAGTGAAATCCAAAGACTGGCAAATCAATTTAACTTAATTAAAATCTGTTTTTTCCCTTTCTTTCTGCTGAAATTGGCTTTGAAATTTCAAATGAGGCATTTTCAACTTGAAAATGTACTTTTTTTAAATACAGAATTCAAGTAAAATATATAATTTTCCAACAATTTTTAAACAGGCCCTGGCAACAACCACATAACGGTGGAATAAAGCACCAACCCAGCATAATAAGGTGAGCTGGGCAGTAGAGTGTTTCATTCTTCCAAAGATGTGATTTTCATATGACTTTGCTTACGCCCCGAGTCTCAGTGATGTAAAAGATATACAGGATCTTCTAAAAAAAATTAGCATATTGTGATAAAGTTCATTATTTTCTGTAATGCACTGATAAACATTAGACTTTCATATATTTTAGATTCAAATACATACAACTGAAGTAGTTCAAGCCTTTTATTGTTTTAATATTGATGATTTTGGCATCCAGTTCATGAAAATTCAAATTTCCTATCTCAAAAAATTAGCATATTTCATCCGACCAATAAAAGAAAAGTGTTTTTAAAACAAAAAAAGTCAACCTTCAAATAATGATGTTCAGTTATGCACTCAATACTTGGTCGGGAATCCTTTTGCAGAAATGACTGCTTCAATGCGGCGTGGCATGGAGGCAATCAGCCTGTGGCACTGCTCAGGTGTTATGGAGGCCCAGGATGCTTCAATGCGGCGTGGCATGGAGGCAATCAGCCAGTGGCACTGCTCAGGTGTTATGGAGGCCCAGGATGCTTCGATAGCGGCCTTAAGCTCATCCAGAGTGTTGGGTCTTGCGTCTCTCAACTTTCTCTTCACAATATCCCACAGATTCTCTATGGGGTTCAGGTCAGGAGAGTTGGCAGGCCAATTGAGCACAGTAATACCATGGTCAGTAAACCATTTACCAGTGGTTTTGGCACTGTGAGCAGGTGCCAGGTCATGCTGAAAAATGAAATCTTCATCTCCATAAAGCTTTTCAGCAGATGGAAGCATGAACCCACTTTTGAACCAGAAACAGCGGCAGAAGTGCCTGACCTGGGCTACAGAGAAGCAGCACTGGACTGTTGCTCAGTGGTCCAAAGTACTTTTTTCGGATGAAAGCAACTTTTACATGTCATTCGGAAATCAAGGTGCCAGAGTCTGGAGGAAGACTGGGGAGAGGGAAATGCCAAATTGCCTGAAGTCCAGTGTCAAGTACCCACAGTCAGTGATGTTCTGGGGTGCCATGTCAGCTGCTGGTGTTGGTCCACTGTGTTTTATCAAGGGCAGGGTCAATGCAGCTAGCTATCAGGAGATTTTGGAGCACTTCATGCTTCCATCTGCTGAAAAGCTTTATGAAGATTTAATTTTTCAGCACGACCTGCCACCTGCTCACAGCGCCAAAACCACTGGTAAATGGTATTACAGTGCTCAATTGGCCTGCCAATTCTCCTGATCTGAACCCCATAGAGAATCTGTGAGCTATTGTGAAGAGAAAGTTGAGAGACACAAGACCCAACACTCTGGATGAGCTTAAGGCCGCTATTGAAGCATCCTGGGCCTCCATAACACCAGAGAAGTGCCACAGGCTGATTGCCTGCATGCCACGCCGCATTGAAGCAGTCATTTCTGCAAAAGGATTCCCGACCAAGTACTGAGTGCATAACTGAACATAATTATTTGAAGGTTGACTTTTTTTTGCTTTAAAAACACTTTTCTTTTATTGGTCGGATGAAATATGCTAATTTTTTGAGATAGGAAATTTGGGTTTTCATGAGCTGTATGCCAAAATCATCAATATTAAAACAATAAAAGGCTTTAACTACTTCAGTTGTGTGTATTTGAATCTAAAATATATGAAAGTCTAATGTTTATCAGTACATTACAGAAAATAATGAACTTTATCACAATATGCTAATTTTTTGAGAAGATCCTGTATATGCCAAATTTCAAAAAGATTGGATAATATTTAGGGGTTGCACACATTGATCACTTTTATCTCAAACTAGTGAAATTTCTAACATTGAAGTACTTTGCACGCATGGCCATTGAACAAGTGAATGAAGCAGGAAGAGGAAGTGACACGCATGACACCCATTGCAAGAGGCTCCTCCAGAGGGGTCATAGCACGGCTTTGTATGAAGTCATCTGGCTCCATTCATTTTTTAGCGGCAACACCAGAGGGATTTTGGATACAACAAGTGGTTTGTAAGTGTGCTGACACACTCAATTGTTCATGGGTATGCTTAAAGGCATACCCATGACAGGTGCTCAGAGTCCCTTTAAGGTGCCCCTTAAAATGGGAACCAAACATGGAATTTGGCTGCTAGAGAAGGTGCCTAGTCGTGAGTTTTTAGGAGCTTGGCTCCCTTCAAAGGAACAAGTACTTTTATTTACCATCACAAGGAACTGAAAGAAACACTTTCGGATGCTGCTAGTACTAAACTACAGGAAGTGTAGAGGAAAGAAAATATCCCTGTTAAGAGGAAGGAGAATATCCGTGCTGGTATTCCGAAGCTGTAGAAATAGCCAAATCTTGGTGAAGTGAAATCGAGAAACATGGATAACGGAAATGTGAAAAGGCAGATTTGGAAAGGTGGTGAGTTGTCCAGTTATTTGACATTTCCCGGCAAAATGTGATGGACCTAACTAATGTTTCACAAGAAGATAAAGAATTTCTTAGGTCACAAAGAGAAGATCATATGAGTTCGTCAATGAGTGGAGTAGACAAGGTTTTTGCCTTAAACATAAGAACTAAGTGTACAAAAGCAGAAAAAAAAGATGTATATAAAAATCAATAAGTTCAGATCAATAATCCATCATCATCAGCACCTAGTGACCAAGAGGCTGAGTTTTCGCCTCCTGCAACAAAAAAATTACGTTCAAGTCGTACATTGTATACTTCCTGACAGGGCCGGATTTACAGCTCAGGAGCCTATAGGCACTCAAGCGCTGGCACCCTAAACTCCACCCCTTAACACAGGCCACACCCCCTTAAATCACACCCCTTTTTCTTATTAAATAAAACCACGCAA